>NC_141221.1:28867500-28997500 GCF_054856515.1 Filicampus tigris
GTACGGGGGGAATCTTCAAGCTCTGGCTCTTTTCTCTCTCTCTTTTGTGTCGCCACCCTCCTCTACCGCGTGCAACAGTCAATAGCGCCCATGCATAAGATTGCGCTAATAATAAAAACTGATCAGAAACGGTACGCAAGTTGGCCCGAACCGAACATGCCATACCGAAATGTATTAATACACCCACGTAGGGCTGGGCCGATAATTCTATATCGATATGTATCGCGATTGACACGTGATCGATACCAATAGAAAATGCCTTCGATAAAATGTTCAATAGAAAAAAGAAAAACAAACCAATCGCAGCATGGTGCGTGATGTAGGCAGCGCGCTTCCGCCTCCAGACATGAAGAAGAAGCGTTTAAACCAAAGAAGAAGCAGCTTTTAAACCAACGAGGAAGAAGCATTTAAACCAGAAGAAGAAGCTGTTAACTCAACGGAGCATACTCGCGGGCCCGGCGGCCGTGCGCTACGCTCCCGGGCCCGGCGGCCGTGCGCTACGCTCCCGGGCCCGGCGGCCGTGCGCTACGCTCCCGGGCCCGGCGGCCGTGCGCTACGCTCCCGGGCCCGGCGGCCGTGCGCTACGCTCGCGGGCCCGGCGGCCGTGCGCTACGCTCGCGGGCCCGGCGGCCGTGCGCTACGCTCGCGGGCCCGGCGGCCGTGCGCTACGCTCGCGGGCCCGGCGGCCGTGCGCTACGCTCGCGGGCCCGGCGGCCGTGCACTACGCTCGCGTCCAGCGAGCGAGCGCCGTACCTTTGCTCAAATAAATGACCACTCGACTCAGTACAACTCTTACAATTAAATTATATTATGCATGATAACCCTATTAAAAACCGGGGATGGAGCCATGGTGTACAAGTAGAGGAGTTCTTGTCTTTGACATGCCAGCAGTGTTCGCCTTATCCGACACCGGCATCGCACTCAAGGTAAAATCAATCAAGTAAAATATGAATGGACTATGGCAATAATGAGTCCGCTAAAAAGATAAAGTAGTCCTAAGACGGTTGGTCAACGATGATGTATGCACTGCAAGAGAGTATTCATTCACTTATATTGGATGAACATTGAATGACGGCTAATATATGTGTCAACAACTGCTTTGGGGTAGACCTAATGCAAATACGCATTTACAATACACTGATGGAGGACAAACTGCACATTACACTACATAATGTACAAAAAACTGTTAACTGTTATTAATTATAAGTTATTAAGGTAAAGTTTAAAACAAAATCAATAATTATCAATATTGACTGATATGAAATACTTAGCTTGTGACAGTTTTTCAAACATTTCTCAGCCCTTCTAAGCACATTATTTTTAAAATTTTATTTAATCTTTATATCGACCAGTTTATTTCACTCTTTCATAGTTGCATTGACCTCTTATTAAAGGTTAAGTATTATGTTAAAAAAAAAATTCCTTATTATTTTTCATCAGGTCATTATTTTCAATATGTCAATATCGCCCAGCCCTACACCCACGTATAGTTACACCCCTACTGAATACGGTGGCCAATGTATGAGAATGGGTGTTGTCATGACGATGTCTTTTGTCTCTCGCAGGATGACACTTCGTCACATATCAAATACATTTTTTCTCATTCTGATAGCTGTAGTAACACCTTTTTCTCATTCTGATTCCTCTAGTAGTTGGCAATGGTACACCAGTACTTACTGCAGCTCAAAATGTCACAGCATTATGGAATAACAGCAGAGATATTTAAATCACATAAATATTCCAGAAAATCAATGTTAAGTCTATACATAATTTTTTGTTCTTTATTTTCAAATATTGTCATCGAATATCATTATGTTTTGCAGAAGCTGTATTTCGCAATTTAAAAGAGATGTTCACAAATGCTGTCTATCCACAATTGGTCTGTGAAGCAAGTGCAAATTTAAAATAGTTTTTGTAGAATATCGTCAAATTATCGTTAGAGTTTTTGAAAGAAAATAGATTTTTTTTTGGCCCATATCACCCACCCCTAATCAACACTGCCCTCTGCTGTAATGTACAATATCACGGCCAAAATAATAAACTACATGTGAAATAAAGGTCACCAATTGAAATATCATCCATCCAATACCGCTTTATCCTCACGAGGGTCGCAGGGGTGCTGGAGCCATCCCACCTGTCTTCGGGCAGTAGGCGTGGTACACCCTGATCTGGTTGCCAGCCAATCGCAGGGCAAATTGCAATATCGTTTAAAGACCGCCTAGGGGTTTTTACAACTCTTTTTGCAACAACTATTTAACAATCAATCTGGGTGGTATTTGACAAACAACTCTGCTGGCTACAAATAGATGATTTTAATTTGTAATTTGGCCAATCCCAGCCAAAATAGCAGGTGATATGGGGGGGTGACATTGTCAAATGTAAAGCATAAGTAGTCAAATGACCGCTTTCTGGGCGTTCTAATGGTAAAAGAAAATATACTACATCAGGTGAGTTACATTTGGTTAAATAAAAGCAGCGTTCATTGCTAAGTTACGCAGTAATGTCAATCAGATGATGCATATTGCACTTCAAAGTATTAAAATACAGGTTACGCAAAATCAGATTAAGTTTAAATATGTTTATATAAATTGTTTGTTATAGGAGAAGTTAGACATTTGTTACAACAAATGCTGCCACCATTGGCACTTTTTGAAATTTGTGTTGACACACGTACACAAGGTTGCATTGCAACTTTAAGTGTGAAATATAAATCTTTGCTCTTCCTTGAGTAATGCAATTGTTTTAAAAAAGGTACCATATATATATATATATATATATATATATATATATATACATATATATATATATATATATATATATATATATATATATAATAGCCACTCTATTTTTAGAATATTTTGGGGAAAAAATTAAATAAGATGCACCTTTATATAAGACGCACCTATCTATGTTGAAAACTTTTATATTTACTGCATTTACAGAACGATTATGAACTGTAAATGTACATGTATGTACCTGAACAGATTCTTTCCTAACAGTGCAGTAACGTTGCAACGTTGCTGATTAAAACAGAAGAGAACCAAGAGGAAATAAACAGTACTTATCTTCATTTCACTGCCGACTGCCGCTCCAGTTTGTCAGCTAATGTCCGCCAGACTCCACCATCTATTGTTCTATTACATTCTCCATATGCACCTTTCTTGTTTTATGTTAATAAAGTCAGCCAATCTAACACACGACGTGCTAAATCAACAATAGCACTTCACATCGAAACAACAGAACAGACATAACATCAGCCAATCGCATTCATGTGCACTTCACGGGCCTCTAGGAAAACATAGAATCAAAGCATTACAGCACCTAATGCAATAACCTAGTCTATGGCGCCCTCACCGGTTGAACTCCTCCACCTGCAGTCACACCCAGTTAATGGGAAATGTATTATATTGAATTGTACTGTCATTCCGGTTAGCGTGCCCCGAGCGGTGGAAGAAAAATCCAGAGAATAGCCGCACCGGACTATAAGCCGCATGGCTCAAAATCTAGGAAAAAAGTTGCGACTTATAGTTGGAAAATACGGTAACTATAAAATGTAAGCCATTGTAGTGATGCATTGGAATCTGAATCGAATCGAATGGTGGGCCTCTGAATCGGATCGAATCGTGAGGTACCCATAGATTCCCACCCCTACATATCACGTTTGTTGAAATTAAGTGGTGTATAGGGAACGGTAGAGCCTCTGGATTATTGTTTTCCGGTCATAAGAAGTTGAGTGATTAAGAAGTGCAGTTCACGTTTACATCATGTTCCATGAAACAAAGTGATATGATGGAAGTGGCAAAACTACAGATTTTTTTACATTACTGTTGTAATCTGCACTTGACTTTGTGCCTTTACAGTACTTATGTTTATACCACACGCGTGACAGAATTAGAAGTAGTCGTGGTGCTTACCAAATTGCACATCAAAATATTTAGTACCGTATTTTCCGGACTATACGTCGCTCCGGAGTACAAGACATACCAGCCATAAAATGCATATTACAGAAGAAAAAAACATATGTAAGTCGCACTGGAGTATACGTCAATAACAATAAGCGGTGTAACGCTGTCATGTCTGGCTGGAGCGTTGGTGTTCTTTTTCTATTTAGTTCCGTGGAGGAAAAAAAATGCATTATTCAGTTAACAAATCTTTTGAACAACTCTGTAATAAACTGATTCTAATTATTCAGTACACTCAAGAGAACAGCCGTGCACATCACTACAGTCAGCCCACATCTCTCGAAAGTACACAGTACAGGAAGTCCTCAAATTACGACGTGACATTTCAACTTCACGACACCCGTGCCTCTTCCGCCATTTTGTCCCGAGCACCATAGTGACAACGTTTACATGCAGTCAATATTCGGTTTCAGGTCAAAATTACAATTTCTGAAAAATTCTGAATAACCCGTTTACATCAATGAGCAGACAGAATTGCTCCAGCATTTGAATGAACCGTGTGCTGTGAACTGCAACGCACAACGCTGTGACTCAAAGTACATCATTTCCACTTGTTACTTTCAACTGTCAATAAAACACTATTCATGTCACTCACCACAGAAATGGCAGCAGTTTTCTAACTCCAAAAGTGTGCTTTTGTGCTGCGTCTCTGAGCTTGTTTTCCTCTGCCTATGTATTTGCGGTGGGTTGCGCTAGAAATACAGTAGGTATTCTCTAGTAAGGAATCATATTTGCATTGTTCAATCTTTCCTTAAAACAGAATTTCCTTATGTGGGAAACGACTACGGTACAAGTCCTGTATGAATGTGCAGGTTCCGGCGCCGCGCGAGTGGCAGCCCGCTACAGTAGCTCCGGCTCACCGGTGAGCCTTTTCGTGTGTTTTTGTTCCTTACTATTACTCTACCTCATACCTTTTTCATATAGTTGATAGTCGTAACTTGCGTAGCAATGGACACCCAAACTGCGGTATTCTTGCTGCTGCTGGTGGCTATTTTTTGCGCGATCGTGTCCGGCGACTTGGCTCGGAGCCGCGCCCCCATTGTTTACAGCCGGAATCAGCTGTTAGCACTCCGTGCTAACCCTGCGCCGGCTCCCGGGGCGAGACCCGATATCCCCCGTGAGCTGAGGAGGAAGAGACGGGATCTCGTGTGGGGGTTAAACGCCGGGAAAGGAGGAGACGATACCATCCCGTCCTCCCGTCTGTTATCATGGGGAATGTTAGATCGCTCCCCAACAAGATGGACGAGCTAGCGGCGCTTACCTTATGAGAGGGACTTCCGGGAGGCTAGCCTGATGCTATTCACTGAGTCGTGGCTAACAGCGCTAATGCCGAACGCGGTCGTAGAATTGGACGGCTTCCAAATCATACGCGCGGACAGGACGCTGGAGAGTGGAAAGAGGAAAGGAGGAGGGCTGGCTGTGTTTGTGAACGATAGATGGTGTAATCCTGGGCACATAACGATTAAGGAGCAGCTTTGCAGCAGGGATATTGAGCTGCTAGCTGTTGGCATGAGGCCATTCTACATCCCGCGAGAGTTTAGTCATGTGATCGCGATGACCGTCTACGTTCCACCAGCTGCCAGCGGCGACACAGCCTGTGAAGACTTGACTGCAGCAGTGAGCAGGCTACAAACACAACACCCAAATGCCCTGATACTCATCTCTGGTGACTTCAATCATGCCTCCCCTTCTCCTCTCTGCCTTCATTCATACAGTATGTCACCTGCCACACCAAAGACAATAAAACACTGGACCTTTTCTATGCCAACACCAAGGAGGCATACACATCACTGCCCCTCCCCCCGTTGGGCAAAGCTGATCACAAACTGGTGGCTCTCCAGTCTGTGTACAAACCTCTGGTCCGCAGGCAGCCAGCTGTGACCCGCACGGTTCAGAGATGGTCTGGAGAGGCCGAGGAGGCCTTAAAGGACTGCTTCAGCACAACTGTGTGGGAAGTATTCAGCAATGCTCACGGGGAAGACAATAGTAGTCTAACGGACACTGTTACAGACTATATAAATTTCTGCATGGAGAACACCACACCCACCAGGACAGTAAGGTGCTTCTCCAACAACAAACCCTGGATCACACCAGACATAAAAGCTCTCCTGAAGGAGAAGAGGAGGGCTTTTGCGTCAGGCAACATAGAGGAGCGGAAGACTGTGCAGCGCCAGCTGAGGAGGAGGATCAGAGAGGGGAAAAGGTCCAACAGGAAGAGGATGGAGGAGCAGCTGTTGCAGAATAATGCCAGGGGAGTCTGGAGGGGCCTGAAGACCATCTCAGGCCACGGACAACCCAAGACTCGGACTGGGGGGGACCTGCAGTGGGCAAATGAGCTGAACCTCTTTTTCAATAGGTTTGATCAGATGCCTGCCCCCACTCAGTCTCTCCTGCTGCAGCCTTCACCTACTCCTCCTGCTGGGTGTGTCACCCCCTCCCTCCTTTTCTCCACAGTCTCCAGCTCCCAGCTACACCAGATAGCCACCACTCCCTCCTGCCCAGCCTTGGCCTTCACAACATCTCAGGTGAGGAACCAGCTGAAGAAGATGAAGGCGAGGAAGGCAGCGGGTCCAGATGGCATCAGCCCCCAGCTCCTCAAATCATGCGCAGAACAGCTGTGTGGAATTGTCCAGCACATGTTCAACCTGAGCCTGAAGCTGGGTAGGGTCCCCCAGCTATGGAAAACATCCTGCCTGGTCCCGGTGCCAAAGACCCCCCACCCGAAGGAGCCCAACAGCTTCAGACCAGTGGCGCTGACGTCTCACCTGCTGAAGACCCTGGAGAGACTGGTCCTTGCCCACCTGCGCCCCCTGGTGAGCTCCTCAATGGACCCACTCCAGTTCGCATATCAGCCTGGCATCAGTGTGGATGATGCCATCATCTACCTCCTCCACACTTCACTCTCCCACCTGGAGAAGGCGGGGAGCACTGTGAGGATCATGTTCTTTGATTTCTCCAGTGCTTTCAACACCATCCAGCCCACCCTACTGGGAGACAAGCTGGAGCGGGCGGGGGTGGCCCACCACCTCACCACATGGATCCAGGACTACCTCACAAACCGGCCACAGTATGTGAGGACACAGGACTGTGTGTCTGACGCGCTCCTCTGTAGCACGGGGGCCCCACAGGGAACTGTCTTGGCTCCCTTCCTGTTCACCCTCTACACCTCGGACTTCAACTACAACACCCCTACCTGTCACCTGCAGAAGTTCTCTGACGACTCTGCGATTGTCAGCCTCATCACAGGCGGAGATGATCGGGAGTACAGAGAACTTACCCAGGGTTTTGTGGACTGGTGCCAGCAGAACCGCCTCCTGATCAATGCGGGGAAATCCAAAGAAATGGTGGTGGATTTCGGTGGGCGCCAGCACTCTTCACCTGCACCAGTGAATATCCAGGGAACAGATGTTGAGAGAGTCTCAACTTACAAGTACCTGTGTGTTCATCTGAACAATAAACTGGACTGGAGCGACAACACAGACTCTATAGGAAGAGTCAGAGCAGACTCTTCCTACTCAGGAGACTGATGTCTTTTGGGGTTCAGGGGACACTCCTCAGGAACTTTTATGACTCGGTGATTGCATCGGTCATCTTCCAGGGAGTGGTCACCTGGGCAGGCGGCGTCTCGGCCTGGGACAAGAAGCGGCTGGACAAACTGGTCAGGAGGGCCGGCTCTGTCCTGGGCTGCTCCCTGGACTCTGTGGACTCGGTGGGGGACAGGAGGATGTTGGCCAAGCTGTCATCAATGCTGGGCAACCCGGACCACCCCTCCAGGGCACCCTAACAGCACTCCACAGCTCCTTCAGTGACAGACTGTTACACCCTCGCTGTGCAAAGGAGAGATTCCGCCGTTCCTTCTTGCCTGCTGCTGTCAGTCTCTTTAACAAGAACATTGTGTAGTCTCTACAAACTGGCGGACATTAGTGCAATTGTGCAGTCCTGCACCTAGCTCATATCGTGCAATACCCAATATTCCCCACTACTGTAATACCGTGCAATACTCAACATTCCCCACTACTGTTAGTCTAGTTTTATTTTTATCCAATGCTGTTCCTTACATTTCACTACAGCACTGCAGCACTGTCACTTAGTATTTTTCCTCTGTACTATGTACAGAGTGTTCCTCATACTTTTTATGTAGATGTATGTTGGTGTGTATATACACGTTACTGCGTATATTTGCATAGGTTTGATCCTGAATGTTTGCCGTCAATGTTCTACATTAATGGCTACATTATGCCACCGTCCCTGTGTGACCTATATCTTTGCTGCTGTAACACTGAAAATTTCCCCACTGTGGGATCAATAAAGGCATTCTTATCTTATCAAGTATGTTAACAAAATACATGTGTAACAACACAAGCAACATAATGCAAAAAATATATTTTCCCCCAAATTTTTATTAAACAAAAACTGCACTATAAAGTACAAGTATATGAAAATACAGTACAGTATAACAAACATGGTCCAAAGACTGTTGAAAAAAAATACTGTAACACCAATGCAGTACAGTACTGTACTTAACTACAGTAAACTGTACTGTATTTTAGTGTTTTTTCTCAGACTTGGGAAAAATAAGTCTATTTTGAGTTGTGTTGGCTTCATTCTTTGCTGTATGAACATGTTTGTCTGCGTATCATACAGTTTTGTTGCTAATTGCAAGTGGCTGTCCCGTTGATCATCACTGATCTCTGGTGATTCTTGTGCATACAAAAGGACACTTTCATTTACGCCACTGTACTTCGTCCATCGAGCCGCAAGCAATTTCCCCTAAGCAGACAAACTGCCGGAATCGTAATGAGCCAGAATGGATTCCTTGTTTTTCTAAGTTTCGTAGATTTTAGTTTTTCCATCTCCAAATGTCTCCTGGATGTTTTTTATGTTTTTTTATGCATTTCACTCTCTCTTCCTCGGTCATTATCGTTCTTCTTCGTTTGGATGCAATGATCTACAGACGAAAAAGTAAATTAATACATTTTAAATCTTTCGCAATTTCAGTAAAGCGCATGCCAAAGAATTCAATGACATGTCGCCGTTTTGGATACGATGATGGCGGAGCGGTCAAAGTTTTTCCGTAGTATAGAGCGGGGACTGCTTGAGTTTGCGCTACTGCGGGTTTCGCTAAAGGTTCCGGGTTCCGGATACAGCACCGGAACTTCCGTTGTAAGGAATTGATTGTTAATATAATATAGTAGTAGGACATTTAATGCATAGATTTTTTTTCCAAGTGAGGGAATTTCCGTTTGATCCGATGATGGTGAAGCAGTCAAAGTTTTTCCGTAGTATCGAGCGGGGATGCTTGAGTTTGCGCTAATGCGGGCTTCGCTATGGGTTCCAGATACCGGAACTACAGTTGTAAGGAATTCATTGTTAATGTAATATAGTAGTAGAAAATTTAATGCTTACGTTTTTTTCCTGGGTGAGGGAATTTCCATTTGACAGAGGTCTGTAGGTGGGAATACTTACTGTATTGCACTTTCGCATACAAGCACTTCCTATACTACAAAGACCAGCATTTCTTGCGGTTGAGCAATGACCATGCGCAGTGTCTCGATTGTATCTGTTAGCGCGCCGGCAGTATTTTTGCCTTTTTCGGCCTCTTCTCCTCTTTCTCCATCCACTTCTCAGCAGTAATGCTAAGTACAGCATCTTATGCTTTTTATTTTAATATATTTTCATTTTTTTATACAAAGTATTTTGACGTAAATTTCAACTTTAAAGGTGAAATTGGACGTACATGGAAATTTGTGTAACATCGCCAGTGTAGGAACGGAACTCGTTCGTAAATTGAGGACTTTCTGTATATCCTTTTATAGCCTGCAGCCAGGGTCCCCTTTCGCCGTCCATTTGTCTGGCCGGAACAAATAGTTATCGCCTATAGACTGGTCTGCCTACCATTTTAAATGGGCTTACCTTTGTGTTTCCGTCTCAAAATTTGACCAACTTTCACTCCCCGTTTTGCTGACGTTAGACGATAGACGGGAAACTTAAAAACGGACTAAGCATAGACGAAGTGGATTTCCATCCATCTGCGTAATCATAAGTAATCTGGTGAAGTCCTAACTGACCTCACAGTTCGTTATTGGCGGACACACGTTTTGCTGAAGGGATACAGAAATGTGACCCAGACTGCATTGATTGCATATGTACATGAATGTATATGAAATTCGGGTTACATCGCCAGTGAAGAAACAGAACTCGTTCGTAGATTGATGACTTCCTGTACAGAAAGATATTCATTGCAATTTTTGTGGTGAGTTAAGAGAAACATTAGTACATTTGTTCTGGTCTTGTCCTCACACAAAAGAGTTGTGGTGCAAATAGCTACAATTCATTATAAATCATATTTAATACCACTTCTCCTTACATTGGAAACATTTGTTATTTGGTATTATAAGAATGCCCACTCGCAATTTTTTCCCCTATATTCACAGAACCAAATTTATGCAAAAAAATTTTTTGGTTTATATGAAAAAAGAAACATTTTTCTTGCATATCTAACTGTAAACCCAAAAAGGTGTGAAAACATAATTATGCAAACAGGATTAGCGGTATGGATAATGGATGGATGGATATGATGGCTAGGGTTATATTTTATCTTCTTTGCATTTGATCTTAATTTATTTTATTTACCCCTTATAGTCAGGTGTGCAATTGATTCGCTATGGCGACCCCTGATGGGAAAAGATGAAAGGACAATAACATCCTTTGTAACCTCCCTGGCGTGTGTTGTTAATTTGGTAAAGTTGTATTCTACTGTTATATTCAATTTTTTTTATCGACTTTATACACTGGATAAATAAAGTTAAAAAAAAAAAAGTACAGAAAACTTACAGTATCTCTCTCTACCTTTCTCCTTCTCCCCGCCCTTCGACTCCCTCGTCCAATCACTAATCACACTCGATTACCTTTATGACCACGCAGACAATCGGAAATGATAAAACTCAATAACTATTTACCCTAGCAACTGCAGGTTTGCAACGATATTCCAAAATTATTAGGTATACCACCAGAGCGTGCCCCACCTACCACACAGAACTACTGATCTATATGCGTGTTATGTCAAACAAATTACGTTTCGGGTAGCGACTCACGTCTTGGTATTCTAATCTATTTCAGTCTATCCTTTATTTTCCATTGATGTACGTTATATGTTATGGGTCAGAAACAACAAAGACAAGACATAAATATAAATGCATGAAACGGTGTTTTCTATCATTTACTGTACATGAAACAGTCTTTTTCTATCATTTGCTGTGTTAAATATTGGAATTCGAAGTTCGCTGTGAAACAAGGCTCATGGTATCGTTTCCCATAGCTTCTATTCAGAGCAATATAAATGACAATGGTGCCTCGCAATCGACGTTCCGTTGGTTAGCAAAACGTAGCTAACTTGTTGGCTATCATCGCCAAGCTTTTTTTCTACTGCACTACGTCAGTGGTGTATTTTACCTCTCTGTCTTTTAGTCCCAGCAATAGCACCTCTTCCATCAAAGTCAGGCGCGTTTCTTTTGATTCCCCGGTATCGTCATCGTCTTGCTCTTCCCCGGGTCTCGACTCTTGGTCCTCTTTGACGGCTTCGTTTCGCCTCTGGACAAGGCCCGAACTCCGCTGAGTCAATGAAGTCATGTCAGCTAATTAACTTAACAGCGATTTAAAAAAAGAAAAAGAAAAACAACACGCCTCGGACTCCTGTCGCCGAGATTATACGACTCACTTACTTAGAGTGAACCATCTGGTTAACATAGTGTAATTTCTGCTGGAGTCTTTGCGTCGCTGTTGTAAGAAACATGGCCTCTTTCTTCTTTCGTATTTCCAGCCACGGACTTGTGCTGCATTCAGGAAGGTAGGAAGTCTGAAGACACTTGCGTTGCCCCAGTTCCGACCTCATAGCGTTCGAGGCGAATGTAAACAATAAAGATGGCTGCTTGTGGTAAATAAATTGTTGTTCTGGTTTATCACAACACCTTTTGACCTCCAGCAAACCCTCTTCACAATTAATTTATATAAATAATATTATTATTTATATATATATATATATATATATATATATATATATATATATATATATATATATATATATATATATATATATATATTTATATAAATAAAGGAATATCGTATCTTGAAAGCATTTCACCAAATAACTTCATGGAGGGAGAACTGGAGGACTGAAAGTGCCCAAATTAAATAAATACATACACCATTAAATGTTTAATTACCACATTCAGTCCTCCATAGACAACCGCATATCTTCATGCAATCAGTCCAAATCACGTTGTGTTATGTGAAGTTATGTTGAATAGCCAAATTATCGTAATGATAAATTAAGCTAAAGTCTTATGTTGATTGGACACTCTAAATTGCCCCTAGGTGTGATTGTGAGTGCGGATGTTTGTCTCTGTGTGCCCTGCGATTGGCTGGCAACCAATTCAGGGTGTCCCCCGCCTACTGCCCGAAGACTGCTGGGATAGGCTCCAGCACGCCCGCGACCCTTGTGAGGATAAGCGGTATAGATAATGGATGGATGGATATATAGTCTTGTAAATGATGTTTTGCCATTCATGACCTGTGTCTCCATCCGGTCGCCATGAACAATGACGTCACCTTGAAGTCGTTTTTTCCGACTTTGCAACTCGGACCTCCCTGTTCACAGGGGGGTTCTAGTGCATTTTTCCTCTTAAGAAGCCGGAAAGGTACGACTTCCCACCTTCCACAAATGCAGCATTATAGCATATATGAATGGAATATCAATTGGCCCCTCACGTTGAAGCCATCTTGCGCAAGTTGCCACTGTTACGTGTATAAAACATGCACTTATAACAGCTAGGACCCCTGTATGGAGTAATAAGAATCTATCAAAGTACGAACTTCACTTTTTGCATCGACCATTCAGAGTATTTTATCTCAGTATCTTGATAGAGTGACTGACAGTGATTTGGGTTACGCTTTGCAGCGATATTTTGTCCCGGAGGGCTTTTCTTTCATCTCATTGTTGATGCTTCTGACATGTATTTTTGAGTAGCACTCAGAGACAGGGCTCCACAGACTAACATTTGTTTTTTACTAGGAGCACAGGAGCCCCTAACTTAAAATTTTAGGAGCGCCAGAAGGAAATTTAGGAGCGCACACTATTAATTGACTCGCAAAGTAAATTTTTACATTCCGCTCAATTTTCACCATATTACTTAAAGGGACACTTGGGTGAGCTTAACATTGGCACTTATATAATAGGTTTGCATGTAAAAATGACATTAGTACTAAAATGCCCAGACTGTAGTGATTTATGGTCTTTTTTAGTGATTAGGTTTACGACAAATTTCCCCGCCCCAAAAGGGGGCGCGGCTTATGTTATGTTTTCAGTCTCAGCGGTCTACATCACGTGAGGAAGGCATGCTTGGTAATATTGCTCGCTTTGTCAGTTCTGTTGTCTAAAACGGTGACCGATGCACATTACTGCTCTTGTCCACTTCAACCTGTGAAAGTATAAAAGTGTTCCGCACAATAGTTTGGATTTATTGACATAAAACGTGATCTCATCATGATCACCTCCACAAAATCAAAAATACCGTGGCGATTGCTCCTCCACTTCCACAAGCTGAAGCGGACAAGCGCATGAATGCGCACACAAACCCCGACTGGTTATATTTCGGACATTTAGCTACGCTAAACTCGTGTCTCTGGAGGGAGAGAGACGGCGGCTTGCAGCAGCAGCAGGCAGATTGGATGGTAAATTGATGTTCAGACTCACAGTGCAAGTATTATTCGCAAATTTCACACTGTGTATGTTTGTGGGTATGGACAAGAATTTGCAGTTGAATCTAATTTGTTCGCCTGACTTCGGTGCAGGAGAGTGTCTGTTCAGTTCCCACTCAAAGACAGTGCAAATGCATGAGTCAACGTTTCTCTGTCTATCTGTGTGCTCTGCAACTGATTGCCGACCAGTCTCGGATTAGTCCCCACAGGCACACAAGGTTTGTCAGGCAGAAAAGAGTTGTGCAGGGTCGTCTGAGACCTAAGACTTTTTGGGTACTGGCCCATTATTGAGTCATAATATAATACTTTTAAGTTTTAGTTATTTCATATTAAGCCTCTCACAATTGCATACTTTTTACTAACATGACTGAAATTAAGGCAATGCTTCAGAAAAAAGGTGAATTCTGATTGGTTGTTACCTGAACCCTGAGCAACTGTGATATCATTTTCAGCCAACAGAAAGTGGCAAAATGGATGCCCCATGAGATGGCTAAAAATGAGTGGATTTGGCTGCTTGACTTATACTCATTCCACAAATGCAATATTAATCAGAATGCCATGTTTGGACTATTAGGATCGCATGGAACATATTGGAAAGAACATGTTTGGGTTGACTTCTCCTTTAACAGTGCCAGACATTTTCAGACCCTCTTTTACCCTAACGCAAGGGCGGAGCATGGGTGGGCCCGGGTATGCACAGGCCGACCCAGATTGGCAGACTGCCCATCCAGTGAGATTCATGAAAAAAATCTAAACCGGCACTTAGGGGTGGGTGATATGACGATATTAGATCGTTAAGCGGTTTAACGTGTTCACGATCTCATAAAGCCGAAAGATCGTGTGATCGTCTACATGGCACATTCTAAACAGTTTAGCTCTATGGCGGCGCAAAGCCGCTGACGCATATACCCGACCAATCACAGCACGCACAGTGTACGGTACGTGACACTCCTTGCCTCCCCGTTTGTTTGTATAGCGGGAGGGTATAGCGGAAAGTCACCATGAAGCAGAGTTGGTCCCGAAAAGAAACTCCACATCCACAGTGTCGATTTGGTTTGGCTTTTCCTTGGAGGAGATAACGCAAACCAGTTATTTGCAAAGATTGCAGAGACTTGGTTCGGACTCCAGCGCCGACAGCCAAAGCAAACGGAGAGCAGACACATGGTAGCCAGAGGCAGCCGCTAGCTCCAAGCTAACGCAACCCATGGTAACACAGTCATTTGAAAAAAGGCACTCCATATGAAAAAACAAGCAAGCAATGAAAATAAGTAACTGATTCAGTGGCTTATTACCTTGCTGAAGACATGAGTCCCGTTAAAGCAGTGGAAAACGAGGGGTTTAAAAGACTCTTCAAAGTACTAGCCCTGCGTTACGAGCTGTGTTTTTATGTTTACATTATGTTACCTTTTATGTTTACATTCACTGCACATTTTGATAAAAAAATGTCACGATTCAAATTAAAATCTGTTCAGAAAGCTTAGCTGGCTTAAAATGTCTTTTTTTTCTTTTAGAGTTATATGCATTTTAAATATGTTTTATATGTTTAACATGAGGAAAATGGTCAGAAATGTGCAAATTAGTCTTAAAAAATTATGTAAAAAAAGGATCATGATAAAAACGTGATCGTGAGTTTATTTTTAAAAAATCTTGATATGATATTTTTGCCATATCGCCCACCCCTACCGGCACTTTTAAATTGTTGGTAAATTATTATTGAATTATTCTTTAATTAGTGTTTCGTTGTGTTTTTTATTTTATTGAATATTAAAAATTGCATAATTGTCGTTGTCTAAGGAATATCCGAACTTCATATTATTCAGTTTGTCGTTTTATTTGAATATGTGATATGTCGGGACAGAAGGATTGTGCTGAGTGAGAGAAATAATCAGGCCCACCGTGATTTTTCCAGGTCCCCCCATTATCATGGCCGACATTTATGGTTTAATCAAGTTTTATTTTGATATTGGTTTAAGACACTGGGAGATAATCCTGTCTTTGAGTCACACAGACGGCATTATTATTAGTTTGTCGACTTTACGCAGCCACCTGGGGACTTTGCATTTGTTCAGGAGGAAAGCCCATTCAGATCTGCTAAATATAGCAATGTTTGTCCAGGATCAGTTGGACGGATATGCCATGCTCCATGGATACAAGATGGTGCATTTGAAATGCATTCAGGCTGGCTACATGGTGACTCAAGAGACGATCAGGATATTGATGAAAATACTGGATCCGCATGGTGTTCAACTGAGGCGCAGGAACTGCCTTCGGCGCCGTATACACCAAAATCCAGGTCCAAACTTTTTGTGGCATGTAGACTCTTATGATAAACTCAAACCATACGGGATCTTGCATCAATGGTGCAATAGCTGGGTTTTCATGAATGGTGATATGGCTATATGCTTACTCTACAAACAGTGATCCGAAAGTAATCGCTGGATACTTTATTGATGAGGTGTGATCAAGAAATGGTACTTGTGCCCGAATTCGTTCGGACCTTGGCACCGAGAACTGTTATATTGAACAAATGCAGATGTTCTTGAGGCAGGACCATCTGGACAACTTTTTCACAGATGTTATCTGTATGGATCGAGCAATCACAACCAGAGAATAGAGAATAGAGGTGGAGCTTTTTAAGAAGGCAACACGCACAGTTTTGGATGAACCTGTTCCAAGACTTAAAAGAATCAGACTCCTTTTCTGGTGACTTCCTGGATAAAAGTATCATTCAGTTCACATGTCTTGAAATAATAGAGGTAAGCAATAGTTGCTAATTGTTATCAGCAGTATACTGTATTCAAATTACTTAAAGGATGAAAACTGTAAAATTCAACAAAATGTTGCTGTCAGAGTTTTGATGTTTTTTAATTACATGATACAGTTTAGCCAAGTATTGCAGTTGGTTAAGTTGGAGCAGAATTGTACTTTACTGGCTGGTGTGCATCATACAGTGTACTTTGATTGGTATAGAAAATGTGTGAACCAGTTTGATAACGTTCTATTTTTGTTTAAATTTAGGAAGAACTACAGGAAGTTGGTCACCTCTGGAACACTCACAGAATTTGCCCAAGCAGAAATGCTGTGCCTCCATATGGGCGCCCAGTGATGATATACACCCTACCCCAACTTTTTGGTGCCAGAGAGTACCTAAAAGAGATACCCCAACAAAAGATAGAAGCCTGCAGAGAGGAATGCCTACAGAGAGGACCGTATCCCTGCGATGATACAGTGTTTGACATTTGCTGCCTTGCCATGGCAGAAAATAATCTTCATCCACCCACCTCTCCAGAGGAAGCCATTGAGCTTTATTTGTTCTCACGTCCGTACATACAAGCTCAGACTGGATAAACAAAATGTGCTCTCCTGGATCAAATGACGGGATACAAGCCTCCAAATTTGGACAGGTTTCCACCCGCCGCCAGCAATATACTCTTTGATACCAAAAATGTCTTAAGTCTGTCTGTATGTGTATTTTATTGTTTCTACACTAATAACACAACTCCTTAACTAATCAAATATTTTCCTTGCACGCTCTATCCCACATTTATACATTCATTCATTCATTCATTCATTATCCATACCGCTTATCCTCACAAGGGTCGCGGGCGTGCTGGAGCCTATTACAGCTGTCTTTGGGCAGTAGGCGGGGGACACCCTGAATTGGTTGCCAGCCAATCGCAGGGCACACAGAGACAAACATCCGCACTCACAATCACACCTAGGGGCAATTTAGACAGTCCAATCAACTTACCATGCATGTTTTTGGAGTGTGGGAGGAAACCGGAGTACCCGGAGGAAACCCACGCAGGCACGGGCAGAACATGCAAACTCCACACAGAGAGGCCGGAGCCGGGATCGAACCCACGACCTCTGAACTGTGAGGCGGACGTGCTAACCAGTCGACCACCGTGCCACCCACATTTAAACAGTCTAAACATAAATTGCTGACATGGCTGGGGAAGAGAAAAATGTGTGAACAGCAGTAACTTAACAATTCTTATGCAATGTCCATTGCATGAGAGTTGCTGGACATATTGCCTCCATTTCAGCTCGAAGCTCAGGATAGCTGCTATAGGTTGATGGCAGCTCCAAAGTTGGGCCACAAGTATGGGCAATTGGCCGCCTTGCTAACCCATCCAAAGAGGTGAAACTGACTTTAATTTCTTTAACACAGATAACATCAGACCCGGTCAGAAATTTCATCAGCTTTCGGAGAAAAATGTCATCCAACCCTCTTATGTATTGATGTAAAAATTGCAAACATTGGTTCTCTGCTGTGTAGCTGGAGAAGCCGTTATCATCTTAATCACCTTCCGTGTCGTTGGTTTAATGTCATCATACAGCTTCTTCATATCCTGTATGCTGGGGAAAAACTTCCTGAGTATTGGTCCTGCAACCTCTGCAATATTATCCAGTGCATATTTTGGGTGCTGGATGATTTGCTTGCATGTGGGCGACCTGGATAAGCACAGGTCTTAGGTTATCTTGTGGTGGTACTTTTCTTACTCCCATGCAATCCATAAGGTCAAGAAACTCTTCCTCAGCTTCACCTACAACGGTCTCTTGCAAAGCAGTGGACAAGAGGTCACGCTCAGACTGACTAAGGTACAACATCAGGGAGTCAAACAGTAAATCAGATTAAACTGAGTGTGCACCAAATATAATTGCTGCTGTAAAGGCTTGAGCCAGTCGAAACGGGAAATATCCATGGTCCTGCAGTCCCTTGGCCAATATCCTGCCAACAGATCTCCATTCCTCCTCTTGCCATTTTAGGGAGAGTGATGGCACTCTCACATCAGCGCCTTCAGCTGCACATTCAAGGAATTCTGTCCAGAAGGCAGCGTATACATCCCTGGAACACCGTCAGCATCTGCCCCCAGTTCATCAATGAAGCTGTATTTCACAGAGTAGGTCATCATTGCTTCATCTTTGAATTGGGCAATCAGTTCATCTAGGAGTGTTACTCGGTGAAGTTTCACATTCATGTAAAAGTTCATAGGCAGGACTTTGTGGTCTACTAGCATCTGTCACAGCGAAAGTAGAAGTTGAGGTGTAGGTGGGCATGTTCATTTGTTCGTCTTCTATTGCAAGGTTTGGCTCATGTATGAGTGTATCATCAAGATCACCTAAAAATGAACCACCAAAAATGACTTCTGAGGTATTACCCAAAGATGTAAGATCAATCATCTGAACAGTTACAGTAGAGACAACAGCTGACAATGTGGCAGTGCTCAGCTCGTAATCTTTGACTGTGTCCGTATGTATCAGATTTTCACTGTCATGTCTTTTCTGTGTATGCTGCTCCATTTTTTCCATTGTGTGCTTCTCTTGCCCAGAGTCTGTTGTGTTTTCATGTCGCTCTTCTGTGGGAACATCAGCTCCTTCCTCTGGGTCATCGTCACAAGTTAGGGTTTTTGTGAACAAATAAAACCTTAACAAACCAAATTTATGTGTGTCGTAATAATTCCGCACACTAACATCGTCATCAACTTGTCCTTCCTGAAAGTCAACTATGTCACGACTGAACTCTTCCCACTTTCCCATTGTTGACGTCTCATGAGGGAAAAACAGTTGTTTAGCTTGTGACAGAATCTAAGTCTTAGTGGCATTCTTGTTAATATCAAGAACTCTGGTTCCTCCACCGCTGCGTTTTCTGACTTGTCTGTTGTCATGTATCCACCCTAATTCTATTTTTCTGGTTGACTTCCAGGCTCTCTTATTATTTTTTAGACGCTCATTTGGTGGTTGCAGTGTATTCCCCCCTCAAAACCTTGATCACAGACTTTGTTGCACATTGTACCCATTTTTTGAGCAAGTTTTTTGAAGAGGGAATGTTTTTTGCATCATTTCCACCTCCTCTCTGTTTTCCCATGGAGAAACGCCTTGTGGCAATCCTGTCCCCATAGGCTGGATTGTAAGAAGCCAAAGCAGCAGCATCTATTTCTCCAAGTAGTGAGCTGTCAATCTACAATAAAAACAAAAAGTATACATTATGAATGAGCTTAAACTTAAACTAGAAACTATTTTTCTCCAAGACAATTTACTTACGTGCAAGACAACCAATCATAAATGTCTATTGCAGGTAACATAATGGACAGTATAAGACAATACACCATAACAGATTATGAAGCCGGCAATCATGTGGTGTGCCGAAATAATATGCAACATTTAATTTAGCAGCTAAATTTATACTAGTACAAGGTGACCCCAAAAAAACTGGCCCCAACTTTCAATAGACACAATTTCTTAAATTTATTACGGAACCAAATGCAACTGGAGGTACAACTACTTTATTGTGTTTCGAACATTATACTAATTGGCCTTTTCTTCTTCAGAAATCCATTTCAAATTTCCAAATCTTCTTTCGGGGCCAGTTTTTTGGGGGTCACCCTTGTAATAGAGAATGCTCAGATCATAAGTGAAAGAACCAGATGACACCACATGTGAAAAGTGTTGTTCCTAATAAAGAGTTAAGTCTACACCAGTTTGCAGGGATTCACTTTGTTTTGAATTTATACTGTATCTTATGTCAGTTTGATGTTCCTACATCAGGCTGCATTGTTGGAAGGTACAACTGACGAATAAAAATCTTTGAACCTCTATAGTTGCATGATTATCTAACTGTATAGGTAAATAAAAATGGATTGGAATTTAGTTAAATATAATAATATAGTTGGGGAAAAAAATTAAATGTAGCCTTGCAGGAACACATTTCCCGTTTTTTTTTTCTGAATGCTTTCCTCAGGAACACCACGGTTGCATAGAAATACCCACAGATCATCTTGTGGAAGGCCAGGGAGTGAGGATGTAGCCATTTGAATGATAGCACTACAACAATGTAGGGAAAAGGCAGAATTTGTATAAATAATCGTTTGAAAGTCAACTTGCAATCAAACATTTTAATGTGCTCACTCAAAATCACCAATAAAAATGATTTGGGTTGTGTGCTTTTGTGATGAAAGGCTTCACTGGTTATTCATAATATACTAATAGTACAGAAGACTAAAGTCAACAGGTCAGAGTGGGCTTTTACTAGTATTATTATCATTGTTGTTATTAATCTGAAATAGTAAATATTAATACCATCAAGTTCAGGGCTTTGCAACACCCTTCCTCAACGTTCTATTTGTTTACATGCATGAACGTGCCCATGCAAAACAATATATAACTATTATCATGTTATACTTCTAGAGTCAGTCTTAGCATTTCCGGTTCCGGCGCCGCGCTCATCGGTGAGCCTTTTTGTGTGTTTTTGTTCCTTAATATTACTCTACCTCATACCTTTTTCACATAGTTGATAGTCGTAACTTGCGTAGCAATGGACACCCAAACTGCGGTATTCTTGCTGCTGCTGATTGCTATTTTTTGCGCGATCGTGTCCGGCGACTTGGCTCGGAGCCGCGCCCCCATTGTTTACAGCCGGAATCAGCTGTTAGCACTCCGTGCTAACCCTGCGCCGGCTCCCGGGGCGAGACCCGATATCCCCCGTGAGCTGAGGAGGAAGAGACGGGGATCTCGTGTGGGGGTTAAACGCCGGGAAAGGAGGAGATGATACCATCCCGTCCTCCCGTCTGTTATCATGGGGAATGTTAGATCGCTCCCCAACAAGATGGACGAGCTAGCGGCGCTTACCTTATGAGAGGGACTTCCGGGAGGCTAGCCTGATGCTATTCACGGAGTCGTGGCTAACAGCGCTAACGCCGAACGCGGTCGTAGAATTGGGCGGGTTCCAAATCATACGCGCGGACAGGACGCTGGAGAGTGGAAAGAGGAAAGGAGGAGAGCTGGCTGTGTTTGTGAACGATAGATGGTGTAATCCTGGGCACATCACGATTAAGGAGCAGCTTTGCAGCAGGGATATTGAGCTGCTAGCTGTTGGCATGAGGCCATTCTACATCCCGCGAGAGTTTAGTCATGTGATCGCGGTGACCGTCTACATCCATCCCACCAGCTGCCAGCAGCGACACAGCCTGTAATGTCTTGACTGCAGCAGTGAGCAGGCTACAAACACAGCACCCAAATGCCCTGGTACTCATCTCTGGTGACTTCAATCATGCCTCCCCTTCCTCCTCTCTGCCTTCATTCACACAGTCTGTCACCTGCCACACTAGAGACAATAAAACACTGGACCTTTTCTATGCCAACACCAAGGAGGCATACACATCACTGCCCCTCCCCCCGCTGGGCAAAGCTGATCACAACCTGGTGGCTCTCCAGTCTGTGTACAAACCTCTGGTCCGCAGGCAGCCAGCTGTGACCCGCACGGTTCAGAGATGGTCTGGAGAGGCCGAGGAGGCCTTAAAGGACTGCTTCAGCACAACTGTGTGGGAAGTATTCAGCGATGCTCACGGGGAAGACATTAGTAGTCTAACGGACACTGTTACAGACTATATAAATTTCTGCATGGAGAACACCATACCCACCAGGACAGTAAGGTGTTTCTCCAACAACAAACCCTGGATCACACCAGACATAAAAGCTCTCCTGGAGGAGAAGAGGAGGGCTTTTGCGTCAGGCAACATAGAGGAGCGGAAGACTGTGCAGCGCCAGCTGAGGAGGAGGATCAGAGAGGGGAAAAGGTCCTACAGGAAGAGGATGGAGGAGCAGCTGCTGCAGAATAACGCCAGGGGAGTCTGGAGGGGCCTGAAGACCATCTCAGGCCACGGACAACCCAAGACCCAGACTGGGGGGGACCTGCAGTGGGCAAATAAGCTGAACCTCTTTTTTTATAGGTTCGATCAGATGCCTGCCTCCACTCAGTCTCTCCTGCTGCAGCCTCCACCTACTCCTGCTGCTGGTCGTGTCACCCCCTCCCCCCTTTTCTCCACAGTCTCCAGCTCCCAGCTACACCAGATAGCCACCACTCCCTCCTGCCCAGCCTTGGCCTTCACAACATCTCAGGTGAGGAACCAGCTGAAGAAGATGAAGGCGAGGAAGGTAGCGGGTCCAGATGGCATCAGCCCCCAGCTCCTCAAATCCTGCGCAGACCAGCTGTGTGGAATTGTCCAGCACATGTTCAACCTGAGCCTGAAGCTGGGCAGGGTCCCCCAGCTATGGAAAACATCCTGCCTGGTCCCGGTGCCAAAGACCCCCCCACCCGAAGGAGCTCAACAGCTTCAGACCAGTGGCGCTGACGTCTCACCTGATGAAGACCCTGGAGAGACTGGTCCTTGTCCACCTGCGCCCCCTGGTGAGCTCCTCAATGGACCCACTCCAGTTCGCATACCAGCCTGGCATCAGTGTGGATGATGCCATCATCTACCTCCTCCACACTTCACTCTCCCACCTGGAGAAGGCGGGGAGCACTGTGAGGATCATGTTCTTTGATTTCTCCAGTGCTTTCAACACCATCCAGCCCTACTGGGAGACAAGCTGGAGCAGGCGGGGGTGGCCCACCACCTCACCACATGGATCCAGGACTACCTCACAAACCGGCCACAGTATGTGAGGACACAGGACTGTGTGTCTGACGTGCTCCTCTGCAGCACGGGGGCCCCACAGGGAACAGTCTTGGCTCCCTTCCTGTTCACCCTCTACACCTCGGACTTCAACTACAACACCCCTACCTGTCACCTGCAGAAGTTCTCTGACGACTCTGCGATTGTCGGCCTCATCACAGGCGGAGATGATGGGAGTACAGAGAACTTACTCAGGGTTTTGTGGACTGGTGCCAGCAGAACCGCCCCCTGTTCAATGCGGGGAAGTCCAAAGAAATGGTGGTGGATTTCGGTAGGCGCCAGCACTCTTCACCTGCACCAGTGAATATCCGGGGAACAGATGTTGAGAGAGTCTCAACTTACAAGTACCTGGGTGTTCATCTGAACAATAAACTGGACTGGTGCGACAACACTGCCCTCTATAGGAAGAGTCAGAGCAGACTCTTCCTACTCAGGAGACTGAGGTCTTTTGGGGTTCAGGGGACACTCCTCAGGAACTTTTTTGACTCGGTGGTTGAATCGGTCATCTTCCAGGGAGTGGTCACCTGGGCAGGCGGCGTCTCGGCCCAGGACAAGAAGCGGCTGGACAAACTGGTCAGGAGGGCCGGCTCTGTCCTGGGCTGCTCCCTGGACTCTGTGGACTCGGTGGGGGACAGGAGGATGTTGGCCAAGCTGTCATCAATGCTGGGCAACCCGGACCACCCCCTCCAGGGCACCCTAACAGCACTCCACAGCTCCTTCAGTGACAGACTGTTACACCCTCGCTGTGCAAAGGAGAGATTCCGCCGTTCCTTCTTGCCTGCTGCTGTCAGTCTCTTTAACAAGAACATTGTGTAGTCTCTACAAACTGGCGGACATTAGTGCAATTGTGCAGTCCTGCACCTAGCTCATATCGTGCAATACCCAATATTCCCCACTACTGTAATACCGTGCAATACTCAACATTCCCCACTACTGTTAGTCTAGTTTTATTTTTATCCAATGCTGTTCCTTACATTTCACTACAGCACTGCAGCACTGTCACTTACTTAGAGTATTTTTCCTCTGTACTATGTGCAGGCCAAAATGAGTGTTCCTCATACTTTTTATGTAGATGTATGTTGGTGTGTATATACATGTGTATATACACATGTTACTGCTTATATTTACATAGGTTTGATCCCGAATGTTTGCCGTCAATGTTATACATTAATGGCTTCATTATGCCGCCGTCCCTGTGTGACCTATATTTCTTTGCTGCTGTAACAATGAAAATTTCCCCATTGTGGGATCAATAAAGGCATTCTTATCTTATCTTATCTTAGTGTATACTTGTATAAACTAGCATTCAGCATATTATTTAACGTTAATGCCTCGTTAAACCTACGGAAGCACAGTGTTAACATATGTAAATAATTTTACAGCGTACGGCTCCCTCTACATACAGGAGAGTGCAGTATTACTTAATTAACATACAAATAACGATATGACGAATGGCTCATTCTACTTGTGTCAAGCGAAGGATGAGCAATGCCCGGCGTGACAAAAAGACACAATCTGAAATCGTGCCAATCGACATGCTCCATAAAATGATATAAACTTACATTATGAGGAAGGTATACAGTTAAAAAGCATAAAATACAACTAATTACTTTGTGTTACTAATTACGGTACATGTCTTACCTTAATTGAACCGGCTTAGGTATAAAGTTGAAGGCAGGTTGAGGTTTGCGGGACGGAGTTCGCCATTAGCGAGTCTGCAACACGTCACTTGGAGTTCAGAGGTAAAAAAAATAAATAAAAATTCCGAAAAACAGAAACTGCCATGCTGTTTTTCAGAATCATTTTTTTTTCCTGTTTTTTGACATATTTTTTCTTGTTTTTCGGAATATTTTTTTTTCTATTTTTCTGTTTAATTTTTTTTCTGTTTTTCTGAATAATTATTGTTCTGTTTTTCTGAATATTTTTTTTTCTGTTTTTCAGAATATTTTTTTTTCTGTTTTTCAGTATATTTTTTTTGTTATAAAAAAAAAAAAATTCCAAAAACCTTAATGTGAATGCAATACGCTTCCGTAAATAAGTTCCTGAGGTTGAATGGCTGGACTGTGAAAAGACTTTAAACGTTTTTGGCACTGAATGAGTTAATATTAATGCTTCAAAGAATAACTCAATGACCAAAAGTATTTCCATTGCACATTCCAATAATGTACAAGCACTTTTTTTTTTTCCTAATGACAGCAATCGCCAACGGGGCGGCATCGTATTTGCTCGTGAAAGTCGGCCGAAGTTTGCAGTCGGAATCGCTAACGAACGCTCCGGATTAGAGCCGAAATGGGCAAGACGAGATCGGTCCAACAAAAAACGAGTTTTTAATTTTTTTTACCCCCGTACAAAAATGTTTACGGTATACGGCGTACACAATTTGAAATGATCAAAAAACATATAAAATACGTGGGAAAAGTATAAGTTGACAGGTATGCTTGCACTGGTCTCATATTTTAGGGGCAAAATGCAACCATTTAGGCGCAGTCTAGTGCCCCGCTCAGAGACATAACTTGAAAATTGAAAATTGCATTATTACTATCCAGATAGCAGTCAGTTATGGGCCAATTCCAGCTGTCTTCCGCGAGTGTCGGCTGACAGACGGACAGATGAACTGTGTATGCGCCAGACCCGGTCCAGAAGAGAATGCCTCATGCTAATAATCCTAGTGAAGGTGATTTTTATACAGTCCATGGCCCATTATTGCGATGTTACTTTTGGCCCACAGGGTTTTCTGAGTGTGTAATACAGAAGATGCCGTTGTCGGGTCAGAACAGTAGCACCAGATTGGCACATTCGGAGTTGTCGGTCCAATAACGTAATAACGAAGCACTATTAAAACACAAACAATGCTTCTCTCTAACCACAGTGATGTAGCCAACGAGCTACAAGCTGATATGAGTTGATTCTTAGCACAACTGATTGTCATCGAAGCGAGGAACATGCCGTTGTTTCCAATGAAGGGCTGATGCGGAGGCAGTGCCCAGGGACCGTCAACAAATAGCAATCGCCGACATGAAAACAAACTACAGTGATCCCTCATTCATCGCGGATAATGGGGGGACAGAACCGCGACCTGTGAAACCTGCAAAGCAGAGACGGGCTTATGATTATGACTATTATTTTATATTATATTTATTGTACAGTTTTATTTTGGGGGATTTGCGCCTCTGTTACGCCGTTGCGAACCCCAACATGGTTCCCACACTTCTGATATTTATTGTACAGTTTTATTTTGGGGAATTTGTGCCTCTGTTACGCTGTTGCGAACCCCAACATTGTTCCCACACTTCTAAATGCTTGTTAAACAATCAATTTAACTATCAAAATGCTAAACGAAGAATATAAATACCAAGCTTGCAGGCTGTGATCAGAATTTAGCTTCGACCGACCACGGCAGCTGATGAGCAAAACGGAGCGTTAGCTAAAAACTACTTTAAAGTTTTAATTTTTATCATAAAATTTACTTACCTTAACTAGAATGCCATAGTGTAATTTATCCAATCCCGCACTTTAAAACGCTTGTCGCAGTCGTGAAAAGTGAAAGTAAAAGCGGCCGCTTCTTCTTCGTCTTCTTCTTCCCTCAATCTTCTTCGCCTGCTTTTTCTTCTTCTCCTCCTACTTCATTTAAAAAACGAAGAAAAAGCATGGCCGCTGGGGATCATGCATTAACTATCTTTGCACAACAACATCCACTTGGGAATTTCTGGATAAATTGCATGTGAAGGCTAAGGAAGTGCTGATAGTGTAGTGGTACACATGCCTGAGTTGTGTGCGGGCAGTGTGGGATCGATTCCCGCTCAGTGACAGTGTCTATGTGTGCCCTGCGACTGGCTGGCGACCAGTTCGGGGTGTAGTCTGCCTTCGCCCATTGACGGCTGGGATAGGCTCCAGCAACTCCCCGCGACCCTATATAGGATAAGCGGTTTGGAAGATGACATGACATGGCTAAGGAAGATGAAAAGAAAATAAGAAAGATGAATGAAGTTGAATAAAGTTGAATGATGCTGAAAAAAGTTGAATAATACTGAATGAAGTTGAATAAAGTCGAATGATGCTGAATAAAGTTGAATGATACTAAATAAAGTTGAATGATACTAAATAAAGTTGAATAAAGAGGAATGAAGTTGAATGAACTCTATGAAAAATATTTGAGCAGGGAATTCATTCATTGGAAATGAATGGGTTTTTTGGGCATGAAAAAAGTAGAATTTTGGGGGAATCGTAAATGTTAGGGGCAAAAAACGCAAGTTTTGATGGCATGGATTTTTGGAATAATTTGAAATTTGAACGGGGCGAATCGTAGAAGTAGTTACAGTTTGAATGTGCCATTGGTAATGAATGTTTTTTTTGGGGGGTGAAAAAGGTTGAATTTTGGGGGAACCGTAAATGTTAGGGGTGGAAACAAAAAGGAGCAGCCATTGCATGAATTTTTGGAATAGTTTAAAGTTTGAACGGGTTGAATCGGATGAAGTATGTGGAAGTTGTGGCATGCCAATGTTTTGGAGATTCAAAAAGGAAGCAATATCATAGTAATACTAGAGAATGCAATTTCTGAAGAAATTGTGTGTGAAGGCGAAGATAGCTGAAAAGAAATTGCGGAATGCATTAGAATAAAGTTCAATGAAGTTAAATGATACTGAATTAAGTTGAATGAAAAGTAATAAATTGAATTGAACTAGAATTAAGTGGAATGAAGTTGAATGATACTGAACGAAGGTGAATGAAGTTGAATAAGGTGGAAGGAATTAGAATCAAGTTGAATGATACTGAATGAAGTTGAATGACCTCTATGAAAAACTGTGGAATTCGTTGAAATGATACTGAATGAAGTTGAATAACATCAAATTATAGAGGATAGCCTCGAATGAGGAGGACAAAAAAAATGATAAGGGAAGAAAATAAATTCAGTTCATTTCCGGGTCATTTGGGTCACTTCCGGTCCATTTCCAGGTCATTTGGGTCACTTCCGGTCCGTTTCCAGGTCATTTGGGTCACTTCCAGTCCATTTTCTGGTCATTTATGTCACTTCTGGTCAATTTCCGGGTCATCTGGAACAGTTCCGGTCAATTTCCGGGTTATCTGGACCAGTTCTGGTCACTTTCCTAGTCATTTTGACCGCTTCCGGTTCATTTCCAGGTCAATTGGGTCACTTCCAGTCCATTTCCGGGTCATTTGGGTCACTTCTGCTCCATTTCCGGATAATTTGGGCAACTTCCGGTTCATTTCCCGTTAATTTGGGTCACTTCCAGTTCATCTCCTGGTCATTAAAACGAATTCTGGTCCATTTTGGGGTCATTTGGGTCACTTCCAGTTCATTTCAGGGTAATTTAGACCAATTCTGGTCCGTTTTGGGGTCATTTGGGTCACTTCCGGTCCATTTCCGGATCATTTGGGTCACTTCTGGTTCATTTCCGGGTCATTTAGACCACTTCCAGTCCATTTCCGGGTCATTTTGGCCTTTTCCGGTCCAAATCTGGGTCATTGGGGCCACTTTCGGTTCATTTCCAGGTCATTTGGGTCACTTTCGGTCCATTTCGGGGTCATTTGGATCACTTCCGGTTCATTTCCAGGTCATTTAGACCACTTCTGGTCCGTTTCGGGGTCATTTGGGTCACTTTCAATCCATTTCCGGATCATTTGGGTCACATCTGGTTGATTTCTGGGTCATTTAGACCACTACCAGTCTGTTTCCGAGTCATTTGGGTCACTTCCGGTCCATTTCCGAGTCATTCTGGTCCCTTCTGGAACATTTCTGGGTGATTTGGGCAACTTCCGGTTCATTTCCGGGTAATTTGGGTCACTTCCGGTCCATTTCCAGGTCGTTTGGGCCACTTCAGGTTGTTTTACGGGGTCATTAGGGTTACTTTTGGTCCTTTTCTGGGCAATTTGGGTCACTTCCGGTTAATTTCCGGGTCATTTAGACCATTTGTGGTTCGTTTCGAGGTCATTTGGGTCACTTCCGGTCTATTTCTGGATCATTTGGGTCACTTCTGGTTCATTTCTGGGTCACTTGGGCCATTTCAGGTTCGTTTCCGGGTCATTTGGGTAACTTTCGGTCCATTTCCGGGTCATTTGGGTCACTTCTGGTCAATGTCCAGCTCATTGGGGTCACCTCCGGTCCATTTCTGGGTCATTTGGGTTACTTCCTGTTCATTTCCGGGTCATTTGTGGTCACTTCCTGTTGAATATTGGTCACTTCTTGTTTCGGTCCATTTCCGGGTCATTTGGGTCACTTCTGGTCAATGTCCGGCCCATTTGGGTCACTTCTGGTTCATTTCTGGGTAATTTAGACCACTTCCAATCCGTTTCCGGGTCATTTGGGTCACTTCTGGTTCATTTATGGATCATTTTGGCCGCTTCCGGTTCATTCCCGGGTCATTTGGGTCACTTTCGGTCCATGTCCGGGTCATTTTAGTCACTTCCGGTCCATTTCCGGATCATTTGGGTCACTTCTGGTTCATTTCCGGGTCATCTAGACCATTTCCAGTCCGTTTCCGGGTCATTTGGGTAACGTTCGGTCCATTTCCAGGTCATTTTGGTCACTTTTGGTCCATTTCCGGGTCATTTGGGTCACTTCCAGTCCACTCCCGGGTCATTTGGGCCACTCCAGGTTCATTTCCGGGTCATTTACACCAATTCTGGTCCGTTTCGGAGTCACTTAGGTCACTTCTGGTCCATTTCCGGATCATTTGGGTCACTTTTGGTTCATTTTCGGGTCATTTAGAGCACTTCCAGTCCGTTTCCAGGTCATTTGGGTCACTTCCGGTCCATTTTGTGTTCATTTGGGTCACTTCCTGTTCATTTCCGGGTCATTTGAGGTCACTTCCTGTTGAATATGGGTCACTTATTGTGGATTTTGGGTACTCTCCCAAGATGACCGCCTTATTGGAGAGAACTCGGGGTGAGTATCCCCAATATACCTTACGTCCCTGCCCAAAATGGCCACCGCACTGGGGAAACCTCTGGGTAAGTAACCCCAGTCTAGCTAATGTGCCAGAGCAAGATGGCGACCGCACCGGGGAGACCTCGGGGTGAGTATCCCCAGTCTCGCTAATGTACCCGTCCAAGATTTCCGCCGAACTGAGGAGACCTCGGGGTGAGTATCCCCAGTCTAGCTAATGTCCCTGTCGGCCGCCGCACCGGGGAGACCTCGTGATGAGTATCCCCAGTCGAGCTAATGTCACTGCCCAAGATGGCCGCCGCACCGGGGAGACCTCGGAGTGAGTATCCCCAGTCTAGCTGATGTCCCTGACCAAGATGGCCGCCGCACTGGGGAGACCTCGGGATGAGTATACCCAGTCTAGCTAATGTGCCCATCCAAGATGGCCGCCGCACCGGGAAGACCTCGGAGCGAGTATCCCCAGTCTAGCTGATGTCCCTGACCAAGATGGCCGCCGCACCGGGGAGTCCTCAGGCTGAGTATCACCAGTCTAACTTATGTTTTGACCAAGATGGCCGCCGCACTGCGGAGACCTTGGGGTGAGTATCCCCAGTCTGGCTAATATCCCTTACCAAGATGGCCGCCGCACTGGTGAGACCTCGGGGCGAGTATCCCCAGTCTAGCTACAGTCCCTGACCAAGATGGCCGCCGTGCTGGGGAGATCTCGGGGCGAGTATCCCCAGTCTAACTAATGTCCCTGCCAAAGATGGCCGCTGCACTGGTGAGAACTCGGGATGAGTATCCCCAGTCTAGCTGATGTCCCTTCCCAAGATGGCCGCCGCACTGGTGAGACCTCGGGGTGAATATCCCCAGTCTAGCTAATGTCCCTGACCAAGATGGCCGCCGTATCGGGGAGACCTCGGGGTGAGTATCACCATTCTAGCTAATGTCCCTGCCCAAGATGGCCGCCACACTGGGGAGACCTTGGGGTGAGTATTCCCAGTCTAGCTAATGTCCCTTTCCGAGATGGCCGCCGCACTGTGGAGACCTCGGGACGAGTATCCCCAGTCTAGCTAATGTCTCTGACTAAGATAGCCGCCGCACCGGGGAGACCTTGGGGCGTGTATCCCCAGTCTAGCTAATTCCCTGTCCAAGATGGCCTTCGCACCGGGGAGACCTCGGGGCGTGTAACCCCAGTCTAGCTATTGGGCTGACCAAGAAGGCCGCTGCAAAGAGGACACCTCGGGGCGAGTATCCCCTAGTCTAGCTAATTTCCCTGACCAAGATGGCCGACACACTGGGGAGACCTCGGGTGAGTATTCACAGTCTAGCTGATGTCCCTCACCAAGATGCTCGCCAAACTGGGTAGGCCTCGGGATGAGTATTCCCAGTCTAGCTAATGTCCCTGACTAAGATGGCTGCCGCACTGGTGAGACCTTCGGGTGAGTATCCCCAGTCTAGCTAATGTCCCTCACCAAGATGGCCGTCGCACTGGGGAGACCTCGGGGTGAATATCTCCAGTCTAGCTGATGTCCCTGACCAAAATGGCCGCCGGATCGGGGACACCTTGGGGCAAGTATCTCCAGTCTAGCTAATTTCCCTGTCAAAGATAGCCGACACACTGGGGAGATCCCGGAGTGAGTATTCACAGTCGAGCTGATGTCCCTCACCAAGATGCTCGCCAAACTGGGTAGACCTCGGGATGAGTATCCCCAGTCTAGCTAATGTCCCTGTCAAAGATAGCCGCCGCACTGGGGTGACCTCGGGGTGAGTATCCCTAGTCTAGCTGATGTCCTTCACCAAGATGGCTGCTGCACTGGGGAGACCTCGGGATGAGTATCCCAAGTCCAGCTAATGTGCCCATCCAAGATGGCCGTCGCACTGGGGAGACCTCGGGGTGAATATCCCCAGTCTAACTAATTTCCCTGACCAAATTGGCCGCCGTATCGGGGAGCCCTCGGGGTGAATATCCCCAGTCTAGCTAATGTCCCGATCAAAGAAAGCCACCGTACTGGGGAGACCTCGGGATGTGTATCCCCAGTCTAGCTAATGTCCCTCACCAAGATGGCCGCCGCACTGGGGAGACCTCGGGATGAGTATCCCAAGTCCAGCTAATGTGCCCATCCAAGATGGCCGTCGCACTGGGGAGACCTCGGGGTGAATATCTCCAGTCTAGCTGATGTCCCTGACCAAAATGGCCGCCGGATCGGGGACACCTTGGGGCAAGTATCTCCAGTCTAGCTAATTTCCCTGTCAAAGATAGCCGACACACTGGGGAGATCCCGGAGTGAGTATTCACAGTCGAGCTGATGTCCCTCACCAAGATGCTCGCCAAACTGGGTAGACCTCGGGATGAGTATCCCCAGTCTAGCTAATGTCCCTGTCAAAGATAGCCGCCGCACTGGGGTGACCTCGGGGTGAGTATCCCTAGTCTAGCTGATGTCCTTCACCAAGATGGCTGCTGCACTGGGGAGACCTCGGGATGTGTATCCCCATTCTTGCTAATGTCCCTGTCCAAGATGGCCGCTGCATTGTGCCAACCAGGGGTGAGTATCCCCAGTCTAGCTAATGTCCCTGTCCAAGATTGCCGCCGCACTGGGGAGACCTCGGGGTGAGTATTCCCAGTCTAGCTACTGTGCCTTACCGAGATGGCCACCGCACCGGGGAGACCTCGGGGCGTGTATCCCCTGCCTAGCTAAAGTCCCTGTCCAAGATGCCTTCGCACCGGGGAGACCTCGGGGCGAGTAACCCCAGTTGAGCTAAGGGGCTGACCAATACGGCCGCTGTACCAGGAAGACCTCAGTTCGAGTATCCCCAGTCTAGCTACTTTTCCTGACAAAGATGGCCGCCGCACCGGGGAGACCTCAGGGCGTGTATCCACAGTCTAGCTAATGTCCCTGTCCAAGATGGCCGCCGCACCGGGGACACCTCGGGGCGAGAAACCCCAGTCTAGCTAATGTCTCTGTCCAAGGTGGCCGCCGCACTTGTGAGACCAAGGGGCGAGTATCCCCATCTTAGATAATGTCCCTGTCCAAGATTGCCGCCGCACTGGGGAGACTTCGGGGCATGTATCCCCAGTCTAGCTAATGTCTCTGACCAAGATGGCCGCCGCACTGAGGAGACCTCGGGGTGAGTATTCCCAGTCTAGCTAATGTCCCTGTCCAAGATGGCCGCAGCACTGGGGAAACCTCGGGATGAGTATCCCCAGTCTAGCTAATGTGCCCATCCAAGATGGCCGCCGCACTGAGGAGACCCCAGGGTGAATATCCCCAGTCTTGCTAATGTCCCAGCCCAAGATAGCCGCCGCACTTGGGAGACCTCGGGAGGAGTATCCCCAGTCTTGCTAATGTCCCTGTCCAAGATGGCCACTGCACTGTGGCGACCAGGGGTGAGTATCCCCAGTCTAGCTAATGTCCTTGTCATAGATGGCCGCCGCACTGGGGAAACCTCGGGGCGTGTATCCCCCGTCTAGCTAAAGTCCCTTTCCAAGATGGCCTTCGCACCGGGGAAACCTCGGGTTGAGTAACACCAGTTGAGTAAATGGGCTGACAAAGAAGGCCGCCGCACCGGGGAGACCTTGGTTTGAGTATCCCCTGTCTAGCTAATTTCCCTGACCTAGATGGCCGCTGCACCGGGGTGACTTCGGGGCCAGTATGACCAGTCTAGCTAATGTCCCGGTCCAATATCGCCGCCTCACCGGGGAGACCTCGGGGCGAGTAACCCCTTGTCTAGCTAATGTCCCTGACCAAGATGGCCGCTGCACCGGGGAGACCTCGGGGAAGGTATACCCATTCTAGCTAATGTCTCTGTCCAAGGTTTTCTCCGCACTTGGGAGACCAAGGGGCGAGTATCCCCAGTCTATCTTATATCCCTGTCCAAAGTTGCCGCCGCACTGGGGAGACCTCGGGGCATGTATCCACAGTCTCGCTAATGTACCCGTCCAAGATCTCCGCCAAACTGAGGAGACCTCGGGGTGAGTATCCCCAATCTAGCTAATGTCCCTGTCAGCCGCCGCACCGGGGACACCTCGGGGCGAGTATCCCCAGTCTAGCTAATTTCCCTGACCAAGATGGCCGACACACTGGGGAGACCTCGGGATGAGTATTCCCAGTCTAGCTAATGTCCCTGACTAAGATGGCTGCCGCACTGGTGAGACCTTCGGGTGAGTATGTCCAGTCTAGCTAATGTCCTTCACCAAGATGGCCGCCGCACTGGGGAGACCTCGGGGCGAGTATCCCCAGTCTAGCTAATTTCCCTGACCAAGATGGCCGCTGTGCTGGGGAAATCTCGGGGCGAGTATCCCCAGTCTAACTAATGTCCCTGCCAAAGATGGCCGCTGCACTGGTGAGACCTCGGGGTGAGTATCCCCAGTCTAGCTATTGTCGCTTCCCAAGATGGCCGCTGCACTGGTGAGAACTCGGGATGAGTATCCCCAGTCTAGCTGATGTCCCTTCCTAAGATGGCCGCCGCACTGGTGAGACCTCGGGGTGAGTATTCCCAGTCTAGCTAATGTCCCTGACTAAGATGGCTGCCGCACTGGTGAGACCTTCGGGTGAGTATCCCCAGTCTAGCTAATGCCCCTCACCAAGATGGCCGCCGCACTGGGGAGACCTCGGGATGAGTATCCCCAGTCTAGCTAATGTGCCCATCCAAGATGGCCGTCGCACTGGGGAGACTTCGGGGCATGTATCCCCAGTCTAGCTAATGTCTCTGACCAAGATGGCCGCCGCACTGGGGAGACCTCGGGGTGAGTATTCCCAGTCTAGCTAATGTCTCTGTCCAAGATTGCCGCCGCACTGGGGAGACTTCAGGGCATGTATCCCCAGTCTAGCTAATTTCTCTGACCAAGATGGCCGCCGCACTGGGGAGACCTCGGGGTGAGTATTCCCAGTCTAGCTAATGTCCCTGTCCAAGTTGGCCGCAGCACTGGGGAAACCTCGGGATGAGTATCCCCAGTCTAGCTAATGTGCCCATCCAAGATGGCCGCCGCACTGAATAGACCCCAGGGTGAATATCCCCAGTCTTGCTAAAGTTCCTGTCCAAGATAGCCGCCGCACTGGGGAGACCTCGGGGTGAGTATCCCTACTCTAGCTGATTTCCCTCACCAAGATGGTCGGCACATTGGGGAGACCACGGGAGGAGTATCCCCAGTCTTGCTAATGTCCCTGTCCAAGATGGCAGCTGCACTGTGGCGACCAGGGGTAAGTATCCCCAGTCAAGCTAATGTCCTTGTCCAAGCACTGGGGAGACCTCGGGGCGTGTATCCCCCGTCTAGCTAAAGTCCCTGTCCAAGATGGCCTTCGCACCGGGGAAACCTCGGGTTGAGTAACCCCAGTTGAGTAAATGGGCTGACAAAGAAGGCCGCTGCACCGGGGTGACTTCGGGGCCAGTATGACCAGTCTAGCTAATGTCCCGGTCCAATATCGCCGCCTCACCGGGGAGACCTCGGGGCGAGTAACCCCTTGTCTAGCTAATGTCCCTGACCAAGATGGCCGCTGCACCGGGGAGACCTCGGGGAAGGTATACCCATTCTAGCTAATGTCTCTGTCCAAGGTGTTCTCCGCACTTGGGAGACCAAGGGACGAGTATCCCCAGTCTCGCTAATGTACCCGTCCAAGATTTCCGACGAACTGAGGAAACCTCGGGGTGAGTATTCCCAGTGTACCGAATGTCCCTCACTAAGATGGCCGCTGCACCGGGGAGACATTGCGGTGAGTATCCCCTGTCTTGCTAATGTTCCTGTCCAAGATCACTGCCGCACTGGGGAGACCTCGGGGTGAGTATCCCCAGTCTAGCTAAAGTCCCTGTCCAAGATGGCCGCCGCACTGGGGAGACCTCGAACTGAGTTTCCCCAGTCTAGCTAATGTGCCCGTCCAAGATGGCCACCTCACTGAGGAGACCTCGGGGTGAGTATCCCCAGTCTTAATAATATCCCTGACCAAGTGGCCACGCACTGGGGAGACCTCAGGGCGTGTATCACCAGTCTAGCTAATGTCCCTGACAAAGATGGCCATTGCACCGGGGAGACCTCGGGGCTTGTATCCCCAATCTAGCTAAAGTCCCTGTCCAAGATGGCCTTCGCACCGGGGAGTCCTCGGGGCGAGTAACCCCAGTCGAGCTAATGGGCTGACCAAAAAGGCCAATGCACCGGGGAGACCTCGGGGCGAGTATCCCCAGTCTCGCTAATTTCCCTGACGAAGATGGCTGCCGCACCGGGGAGACCTCGGGGCAAGTATCTCCTGCCTAGTTAATGTCCCTTTCCAAGATGGCCGCAGCACCTAGGATACCCCGGGGCGAGTATCCCCAGTCTAGCTAGGGTCCCTGACCAAGATGGCGGCCGCACCGAGGAGACCTCGGGACGTGTATCTCCAGTCTAGCTAATGTCCCTGTCCAAAATGGCATCCGCACCGGGGAGACCTCTGAGCGAGTAACCCCAGTCTTGCTGATGTCCCTGACCAAGATGGCTCCTGCACCGGGGAGACCTCGGGGCGCATATCCCCAGTCTAGCTAATGTCTCTGTCCAAGGTGGCCGCCGCACTTGGGAGACCAAACGGCGAGTATCCCTAGTCTAGCTAATATGCTTGTCCACCATTGCCGCCGCACTGCGGAGACCTCGGGGAGTGTATCCCCAGTCTAGCTAATGTCCCTGACCAAGATGGCCGCCGCACCAAGGGGACCTCGGGGCGAGTATCCCCAGTCTAGCTAATGTCCCTGACCAAGATGGCCACCGCACCAAGCGGACCTCGGAGCGAGTATCCCCAGTCTACCTAATGTCCCTGAACAAGATGGCCGCCGCACCGGGTAGACCTCGGGGCGTGTATCCCCAGTCTAGCTAATGACCCTTCCCAAGGTGGTTTACGCACTGAGGAGACTTTGGGGTGAGTATCCCCAGTCTAGTTAATGTCCCTGACCAAGATGGGCACTGCACCGGGGAGACCTTGGGGTGAGTATCCCCTGTCAAGCTAATGTCCCTGACCAAGATCGCCGCCGCACTGGGGAGACCTTGGGGTGAGTATCTCCAGTCTTGCTAAAATCCCTGACTAAGATGTCCGCCGCACTGGGGAGACCTCGGGGTTAGTATCCCCAGTCTTGCTAATTTCACTGACTCAGATGGCCGCCGCACTGGGGAGACCTCTGAGCGAGTAACCCCGGTCTAGAACATGTTCCTGACTAAGATGGCCACCGCACCGGGGAGACCTCGGGGCGCGTATCCCCAGTCTAGCTAATGTCTCTGTCCAAGGTGGCCGACGCACTTGGGAGACCAGTGGCGAGTATCCCCAGTCTAGCTAACGTCCCTGTCCATGATTGCCACCGCACTGCGGAGACCTCGGGACAAGTATCCCCATGCTAGCTAATGTCCCTGACCAAGATGGCCGCCGCAACAAGGGGACCTCGGTGCGAGTATCCCCACTCTAGCTAACGTCCCTGTCCAAGATTGCCACTGCACTGCGGAGACCTCGGGACAAGTATCCCCATGCTAGCTAATGTCCCTGACCAAGATGGCCGCCGCAACAAGGGGACCTCGGTGCGAGTATCCCCAGTCGAGCTAATGTCCCTGACGGAGATGGCTGCCGCACTGACGAGACCTCGGGGTGAGTATCCCCAGTCGAGCTAATGTCCCTGACAAAGATGGCTGCCGCACCGGGGAGACCTCGGGGCGTGTATCCCCAATTGAGCTAATGGGCTGACGAAGAAGGCTGCTGCACCGGGGTGACCTCGGGGTGAGTATCCCCAGTCGAGCTAATGTCCCTGACCATGATCGCCGCTGCACCGGGAAGACCTTGGGGTGTGTATCCCCAGTCAAGCGAATGTCCCTGACCAAGACGTTCGCCGCGCTGGGGAGACCCCGGGGTGAGTGTCCCCAGTCTAGCTAATGTGCCCGTCCAAGATGGCGGCCGCACTGAGGAGACTTCGGGGTGAGTATCCCCAGTCTATCTGATGTCCATGTGGGCCGCCGCACTGGGGAGATCTTGGGGTTAGAATCCCCAGTCTTGCTAATATCCCTGACTAAGATGTCCGCCGCACTGGGGAGACCCCGAGTTAGTATCCCCAGTCTAGCTAATGTCCCTGACAAAGATGCCCACCGCACCAAGCGTACCTCGGGGCGAGTATCCCCAGTCTACCCAATGTCCCTGAACAAGATGGCTGCTGCACCGGGGAGACCTCGGAGCGAGTATCCCCAGTCTAGCTAATGTCCCTGCCCAAGGTGGCCGCAACACTGGGGAGACCTCGGGGTGAGTATCCCCAGTCTAGCTAATGTCCCTGTCCAAGATGGCCTTCGCACCGGGGAGACCTCTTCGTGAGTAATCCCAGTCTACCTAATGGGCTGACCAAGAAGGCTGCTTCACCGGGGAGACCTCGAGGCGAGTATCCCCAGTCTAGTTAATTTTTCCAAGACCAAGATGGCCGCCGCACCGGGGAGACCTCGGGGTTAGTATCCCCAGTCTTGATAAATTTCCTGACTAAGATGGCCACCGTACTGGGGAGACCTCGGGGCGTGTACCCCCAGTTTAGCTAATGTCCCTGACAAAGATGGCTGCCGCACCGGGGAGACCTCGGGGCGTGTATCCCCAATTGAGCTAATGGGCTGACCAAGAAGGCTGCTGCACCGGGGTAACCTCGGGGCGAGTATCCCCAGTCTAGCTAATGTCCCTGTCGGCCGCCGCACTCGGAAGACCTCGTGGTAAGTAGACCAAGTATAGTTAATGTCACTGCCCAAGATGGCCGCCGAACCGGGGAGACCTCGGGGCGAGTATTCCCAGTCTAGCTAATGTCCCTGCCCAAGGTGGCCGCAACACTGGGGAGACCTCGGGGTGAGTATCCCCAGTCTAGCTAATGTCCCTGTCCAAGATGGCCTTCGCATCGGGGAGACTTCTTCGCGAGTAATCCCAGTCTACTTTATGGGCTGACCAAGAAGGCTGCTTCACCGGGGAGAGCTCGAGGCGAGTATCCCCAGTCTAGAAAATTTCCAAGACCAAGATGGCCGCAGCACCGGGGAGACCTCGGGGCGTGTATCCCCAATTGAGCTAATGGGCTGACCAAGAAGGCTGCTGCACCGGGGTGACCTCGGGGCGAGTATCCCCAGTCTAGCTGATGTCCCTGTCGGCCGCCGCACTGGGAAGGCCTCGTGGTAAGTAGACCAAGTATAGTTCATATCACTGCCCAAGATGGCCGCCGAACCGGGGAGACCTCGGTGCGAGTATCCCCAGTCTAGCTAATGTCCCTGCCCAAGGTGGCCGCAACACTGGGGAGACCTCGGGGTGAGTATCCCCAGTCTAGCTTATGTCCCTGTCCAAGATGGCCTTCGCATCTGGGAGACTTCTTCGCGAGTAATCCCAGTCTACTTTATGGGCTGACCAAGAAGGCTGCTTCACCGGGGAGACCTCGAGGCGAGTATCCCCAGTCTAGAAAATTTCCAAGACCAAGATGGCCACCGCACCGGGGAGACCTCGGGGCGTGTATCCCCAATTGAGGTTATGGGCTGACCAAGAAGGCTGCTGCACCAGGGTGACCTCGGGGCGAGTATCCCCAGTCTAGCTGATGTCCCTGTCGGCCGCCGCACTGGGAAGGCCTCGTGGTAAGTAGACGAAGTATAGCTAATGTCACTGCACAAGATGGCCGCCGAACTGGGGAGACCTCGGGGCAAATATCCCCAGTCTAGCTAATATCCCTGCCGCACTGGGGATACCTCGGGGTTAGTATCCCCAGTTTTGCTAATTTCCCTGACTAAGATGGCCGTCACACTGCCGAGTCCTCGGGGCGAGTATCCCCAGTCTAGCTAATGTCCCTGACAAAGATGGCCGCCGCACCAAGCGTACCTCGGGGCGAGTATCCCCAGTCTACCCAATGTCCCTGAACAAGATGGCTGCTACACCGGGGAGACCTCGGGGCGAGTATCCCCAGTCTAGCTAATGTCCCTGTCGGCCGCCGCACTGGGAGGACCTTGTGGTAAGTAGACCAAGTATAGCTAATGTCACTGCCCAAGATGGCCGCCGAACCGGGGAGACCTTGGGGCGAGTATCCCCAGTTTAGCTAATGTCCCTGCCCAAGGTGGCCGCAACACTGGGGAGACCTCGGGGTGAGTATCCCCAGTCTAGATAATGTCCCTGTCCAAGATGGCCTTCGCACCGTGGAAACCTCTTCGCGAGTAATCCCAGTCTACCTAATGGGCTGACCAAGAAGGCTGCTTCAACCGGGGAGACCTCAAGGCGAGTATCCCCAGTCTAGTTAATTTCCAAGACCAAGATGGCCGCCGCACCGGGGAGACCTCGGGGCGTGTATCCCCAGTCTAGTTAATGTCCCTGACCAAAAAGTCCGCCGCATCGGGGAGACCTCAGGTCGAATAACCCCAGTCTAGCTCATGTCACTGTCCAAGATGGCCGCAGCACTGGGGATACCTCGGGGTGAGTCTCCAAAGCCTAGCTAATGAACCAGACCAAGATGGCCGCTGCGCTGGGGAGACCTTGGGGCGGGTATCGCTAGTCTAGCGAATTTCCCTGACCAAGATGGCCGCAGCGCTGGGGAGACCTTGGGGCGAGTATCCCTAGTTTAGCTAAATTCCCTGCCAAAGATGGTCGCTGCACTGGGGAGACCTCGGTGAGAGTATCCCCAATCTATTTAATGTCCCTTCCCAAGGTGTCTGCCGCACTGAGGAGACCTCGGGGTGAGTATCCCCAGTCGAGCTAATATCCCTGACCAAAATTGCCGCTGTACCAAGAAGACCTTGGGGTGAGTATCCCCAGTCAAGTTAATGTCCCTGACCAAGACGTTCGCCGCACTGGGGAGACCCCGGGGTTGATTTACCCCAGTCTAGCTAACGTGCCCGTCCAAGATGGCTGGTGCACTGAGGAGACCTTTGGGTGAGTATCCCCAGTCTTGCTAATATCCCTGACTAAGATGTCCGCCGCACTGGGGAGACCTCGGGGTTAGTATCCCCAGTCTTGCTAATTTCCCTGACTAAAATGGCCGCCGCACTGCGGAGTCCTTGGGGCGAGTATCCCCAGTCTAGCTAATGTCCCTGAAAAAGATGGCCGCCGCACCAAGCCGACCTCAGGGCGAGTATTCCCAGTCTACCCAATGTCCCTGAACAAGATGGCCTACGCACCGGGGAGACCTCGGGGCGTGTATCCCCAGTCTAGCTAATGTCCCTTACCAAGGTGACTGCCGCACTGAGGAGATCTCGGGGTGAGTATCCCCAGTCTAGCTAATGACCCTTCCCAAGGTGGTTGCAGCACTGAGGAGACCTCGGGGTGAGTATGCCCAGTCTAGTTAATGTCCCTGACCAAGACGGCCGCTGCACCGGGGAGACCTTGGGGTGAGTATCCCCAGTCAAGTTAATGTGCCCGTCCAAGATGGCCACCGCACTGGGGAGACCTTGGGGTTAGTATCCTCAGTCTTGCTAATATCCCTGACTAAGATGCCCGCCGCACTGGGGAGACCTCGGGGTTAGTATCCCCAGTCTTGCTAATTTCCCTGACTAAGATGGCCGCCGCACTGGGGAGACCTCTGAGCGAGTAACCCCGGTCTAGAAAATGTTCCTGACCAAGATGGCCGCCGCACCGGGGAGACCTCGGGGCGATAATACCCAGTTTAGCTAGTTTCTCTGACCAAGATGGCTGCTGCACCGGGGAGCCCTCGTGGCACGTATCCCCAGTCTAGCTAATGTCTCTGTCCAAGGTGGCCGCCGCACTTGGGAGACCAGGGGTGAGTATCCCTAGTCTAGCTACCGTCCCTGTCCATGATTGCCGCCGCACTGCGGAGACCTCTCGAAGAGTATCCCCAGGCTAGCTAATGTCCCTGACCAAGATGGCTGCCGCAACAATGGGACCTCGGTGCAAGTATCCCCAGTCTAGCTAACGTCCCTGTCCAAGATTGCCGCCGCACTGCGGAGACCTCGGGGCGTGTATCCCCAGTCTAGCTATTGTCCCTGACGAAGATGGCTGCCACACTGACGAGACCTCGGGGTGAGTATCCCCAGTCTAGCGAATATCCCTTCCCGAGGTGGCTGCCGCACTGAGGAGACCTCGGGGTGAGTATCCCCAGTCGAGCTAATGTCCCTGACCAAGATTGCCGCTGAACCGGGAAGACCTTGGGGTCAGTATCCCCAGTCAAGCTAATGTCCCTGTCCAAGACCGTCGCCGCACTGGGGAGACCTCGGGGTGAATATCCCCAGTCTAGCTAATGTGCCCGTCCAAGATCGCTGCCGCACTGAGGAGACCTCGGGGTGAGTATCCTGAGTCTAATGTCTAATCTAATGTCCATGTGGGCCGCCGCACTGTGGAAATCTCGGGGTTAGAATCACCAGCCTTGCTAATTTCCCTGACCAAGATGGCCGCCGCACTGCGGAGTCCTCGGGGCAGGTATCCCCAGTCTAGCTAATGTCCCTGACCAAGATGGCCGCCGCACTAAGCGGACCTTGGGGCGAGTATCCCTAGTCTACCCAATGTCCCTGAACAAGATGGCCGCCGCACCGGGGAGACCTTGGGGCGTGTATCCCCAGTCTAGCTAATGTCCCTGACCAAGATGGCTGCCGCACTGAAAAGACCTCGGGGTGAGTATCCACAGTCCAGTTAATGTCCCTGACCAAGATGGCCACTGCACCGGGGAGACTTTGGGGTGAGTATCCCCAGTCAAGCTAATATCCCTGACCAAGATCGCCGCCGCACTGGGGAGACCTCTGGGTGAGGATCCCCAGTCTTGCTAATATCCCTGACTGAGACGTCCACCGCACTGGGGAGACCTCGGAATTAGTATCCTCAGTCTTGCTAATTTCACTGACTAAGATGGCCGCCGCACTGGGGAGACCTCAGGGTGAGTATCCCCAGTCTAGCTAATGTCCCTGCCCAAAATGGCCGAGGCAGTGGGGAGACTTCGGGTTGTGTATTTCCAGTCTAGCTGATGTCCTTGTCCAAAATGGCCGCCGCACTGGGGAGATCTCGGGGTGAGTATCCCCAGACTAGCTCATATGCCCGTCCAAGATGGCCACTGCACTGTGGAGACCTTGGGGTTAGTATCCCCAGTCTTGCTAATATCCCTTCCCAAGATGGGGAGACCTTGGGGCGAGAATTCCCAATCTAGCTAATGTCTCGGACCAAGATGGCCTCTGCACCGGGGAGACCTTGGGGCGTGTATCCCCAGTCTACCTCATGACCCTGGCCAAGATGGCCTTTGCACCGGGGAGACCTCTTCACGAGTAATCCCAGTCTAGCTAATGGGCTGACCAAGAAGGCTGCTGCACCGGGGAGACCTCGAGGCGAGTTTCACCAGTCTAGTTAATTTCCCTGACCAAGATGGCCGCCGCACCGGGGAGACCTCGGGGCGTGTATTCCCAGTCTAGTTAATATCCCTGTCCAAAATGTCCGCCGCACCGGCGAGACCACGGGTCGAATAACCCCAGTCTAGCAAATGACATTCTAGGAAATGTTCCTGCCCAAAATGGCCTCCACAATGGGGAGACCTCGCGTGAGTAACCCCGTTCTAGATAATTTCCCTGACCAAGATGGCCGCAGCACAGGGGAGACCTCGGGGCAAGTATACACACTTTAACCAATGTCACTGTCCAAAATGGCCGACGCGCTGGGGAGACCTCGGAGTGAGTATCCCCAGTCTAGCTAATGTCCCTGCCAAAGATATCTGCCGCACTGGGGAGACACCGGGGCGGGTATCCCCATTCTAGCAAATGTCCCTGCCCAAGATGGCCTCCATACTGGGGAGACCTCGGGTGAGTATCCCCATTCTAGCTAATTTCCCTGACCAAGATGGCCGCATTACAGGGGAGACCTTGGGGCAAGTATACCCAGTTAGTTAAAGTCCCTGTCCAAGATGGCCACCGCGCTGGGGACACCTCGGAGTGTGTATCCCCAGTCTAGCTAATGTCCCTGACCAAGATTGCTGCCGCACTGCGGAGACCTCGGGGTGAGCATTCCCAGTCTAACTAATGTACCTGACCAAGATGGCCGCCACACTGCGGAGACCTCGGGGTGAATATTCCCAGTCTAGCTAATGTCCCTGTCCAAGATGGCCTTCGCACCGGGGAGACCTCGAGGTGAGTATCCCCGGTCTAGCTAATGTCCCTTACAAAGATGGCCACCGCACTGGGTTGACCTTGGGGCATGTATCCCCAGTCTAGCTAATGTCCCTACCCAAGATGGCCAACGCACTTGGGAGACCTTGGGTTGAGTATCACCAGTATAGCTAATGTCCCTGACCAAGATAAGATAAGATAAAATAAGAATGCCTTTATTGATCCCACAGCGGTGAAATTTTTCCAGAGTTACAGCAAAGATATAGGTCACACAGGGACGGCGGCATAATGTAGCCATTAATGTATAACATTGACGGCAAATATTCAGGATCAAACCTATGTAAATTTAGGCAGTAACATGTGTATATACACATGTATATACACATTAACATACATCTACACAAAAAGTATGAGGAACACTCATTTTGGCCTGTACATAGTACAGAGGAAAAATACTCTAAGTGACAGTGCTGCAGTGCTGTAGTGAAGTGTAAGGAACAGCATTGGATAAAAATAAAACTAGACTAACAGTAGTGGGGAATGTTGAGTATTGCACGGTATTACAGTAGTGGGGAATATTGGGTATTGCACGATATGAGCTCAGGTGCAGGACTGCACAATTGCAGTAATGTCCACCAGTTTGTAGAGACTAGGCAATGTTCTTGTTAAAGAGTCTGACAGCAGCAGGCAAGAAGGAACGGCGGAATCTCTCCTTTGCACAGCGAGGGTGTAACAGTCTGTCACTGAAGGAGCTGTGGAGTGCTGTTAGGGTGCCCTGGAAGGGGTGGTCCGGGTTCTCCAGCGTTGATGACAGCTTGGCCAACATCCTCCTGTCCCCCACCGAGTCCACAGAGTCCAGGGAGCAGCCCAGGACAGAGCCGGCCCTCCTGTCCAGCCGCTTCTTGTCCCGGGCCGCGATGCCGCCTGCCCAGGTGACCACTCCCTGGAAGATGACCGATGCAACCACCGAGTCATAAAAGTTCCTGAGGAGTGTCCCTTGAACCCCAAAAGACCTCAGTCTCCTGAGTAGGAAGAGTCTGCTCTGACTCTTCCTATAGAGGGCGTCTGTGTTGTCGCACCAGTCCAGTTTATTGTTCAGGTGAACACCCAGGTACTTGTAAGTTGAGACTCTCTCAACATCTGTTCTCCGGATATTCACTGGTGCAGGTGAGGAGTGCTGGTGCCTACCGAAATCCACCACCATTTCTTTGGATTTCCCCGCATTGATCAGGAGGCGGTTCTGCTGGCACCAGTCCACAAAACCCTGAGTAAGTTCTCTGTACTCCCGATCATCTCCGCCTGTGATGAGGCCGACAACCGCAGAGTCGTCAGAGAACTTCTGCAGGCGACAGGTAGGGGTGTTGTAGTTGAAGTCCGAGGTGTAGAGGGTGAACAGGAAGGGAGCCAAGACAGTTCCCTGTAGGGCCCCCGTGATACAGAGGAGCACGTCAGACACACAGTCCTGTGTCCTCACATACTGTGGTCGGTTTGTGAGGTAGTCCTGGATCCATGTGGTGAGGTGGTGGGCCACTCCCGCCCGCTCCAGCTTGTCTCCCAGTAAGGTGGGCTGGATGGTGTTGAAAGCACTGGAGAAATCAAAGAACATGATCCTCACAGTGCTCCCCGCCTTCTCCAGGTGGGAGAGTGAAGTGTGGAGGAGGTAGATGATGGCATCATCCACACTGATGCCAGGCTGATATGCGAACTGGAGTGGGTCCATTGAGGAGCTCACCAGGGGGCGCAGGTGGGCAGTCCCTCCAGGGTCTTCATCAGGTGAGACGTCAGCGCCACTGGTCTGAAGCTGTTGAGCTCCTTCGGGTGGGGGGTCTTTGGCACTGGGACCAGGCAGGATGTTTTCCATAGCTGGGGGACCCTGCCCAGCTTCAGGCTCAGGTTGAACATGTGCTGGACAATTCCACACAGCTGGCCTGCGCAGGATTTGAGGAGCTGGGGGCTGATGCCATCTGGACCCGCTGCCTTCCTTACCTTCATCCTCTTCAATTCTTTATTCTTACAGCTGGTTCTTCACCAGAGATGTTGTGAAGGCCAAGGCTGGGCAGGAGGGAGTGGTGGCTATCTGGTGTAGCTGGGAGCTGGAGACTGTGGAGAAAAGGGGGTGACACGCCCAGCAGGAGGAGTAGGTGGAGGCTGCAGCAGGAGAGACTGAGTGGGGGCAGGCATCTGATCGAACCTATTGAAAAAGTAAGACATTGTTAGTCTATAAAACTGTAAGACAGAGTTAGTCTGTAAAACTGTGAGACAGAGTAAGTCTTTAAAACTGTGTAAGCCTTGAGAATACTAGTCAATGTCAAGGTAAAAGACAGAGTAAGTCTATAAAACTGTAAGGGCGACGGTGTCCTGTACGTACTTAAACTCCGTGAAAAACGCTGCTAAAAGTGTGACTGTGTAAACTGTGTAAGTGGATATAAACAGGATTTAAGTGACAACTTTGTGTGGACGCAATAGGCAAGAATCCTCCGTCACTTGTGGTAGAAGCTTGAGGATTGCCACACACTGTGTTTATTGTCACCCTGTTTTAAGGTAAAAGTCAGTGTAGGACACCCTAAGTGTCATAAAACTGACTCTTTATCAAAAGAATGGGGGAAAACTAACAGTAAAATCCGTGATAAAAGTGATCCTAAACAAAACCTCACATGCAAAGCGTCACTGTCCTTCCAAAATACAACACTTAAACCTTTGGATAACAAAATATGACCTTGCTGGCCAGCTTAAAAAAAGAAAATAACAATAATAATAATAATAATAATAATAATAATAATAATAATAATAATAATAATAAAGGCCTGTGTACACTTGAATTCTGGGTGTGTGTATGTTTGTGCAAATAGGTTGTGAAACCTTGTGTGAAGTGTGTAAGTGAACAGAGTGATTTATTGTGAATTAAAATACCACAAGGTATTTTATTCCATATAATGTAGTAGGATAATAGCAGGCTGATGTGATGCAGAAGCAAGAATTCTCCACCTGAAAAGGTTGTAGTGAGAATGACCACAACAGGAAATTTGAATTGCTGTCCTACTGATAAAAATCCAGTTTTTAGAACACTCTAGGTGTTAGCAAGCTGGACCAAATTGTCTATACAATGGGGAAATAGGGAGTACATTTAAATCATAAAATGCAATTTAAGGATTGGAAGTTTGTTGTGGATATTTGAAATTTGAATCGCTGTCCCACTGATAAAAATCCAGTTTTTAGAACACCCTAGGTGTTAGCAAGCTGGACCAAATTCCTATACAATTGGGGGAAATAGGTAGTAAATTTAAATAATAAAATGCAATGTATAGATTTGGAAGATCCTGATAGGATCCAATATTTAGACGCATGAATAGCTGGACACGTTTTTAATGGTTAAGTTAACTACACATAAAGTAGCTGTGTTACAGGAATTAATCATATAGCAAAAGCGTTTAATGGGCAAAAAGTAAGAAACGATTAACGACGAAGATAATGTGACTTGAGCGGCGGCGCAGACATCAGGGAGGGGCACCTGGGCCCTCTGCTCCTCTCTTGTCTGACCCTGCGACAAGGTGGAACAATTCTTGTTCATTATTATAACATTTGGCTGAAGAAGGGCACAAAGTACGCAAAAATAAACTACGAATGTAGAAACAAGTCAAATATTTGGGACGCAATCTTAGTACTGGAAGTATAATTGTAGTGGGGAATAGAAAAAAACAAAAACAAAATGCAATTCTCCAGGCTCCAAAACATCAAACGAAGGGGTGGATGATGTCATTTTTTTAGGTCTAACAAATTGTTGCTGAATCTGGGTTCCAAATTATGCAGGAATCATTGGTGAAAAAATGTAATAGTGATGACCTCAAATGACATCACCTTTAAGGTAGACCAATGAAGCAGGAAAGTTTTTTGTGAAATAAAGCAAATTTTTGTGTTAAGCACAGCATTAACTTTATTATGGCGACCCCTTATTCAGTTGATAGATTGTAAAGGTCATTTTTCGACCTCAGTTTTGGTGCGGCAAGATAGAGACAAAACAAAACTAATGGCATATTTTTACTTTCGAATTGTACGGTGCATTGCCGCACTGTGGAATAGCAGTTATTGCAGCATCCATTGCTGTACAAACAAGTGCAGCAATGGATGGGTTCATTTTCAGCTCAGTTTGCAGTTGTTGTTTTATAAGTGCAACCATAGTTTTGTTCCATCCCCTGATTTTGAGAGTGCCACGTGCAGTCTCTGCATTGTTTTAACAAACGACCATGATCTTTTTATCACTAGTGAGACATTTACCTTGTATGTAGTGAGACAACGTCCAACTAAAGAGACGCACGATGTTAAACCCAGCCACATTGTTACTACTTCCTGAGGATGGAGGAAGACATGATTGCCACACTGTAAACACAAACATTCATATTCCTCAGAGGTATTGTGTTGAACTAACTCACTTTTTGATAATTTGTTCTAAACACTCATTTTAATTAAGTTGTTAGTAATTCCTGGCGAATAAATTAATTTACTCAGTTGTCTTGAGTTTACATGTCTTAAACAAATTAAATATTTAGAACGTCTGTATTTTTTTTATGGTGAAATGCTATCTATCTCATTGGAACTCCACATTTTTATTGTTTTCCTGTTACAAAAAACATTTATTGCATGCAATAGCTGATATATCCTTGTTGGCATACCGGTTTTTAAATATAAAATCCATCCATCCATTCATTATCAGGAAGTAAATGAGGTACACTGTGTGAAGCACTTTGATTACCAAAGGTAGATGCGCACTATACAAGTGTTAGCCCTTGTAACCATTTAGTGCTATAAACTCAAAATAATTCAGTACTCAGTATTGATAGCTTGTTTACACGTAAAGACTTCAAGTTAAGTTTACTTGTCATTTCTGGGGCAACGAGTTTCCATATTTTTTTTTTTTTTTTATAAACTGAACTCCTTGATTTTTACCATGCAGGAGTTGGCAGAAATAACTCCAGTTCTCGAGTTTGCCACAATGGCAATAACCTTTGCATGGTATTGGAAGAATTAGAGGCATGGTAACATCAACGGGCAAGCCAGTTATGCGTGCAGAACTCTTATCAAAGCTTTTGGACGCAATACAGCTGGCACACACACTCTGGCCGTCTGCAAGTGTGCAACACACACATCAGGCACAGCCAGTGTGTCCCATGGGAACGCATTTGCAGTTGAGAGCTACAGACCCAGCTACAGGATAAAAAGCATGTGTTAGCAGTGAAAGATATACAAATTTACACAAGGGCATATTAAATGGCATGCAACAACAAAGTCCTGAAGCAGAACAAGAACTTTGAATAAAAAAAGAATAAATAAATAAGATAAAATAAAATAAAATAAAATGGTGCGAGGGCGGCACGGTGGTCGACTGGTTATCACGTCCGCCTCACAGTTCAGAGGTCCTGGGTTCGATCCCGGCTCCGGCCTCCCTGTGTGGAGTTTGCATGTTCTCCCCGTGCCTGCGTGGGTTTCCTCCGGGTACTCCGGTTTCCTCCCACATTCCAAAAACATGCATGGTAAGTTGATTGGACTCTCTAAATTGCCCCTAGGTGTGATTGTGAGTGCGGATGTTTGTCTCTGTGTGCCCTGCGATTGGCTGGCAACCAATTCAGGGTGTCCCCCGCCTACTGCCCAAAGACAGCTGGGATAGGCTCCAGCACGCCCGCGACCCTTGTGAGGATAAGCGGTATGGATAATGAATGAATGAATGAAAATGGTGCGACATTAACAGGTGACATCTATGTATGGCCAAACAGATGACTTATTTTACCTAAATATCCATACGAATGGGGTGCTGCGTTGAATGATCCTAATGAGTCAACATTATACGACTTAGGACTTTGATTCTGATTCCAATACTTTCTGTAGGGCATGCTTGTAGGGCATGCTTGTCATGTGCAAGACACAGTATATTAGGTAACTTGAGACCAAGTAACACTTTACCACATTATCCATTTCATCTTATTCATTTGTTTATTTATTATTATTATTATTTTATTTATTTTTTTAATTGAACCGAAGTAAGGGGAAATCTATTGTTTGGTCATCATAGATGTTTTTTCAAAATGGCTAGAACTTTTCCCTATACCAAACATTCAGACGCCTTGACAGTGGCAAAAGCACTTTGCAGGGATATCATCCCCAGATATGGCATTTCTAAAAAACGTACAATGATGGTGATACCCGTTTTGTTGACCAAATTGTGAACAAAATAGGAGTGATGGTTCACATTGATCTGAGAATCTTGGTGCTTACCACCCTCGAAGTGCTGGATTGGTGGGAATAATTAATGGGACTGCAGAAAATGGACAGAGATAATGCATTAATATAACGGGAAGTACTTTTCATAATAAGATAACGCTTAGACAATGTGTACACGTGAAAGACATGGCAAGTACTTTTCATGATGGAATAACGCTTAGACAACATGTACGCAAACAGGGTAGCAAGAGAAGGTTAAATTTTTCTCAAACAGTAATGAGACAAAACACACACACACACACGGAAGGAACATCTGTTGGCATTTATGGCGTACTTTCAGTAGACCAAATACCAGATGATAACACGCCACTCGACGACGCAATACTGACAGACATGCAAAATAGTGAGTGAACCTTTTGGGAAAATAACAGGGTAATAGGAAATGTTGAATCATATGTAGTAAAGAAGGTGACCCCATCCTTCCATAAGGCCTGTTTCCATGGGTAGCAATTAAGAGTCGTGGGCCTTGTCACGTGTCTTCAGGGGGGAAGGATGGTATAGATTGTGGAACATCGCTTTGCTGCATATCGATGTCGAGCATGTGACTTGTATAAACCGCAATTCATAAGGAAATGCTACTTAGTGTGTTTTATACAAGTCACACATACAAGCACAGTATCCTTTTGGTGGGATTTTATCATTCGACTGAACAAAATAGGACTATACTAATATTGCCTAATGCTAATTAATGTGTTCTCAAACTGGGTTGAAATTGCGTTATTACTGTGACAAGGACATTGTGTAAATATATCACTACGGTATACCACAAATGATTGGGAGTGATAATGGAAGTCATTTTATAAAGATTGTTGAATAACGCGACAAATCTTTTGGTTATCCAGTTAAAGTGCATGACTGGTGAAAAGAACGAGCTGCACTGTAAGAAGATAAAAATAAAGAATAAAAAAAAAACTGAAAATAAAAGACTGCCCGTTTGAAATTCTGTACGGAAGACTATTTATGTTGCCCATTATATACAACCCATTAGGACCTGGGCGAATGGAAGACATTGACTGAAGTAACTATATGAGGAAAATGTTTATGCTTTACGACGAGGAAGTGAAACTGTCTCATGAAATGCCAGATGAATCTCTACCCCTGCAAGAAGGCCAGCCTCCCATCAGACCTTGTGAAACCTTAAGTGTTGGTCCAGGCCACAATGGGAAGGCCATTCCAAGTGGTGTTGACAACCTTGACTGCTGTGAGGACTTGGGACTCCCCCAGCTGTTTTGGAGTTGTGGAGTCACAAGGCCTGGCCATCGCACTGACTATCCAGGCTCGCTCTTACGTCGACGGGAGTATGAGATGCGATCTGAACCAAAGGTGGGCTGTCCTTCCCTTGCCTTTCCTGAAGGGGCAGGAGAGGGAACTGGCATAAGAGCATTGTGCGACACACACATTTGATCAAGTACAGGAAGAGAACACTTTTAGTTGCACCACATAGAGAGGTGAAGTGCTGGTAACCTCTCCCTCTTGAAGATTGAAAGATGATTGGAGCCAAGATGGGACAGCTGGTGGTGGTGCCGAGATGCTCGACTGTTTGAAAAGTTTTTTACTCATGAATGTAACAGACCTTTGTGCTCTGGTGACTTTGTTTTTACTTGTGTCTGTACATCCCATGCCTGTACAAGAGTTAACAACTAAATGATCCACTGCCATGGCAAAACATTGGCAACATCAGAAAAGAGCCGTAAATTGGCAAAACCAAGATGATCCAACATGCATTGATGCCATTGGTGTTCCCCGTGGGGTTCAGAGTGCGTACAAATTATCAGTGGATCAGATAACAGCAGGATTTGAGTCTTTCCTTTTGTTGGCGGTGTTAAAAACATAGCAAGAACGTAGACAGGATCAACTACTTCCATTGCAACGTACAAAAATTGGGCAATTCGACACAAAGTGGGTTTGAAGCTGTGCATGAACAGCTGTCAGCCACCTCGCTTATGGCGTTCCAAAACACGACGGTTGTTGACGTGTTGTTGGTTGAGAGAGGAGAATGTGCTATTATCGGAGAGCAGTTCTGCACATTCGCTCCCAACAACACAGCTACAGATGGCGGCCTCACCGAGGCCGTAGAGGGATCCCGATCCCTTGAATGGCAGGATGAAGGAAGACTCTGTCCCACGTTCCATGTGGGACTCCTGGATGAATGCCTTGGGAAAATGCGAAGCTCTGGTGTCGTCAATTTCGGTATCATTCGCTGTTTTTGCAATTTCTTGACCTTGTGTGGATGTTGTTTGTTGTATTCCTTGTCTGCGCTCTCTCCTTAACAGATGATAACAGCACTCCCCCCCATTTGGAACGGAATGGCTCAATTGTATCCTTTACTGGATCATGACATTAAAGGTGATGATGATGATGATGATGTACATTGTACATGGCTGATTCGTTTCCAGATTTAGGTGACTATGAGTACGGATTAACGGTGCTTCTGAGGGTAAATATTTTGTTTTCATAAGAAGTAAGAGGGGTGAATATATTTGTTTTCGTAATAATGGGTGAATGAAATTGGACGAAGGGTTTAAGCAAATATGTGATAAACAGGAGGGAATGATAGAATAATTGTTCGTGGGTTATACCATATTTACTCTTATAATTATTCTAAGGTATTTTTTCAGCATTATAAACTTGTTTTAATCGTGTGAGTCGAAGTTGCTTGTGAAGAAATGGAATGTGAGTAGAACGCAGCCGCAAAATAGGAACGATGCTCTTATCGAAGAGCATCCTGTGGTAAGGCGCTGCGTCCTTGGGACAGAGTAAAACAATAACAATGGACTGTGCAAATGTAAGAAAAACAGAGGGGAATGTAAGAAGAATGATGTATATACTGATTCATGTGTTAGATTTTTCATGATTAGGATTGTTAGCTTTGTAGGTTTAGCTTTATATTATATAAAAACGGGGGAATGTAAGAATAATAATGTATTTTATTATTCATGTGTTGGATTTTTCATGATTAAGATTGTTAGCTTTGTAGGTTTAGCTTTATATTATATAAAAACAGGGGGGGAATGTAAGAATAATAATGTGATGGCCGCCACACTGCAAAGACCTCGGGGTGAGTAACCCCAGTCTAGCAAGTGTACCTGATCAAATTGGCCGCCGCACCGGGGAGACCTCGGGGTGAGTATCCCCAGTCTGAGTAATGTCCCTGACCAAGATGGACACCACACTGGGAAGACCTCGGGGTGAGTGTCCCCTGTCTAAATAATGTCCGTGACCAAGATGGGTGCCACACCGGGGAGACCTCGGGGCGAGTATCCCCAGTGTAGCTAATGTCCCTGACCAAGATGGCCGCCGCACCTAGGAGACCTCGAGGTGAGTATCCCCAGTCTGGCTAATGTCCCTTACCAAGATGGCCGCCACACTGCGGAGACCTCGGGGTGAGTAACCCCAGTCTAGCTAATGTCCCTGACCAAGATTGCAGCAGCATCGGGGAGACCTTAGGGCTAGTATCCCCCAGTCTAGCTAATGTCCCTGACCAAGATGGCCACCGCAACGGGGAGACCTCGGGGCAAGTATCCCCAGTCTAGCTAATGTCCCTGACCAAGATGGCCGCCGCACCGGGAAGACCTCGGAGCGAGTATCCCCAGTCTAGCTAATGTCCCTGACCAAGATGGCCGCCGCACTGGGGAGACCTCGGGTTGTGTATCCCTATTCTAGCTAATGTCCCTGACCAAGATAGCCGCCGCACTGCGGAGACCTCGGGGTGAGCATCCCCAGTCTAGCTAATGTCCCTGACCAAGATGGCCGCCACACTGTGGAGACCTCGGGGTGAGTATCCGCAGTCTAGCTAATGTCACGGCCCAAGATGACTGCTGCACTGGGGAGACCTCTGGGTGTGTATCCCCAGTCTAGCTATAGTTTTGACCAAGATAGCCGCCACACTGCGGAGTCCTCGGGGTGAGTATCCCCAGTCTAGCAAATGTCCCTGTCCAAGATGACCACTGCACTGGGGAGACCTCGGGGCAAGTATCCGCAGTCTAGCTAATGTCCCTGCCCAAGATGGCAGCCGCACTGGGGAGACCTCGGGTTGCGTATCACCAGTCTAGCTAATGTCCCTGACCAAGATGGCCACCGCACTGCAGAGACCTCGGGGTGAGCATCCCCAGTCTAGCTAATATCCCTGACCAAGATAATAATTTGAATTGGGAAGTAGGAATTGTGGGTGATGTCGAATGTGAGTTAACAATGAAAGAAGGAAGTCAGGAAAAAAATTGGAAACAAGCATGGAATGGCCGGATTGAACCCACCACCTCCTGGTTGGGAAACCACCACTCTACCACTGAGCTATGCAGCCTCTGCTATTGGAATGTGAGTTAAATAAGCTGAAGGTTGTGAATGTGCCTATGGGAATTTTGAAAATGCGTTCAAAGTTAGAATAATTTGAATTTTTGGGAAGTAGGAATCATGGGTCATGTGGAATGTGAGTTGAATGAGCTGAATGTTGTGAATTTGAAATTGGAATGGTTTAAATGTCTAGCGTCTAGATACCGTAGGCCGCAGTTCGATGATCGACTTAGTAGTTGTATCATCGGATTTGCGGCCGCATGTTTTGGACACTCGGGTGAAGAGAGGGGCGGAGCTGTCAACTGATCACCATCTGGTGGTGAGTTGGCTCCAATGGTGGGGAAAGATGCCGGTCCGACCTGGCAGACCTAAACGTATTGTGAGGGTTTGCTGGGAACGTCTAGCAGAATCCCCTGTCAGAAGGAGTTTTAACTCCCACCTCCGGCAGAACTTTACCCACGTCCTGGGGGAGGCGGGGGACATGTTTCGTGCCTCCCTTGTTGAGGCGGCTGATCGGAGCTGTGGCCGCAAGGTGGTCGGTGCCTGTCGTGGCGGCAATCTCCGAACCCTGGATGCTGTCCAGCTGAAGAAGGAGTCCTATTGGGCCTTTTTGGCCTGCGGGACTCCGGAGGCAGCTGACAGGTACCGGCTGGCCAAGCGGAGTGCAGCTCTGGCTGTTGCTGAGGCAAAAACTCAGGTGTGGGAGGAGTTCGGGGAGGCCATGGAAAATGACTTCCGGACGTCTTCGAGGAAATTCTGGTCCACCATCCGGCGTCTCAGGAGGCGAAAGCAGTGCACCATTAACACTGTTTATAGTGGAGATGGGGTGCTGCTGACCTCAACTCGGGACGTTGTGGGTCGGTGGAGAGAATACTTCGAAGACCTCCTCAATTCCACTCACGCCTTCCACTGAGGAAGGAAAGCCTGGAGACTCTGAGGTGGGCTCTCCCATCTCTGGGGTTGAAGTAACCGAGGTCGTCAAAAACCTCCTCGGTGGCAAAGCCCCGGGGGTTGATGAGATCCGCCCGGAGCTCATAAAGGCTCTGGATGTTGAGAGGCTGTCATGGTTGACACGCCTCTACAACATCGCGTGGACATCGGGGACAGTGCCTCTGGATTGGCAGACCGTGGTGGTGGTCCCCCTTTTTAAGAAGGGGGACCGGAGGGTGTACTCCAACTATAAAGGGATCACACTCCTCAGCCTCCCCAGTAAGGTCTACTCAGGGGTGCTGGAGAGAAGGGTCCGTCGGAAGGTCGAATCTCGGATTCAGGAGGAGCAATGTGGTTTTCAGTATCAGTATCAGTATAGATGGCCTAGAGAGGCAGACGAAGGCATGGAAGAAACTTTGTGTGGCTTGTGGGATGCAGGCGTTTTGGAAGAATCAATTTCACAGTGGAACACCCCATTGAGACCCGTTCAAAAGGCTGACAAAAAGACATATCGAATGGCTCATGATTTGAGACCAGTCAACGATGTCACATTGACCCCAGTGTTACCAGTACCAGATCCTCACAGGATTCTGACAAGTTTAAGTCCCATGTACAAGTGGTTCACAGTGATTGATTTGGCCAATGCATATTTTTGTGTGCCGTTGGATCCCAACATTCGTCATGTGTTTTCATTTTCTTACAAAGGGTGTAAGTTGCAATACACCAGATTGCCACAGGGGTTCAAGAACTCCCCTGGCATTTTCAACCAAGTTTTGAAAGAGCTTCTGGGACCATGTGAGATTCCAGAAGGCTCCATTTTGTTGCAATATGTGGACGATTTATTGATTGCAGCAGCCAGCCAGGAAGCATGTTTGGAAGCTACTAAGAGGCTGTTGACCAAACTGCATGAGTTGGGTTTCAAGGTGTCAAAGAAAAAGTTGCAATGTTGCAGACAAAGGGTTACGTTTTTGGGAAGAGTGGTGTCCCCCATTGGCCTTGCAATGTCACCAGATCACAGGAATTCCATTCTTCATCACAAATGCCCAACCACAGTCCAGGAAATGTTGTCATTTCTGGGCTTATGTGGATACAGCAGAAATTAAATCCCATGTTTTGTGGACAAAACAAGTGTCCTTTGTGACCTTGTCAAAGTAAAAGGGCCACGAAACCTCAAAGCACACTTAGAGTGGACTGTAGAAGCTACACAGCTTTTTGTGACTTTGATTCAAGAACTCGCCTCAGCGGCTGCTTTGGCGGCCCCAAATTATGTCAAGCCATTCCACCTAGATGTGTCAATCACACGCCAAACAGCAAATGGTATTCTTTACCAAAAAGCACAAGGAGGGAGAGCAGTCTTAATGTACTGTCACGTCCCATTGGATACTTTTGAGCAAAGACACCCAGAATGCGTTCGTTACGCAGCAGGCTTAGGTAAAATTTTACCAAAGACTGCACATTTGGTCATGGGACATCCACTGTATGTCCTCACGGAACACTCTGTGTCAGCCTTTGTGGCTTCAGGATCATTTGTCTTGACACCATTGCGTCAAACCAGACCGATGAAAATTTTAACAGCACCAAACATCAATTTTGTTCACAATGGTATCAATATGGCAGACCAATTTTTGGTTGGCCCACATGAATGTGCATTAAAAATACAGAACCAGATCAAAGTGAGACCCGATCTTTATGCCGAACCACTTGGCCTAGGGCGAGTTGTATTCACAGACGGTTGCTGCTGGCGCGATAAGAGTGGTTCTCTCCACGCGGCAGCAGCTGCAGTCGAATGGCGAGATGGTTCTTTCCAGCCACTCATGACGCAGAAAATAACAGAACGTCCATCTGCCCAAGCGGCAGAAGTACTGGCACTCACTCTGGCGCTCGAACAATGTCAAGGTGAGGCAATCACCATCTATTCGGATTCAGCATATGCAGTTTCAGCCGCCCTTATTGACCTCAAGGGATGGCTCCAAAATGGTTTCATGACTGCCAAAGGCACACCAATTGCCCACCGTGACCTCATGCTCAGATTACATGAGGCCTTGGCGCAACCATTCCAAGTAGCAATTGTTAAAGTCCCCGGACATTCAAAAGCAGACACCACGGTAGCCAAAGGTAATCAGGCGGCTGATGCGCTGGCCAAACAGGTTGCGGGCTACACTGTTGAGGTAGAAATGATGGTCAGTAATGAGGCCATCATTGTTGATGGTGAACATCTAGATGCAGCTTTGCCACTCCCACCCACTCTTGATGAACTTTGTCTTTTGCAAGTAATGGCGTCTCCTGAACAAAAATCCATGTGGATAGCAGCGAAGGCCGTAAAAAGACCTGATGGGCTGTGGGTTGGCACGAGAGGCCAGCCCACTCTCCCAGAAGGTGAGCTTATGCAATCCATCTTGGCTGAGGCTCACTCAATTGCACATAATGGGCCTCACCCGATGATGGTGAAATTAAAAAATTGGTGGCACCCAAAAATGACAGATGTAGTTTGGAAATACGTTTCAGAGTGACAGACATGTCAGACATTTAATGCAAGACCAACTTTAAAACCAAAACCAGGTATTGAAACCAGGTGCTGAAATTGTGATTGATTTTACTGACATGAGTGAAAGAGTGAATGGCAAGCGTTACCTTTTGGTGATGGTTGATTCCTTCTCCGGGTGGCCTGAGGCCTACCCGTGCGCAAAGGAGGACTCGACCTCTGTCATTAAAGCACTGGTTAACCATTACATCCCAACCCATGGTTTCCCGGCCTTGGTCCGGTCTGATAATGGCACACACTTTAACAACAAAGCCTTGGCCAAGGTAGAAGCCATGTTGGGGCTCCAGCATCGGTTTGGTTGTGTGTACCATCCTCAGAGCCAAGGTAAAGTTGAGCGAATGAACCATACGTTGAAGGAAAAATTGGCTAAAATAATGTCACAAACCAAAATGACGTGGCTTCAAGCACTGCCACTGGCGCTATTAGCTGTCCGACAGACAGTCAATAAAATGACTGGCTTTGCGCCTTTTGAGCTCCTCACGGGCCGTTTAATGCCAGGACCGGCATCAACATTGGCGCCTCCAGAAGATGTGCCGATGCCAGATTTAACACATGCTGCTTATTGGTCATACCTTAATGCTCTTGTGTCCATTGTTTCTGCTCAGGTTGTGGAGAAAGCAAAATCATCAGCTGCTGAAGAACCTTGGAATCAGACCTCACCCCATACGTGTTTTGCGAGTCATCTCCAGAAAGTGGACTGAACCAAGGTGGAAAGGCCCATTCCGTTTCCTAGCGAGGACAACCCACGCAGCGCAGCTTGGTGACAAACGGCAAAAGTGGTATCATTATTCTCAATTGCGTCCTGCTCCTGACTTTAACCCTCAAAAATGAGGGTCCAGTGGTTTGGCCGGGTCGACGACCCGGCCATGAGAGGGAGGGTTAAACCCCCACATTTACAATTTTTTCGCTTTTTGCAAAATCCAGTATATGTAGGATTAATAGTGTGTGTTGCTTTTGTTTTTGTATGGCTTTTGATGATGATCAACACGGAGGGGACTGACGGGCTACGAGTGACGGAGGACAGCGTTGACCAGGACTATCCTGACTATGCGACCCAGAAGTCGTATCTGACGTACACCTGCAAAGTACAAACGGTGTACAGGGCACCGAAGGGCTCCAAGTGGGAGCTGACCCAGACAGAAAAAATTATACTTGATTTATCATGCCTGTTGATTTTCAGACTATTGATGATCCCTGGGACGGACCAATGAAGGACTTATTCACTCGACATAGACGTGCATCCCCAGAGTGGATGGACAACAATGACCCGACCTACATTGACGCAATAGGAGTCCCAAGAGGGGTTCCAGACGAGTACAAACTGGTAAATCAGGTGTCAGCAGGATTCGAAAGTGTGTTGGTGTGGATCACTCCCAATAAAAATGTTGACCGAATTGATTATGTTCATTATAATGTACAGCGTTTGGGTAACTACACGCACGAATCATTGGCTGCAGTGCATGAGCAATTGGCTGCCACGTCACTTATGGCGTTCCAAAATCGCATGGCCCTTGATATGATATTAGCAGAAAAACAAGGTGTGTGTGGGATGTTTGGCGACACCTGCTGTACATTTATACCCAATAATACTGCCCCAGGAGGACGACTGACTAGAGCGCTTGAAGGACTACAGACACTCAATAAAAAGATGAAAGAACATTCAGGTGCGGACAATAGTATTTGGGATACTTGGATGAAAATGTTTGGTAGTTGGAAAGGGTTGATTGCTTCCATTTTGCTTGCTGTTGCTATTTTTGCAGCTATTATGGTACTTTGCGGTTGTTGTTGCATTCCATGTATTAGAGCTCTCACAGTAAGGTTGATCGAGAAAACTGTGGGTCCCTTGCCTCCGGGTGGACAGTATGTCTTGGTACAACAGGCGGATGCAAGCGTGGGGCCCTCCTATGACATCACTTTAGAGGCGGCGGTGTAAGTACATCCAGCACACAGACATTAATATGTGGTATGGCCTCATAAATGAGACCATGAGAGGGAGTGAAGGGTTTTATTATTAGTTTGTGAAGACATATACATGTATGGCTAGTGAAGGGTTTTATTATTAGTTTGTGAAGATATATAAATGTATGTTAACCATTTATTAATGATTCAAAGTTGTATTACAAATGAGTAGAAGTAGAGCTGTTTCAAGGTTGCAGTATCAGGGGAGTGGATGTATCAGAGGAACACAATGTGTGGGAGGTTTGATGGTACCAGGTGCCGCCAGTGAAAAAACAGGGAGACAAAGGCGGGCCACAGTTTCTCTGAAGGCCCCGGCCTCTTGGAATGCAGATAACTTGGTGCTTTCAGGAGCTACAACCAAGCGAGTCATGTGCACAAGAAAAGGCGTCATCTGAGACGGCGGTGAAAATAGAACCAATCAGCATCTGAAGAAATATATTGCAGATACCATGTAACTAGTGAAATGATAGTGGCTAGTGTTTTTGGTGTGTTTAATTTGCATATTGTTTTCTATAACAATGTTCGGGGCAACTCGGGTGTGGTGTCGCTCTCTGATGGCCACAGGAGCGCACAGACGAGAGGGAACCGAGCCCCCGATACTGTATTAGCTTTTGCTGTTAGGAATAAAATCTCGGTGATTCAGCTGATTGGCTTTCTGGTCTTCTCTCTTACGGAACGAGCACGCATAATTGTTAGGTAAGGTGAAGCTAAGGTTAATGTCGGTTCAAATAATAAATATATGGTAAATAATTTGGAGTCAGATAATTAGGGTAAGTATCGTAATTTAGACCTTAAACCTAACAGTTCAAAGGGTCGTTCTAGTGCACTTATCGTAGTCGTAAGTCAGAAAAGTCAGACTTCCCACTTTCCTCGAATGCAGCATAAGTCTGTCCAACGCGGTATATTAAAAGAGTCTGGCCTGCTCACTCGACATGCGCCATCTTGCACCCCAGCCTGCGTAATGTACGCTATGCGGCAGTACAGGCCTCTTTATACTCCCGCATTCGCGCGGGCGACAACGGCCTCATTGCATCACGTGACTGGCGTGTTATGCTGCGCGGTATGTCTGCGACACATCTACAACACATGCCATGCACATGACAAAAATTGTTGCTATGTGTAGAATGCAGCGTGTCCAAAGACTCAGCTTTTCTTGGTTACTTGCCGTAATGACAAGTGAAGTCACCGGCGGCCATTTTGCTTTTGCGCCTCGCTAAGTGCATATAACTTGAATACGGTGAATTATTTTCAGCGTTTCTACATTAAAAATGCCACAGAGTGTGGTAAACACTTGTACCAAAAAGGTTGGAAGAAGCTCGAAATGCGCATTTCATCGGTCACAATGTGATTATAAATTTTCTCTTATAAGGTATATTTCTGAATGCTACTCAATGATTCGTCTGCATCATGTTGTCAGGACCATGAACAATGCAATGAAATTAAAGTCCATCAAGAAAAAAAATGCTGTGAAATGTGAACTTCATTTCTGTAAGTCACGATTCACAATACTGATAATATACTCTCGATGGTCGGTGCAAACAGGGAAGGAAGGATCCCCCCTCCTCCACCGGGGTGAACCCCAATGTACAGGCACAAGGCCGGGGGTCAATAAGTATATCCACATTTGCTCGACGCCTCTCACCGTAGGCAACTCCAGAGTGGAGGAGAGACCAACCCCTCTCAAGAGGAATGGTACCAGAGCCCACACTGTGTGTGGAGATGAGTCAGACAGCACAAAAGCTTGGGCTCCTTCCCTGCCAGTGAGGTGACATTCTACGTAAATTCAAGTACTTTAACAAACAATAAAATAATGATAGTATAAATAAAATAAATAAATTAAGCACGAGTAGCACAAAATTTCAACCCCTGTACTTTTTTTTAGCAGGGACCCTGTTAATGATATGCTTTGGGTCTGCGGACCGCAGGCAGAACAACAAAGTAGCCCATGAACTTGTATAAACTGTGTGTGTGTGTGTGTGTGTGGGTGGGGGGGTGTTTCAGTCTGTGTGTATGTGACAAAACATGCTAAAACAAACATTTTTCCCAAAGAACCTCCTCTTCTGTGTCTGCATAGTCGGCATTGCTGCGTGACATTTTCGATCCGTTTCATCTGAAAACAACTTTCCCGCAGCTGAAGTTGAACATGATCACGTGACGAGACTGCAGGGCGATACGGCCATACGGCTACGTTTGCTTGGTTTCTCTGAGAGAGAGAAGAGAGAGAGAGAGAGAGAGAGAGAGAGAGAGAGAGAGAGAGAGAGAGATAGACCCATATGTACGTGAAGGGGAATTAAGTAACGGGTTCAATGTAGCCTAATGTAGCGAAGTAAGAGTACAGTTTCTTCTTCACAAATCTACTCAAGTAAAAGTAAAACGTATAGTGATTTAAAAGTACTCTAGAAGTGCAAAATTTCCCTAAACTTACTCAAGTAAATGTAACGGAGGACATGTAATAACTAATAGGCCGCTACCTGCGACTATGACTGTGTTCTCCTTTCAGAAATATTTTTACCTCTATCTTCCTGTTTCGCCCATCCTCACTGGGGAAAGTCTTTGTGACCAGTCTAAGTGGCAAATTACCGGTATTCCCATGTTCTAGGCCTCTTTCAACAGGACCACATCTCCTGGTTGCAGATTTGGTTTTACTATTTTCCAATTGCGACTTTTTGCCACCGGCTCCAAAGGTTGTTGGCTAGGTACTGCATTCATTTCCAATGTGCTCTGAGTAAGGCCCAATCCCAATACCACGATGTAAGGACATCTTGTCTTGTCCCTTAACCCTAGATTTGCACGTTCACGAGAACAAAGACATGTCCCAATTCTCCGTAAACCTTAGGGCTGGGGTCACAGACAAGGGGTGTATGGTCCTATAACACAAAGAGAGACCCCAACTACCCAAGACGACAAAGGTTCTACACACTCCGCCCACTTGGCAACCAGGGTTGGGGGTAACGCATTACAAAAGTAACGCAGTATCCAGTGTTGGGGGTAACGCGGTAATGCAGTACAGTAATACATTACATTTAGGCAGTAACGACGTAATGTAACTTGTTACTCCGATTGTTTTGTAATATTATTACAGTTACAGAGACTGGTAACGCGTTACAAATTTCAGGACTACAATACATATGTTGACATCATTTAGCAAGTAGAGTAGTTCACAACATCACTTGATTGTATGCTATTATTTCCAGCAATACTCAAATAAAAAGTTCTTGTCGCATTTGAAACCTTGCGCAACAATGTAGGTGCGCGAGTCTACTCTCTGCCAAGCAACTCAATTGTCATTACACCATTGACAACAATTAAAAGGGCTGAGAAGTTATTGTTTGTGACAATTATCACTGTCACGGTTTTATAAAATAAAATGCAAATCATAGACACAAAATACAAGCAGGAACAAACCTAAGTAAAACGAAGCAAATAAACTGCAAAAAAATAAGTCACAGTCCTTTTTAATTATGATTTATAGAACTTAATGCCATCAATTGCCCTATGTAAAACGTAGTGATTCTGATTGGCTGTCCGCAATCAAAATGCAAATCATCTCCCGGTGACAAATGACATCACGCTACGGCACCATCAATCGGACCTTTTTTACCTTTTTTTTTCAAATCACCTCAAAACTTTCAATGACTATAAATAGAAAAAATAATAATGAAAAAGGGAAAAACTTTTAGTCAGGTCAGTTTTGACTTGATCAATACATATTTTTGCTTTTATTGCTGTGTGTTTCTATCTATCTATCTATCTATCTATCTATCTATCTATCTATCTATCTATCTATCTATCTATCTATCTATCTATCTATCTTGTTAGACCAATTATCAAATATATGTTATGCATCACTATTATTTGTGTGTAAATGGCAAATGGACTGTCACTTGTATAACGCTTTTCTACCTTTGGTACTCAAAGCGCTTCACACTGTACCTCATCTACCTCCTGATGACGCAGCATTGGGAGCAACTGGGGGTTCAGTATCTTGCTCAAGGATACTTCAACATGGTCACAATGGCCGGGGATTGAACCCACAACCTGCCGGTTGGAAAAGGACCACTCTACCACTGAGCCATGCCGCCCCCAGTGTGTAAATTAATTTGAGAATAATGATAATTTCATTTGTAGTTTACAGTCTGTGATTATTTATTTACTGGACAAAATATCAGTTCCAATATTTATATTTAAAAAATAAAACTTACTGATACAAATATTGATCAAAGGTAGTGATGTCCCACCACACCATAGAGTCGAAACATTTAATATTATAGACCACACTATATAGTTAAATATGCTCATAAGTTAACTTTACCAGCTAGAGTATGGCAGCAAATTTTGCATTTTCCTTTTAAGGTCTTGAAATCATTATTAAATAAATTAATCCCCGATTTTTTAAAAAGTGACTTAAAAGTAATTTAAACTTGAGTAACGCATTACTCTACAAATAGAGTAATATTGTAAAGAAACTTACTAATTTCACATGCAAGTAACTAGTAATATGTAATACATTACATTTTGGAAGTAACATGCCCAACACTGTTGGCAACAGGCAACAACAACATGGCAAGCAAAAACAAAAGGGAAGCACATACTGTACAAGTAATATTGATTGATTTTCGTAGTAATGACACTCGTGATTTGATTACATGTTTACGAAGCTTGGAACCGATATTTAACTTGAGTAAAATCTTGGAATTAATGTGGGAAAAAAAATAAAAGTATATTTCGATTCAAAGACTGTTCTAATAGCATTCTTTGATCCTTGAATACAATTCTTTTCCTGTAAAATACAACAGTTGAACAATACACCAACGACATACAAGTAACAATTAATATGGTACTTGAAATTGGCTTTGCAAAGTGTGCAAATTATTTTGGATTCCTCCAATGAGCCGTCAAGCAAATTTTAAAGTAAAACTACGTAAAAGTCCGAATTTGCGACAGTGACTCTCCTCTAAGTTTGGCTGCAAAGTGAGCAGAGGTCAGCTGCTACAGGAAATACATAAAACTCATCCATCCATCCATTATCGATACCGCTTATCCTCACAAGGGTCGCGGGGCGTGCTGGAGCCTATCCCAGCTGTCTTCGGGCAGTAGGCGGGGGACACCCTGAATTGGTTGCCAGCCAATCGCAGGGCACACAAAGACAAACATCCGCACTCACAATCACACTTAGGGGCAATTTAGAGAGTCCAATCAACTTTCCATGCATGCTTTTGGAATATGGGAGGAAACCGGAGTACCCGGAGAAAACCCACGCAGGCACGGGGAGAACATGCAAACTCCAAACAGGGAGGCCGGAGCCAGGATCGAACCCACGACCTCTGAACTGTGAGGCGGACGTGCTAACCAGTTGGCAACCGTGCCGCTTAAATAAAACTCAGTTAACTGAATTATTTTTTTAGTGCATTATGAAATTCAAATTAATCTCCATAGTTAATGCTTTAATTTTGACATCCCTAATATATAGATATATACTGTATATGTGTGTGTGCGTGTGTGGGTGCGTGTGCGTGTGTGTGTGTGGATACACAAACACATAGTAGCCGACCTTTTATTTCAATCTAAAAGCAGTTTTCTTGCGTGACACAAGCGGAAACTGTCTGGGAGGCGGAGTCCAGAGTAATAACAACGTAGCAGTCTGTGTTTTTGGCCCCGCCTGTAGCGGACAGAGAGGCTGCCAAATGCCGCTTGATTCCCCAAAGTATTTTAATCATACCTTTGGATAAAGCAACACATGAGAAGCAAAGCAACAGCCGAATCCTACAGGTTTATGCTTGTTTCCGAGAGGGGTTTACGTCCGGGATGTTTTATTTTTAACACGATTTTCGCGTCTGGTGCATTTCCAACAGTGCGTGAATTCGGTATTTATCTCGGTAGTTGAGTGACGCTCAAAGTGTTTATATATGTTGTTTTCGCGAACATGAGCTTTCCACGACGTTTTCAACAGGAATGGACACAGCTTCAAAATTCATCGCCATGCAGCTCAAGGTAGTGTCAAATACTTTTTCTTTTTTTCCCTTTTTCTTTGTTTTTCAACGCACTCTGGCTTTCTCCCCCTAAATAAATCATACATTCGTGAAACACATCCAAGTGAGTTTTGACAGATTGTTCTAGCTTCTTAGGAAATGATTAATACGATTTAAATGTATTTTTAGGTCCAAGAACAGCAAGCCTAAGGCGTGCTAAACGCTTCTGTCCTAACATGCTTCATTCCACCAGATATCTTTAAATAGGATTTGAGTGGTGGACTGCAACATTAAAAATCCATTTTAACCGTCTGTAGTTCTTCTTCTTCTTCTTCTTCTTCTTCTTCTTCTTCTTCTTCTTCTTCTTCTTCTTCTTCTTCTTCTTCTTCTTCTTCTTCTTCTTCTTCTTCTTCTTCTTCTTCTTCTTCTTCTTCTTCTTCTTCTTCTTCTTATTATTATTATTATCATTATTATTATCATTATTATTATTGTTATTATCTTGTCGAGTCAGGCTGCAAGATTTATATCCATCTGCTCACCATTCATTAACCTACTGTACTTGGTTAATGAATGGTGAATGGTGGATGATGTTAACAAATGCATGCAATACATCAACTCATCTTAAAAAGGCTACAAATAAAAGTATGAACACAAAGTTATGTGCACAACAAGTAGAAAAACGGTGGTGAGTATTAATGTGCCAATTTTTCAAAGATAAATTATTTGATTTGTCCTTGCATGTATAGGCCTACAATTATTTTTAGTCACTCAGACTAAAACCATCCTTCCTACCCCACCACATTAAGGAATCACTTAGGCAATTCCAATTAAACACAGAGGTTGGGAGGAATAAAAAGTAATTTATATATTATCATTCTACATAAACGTGAAATTACATTTCTTTTGTTAAAACATTTTTGGGATAGTTTCACAACACATTATTTGCATTTTAGCTACACCTTCGAGAAAAACAAATTCTAATATGCCATTGATTTTAAAGTCATTCTGAAACTAAGTCAACAAACATTCTCGACACCCCAGTATTGAATATAGTAGCCTCGACTGGATAGCAACTAAGGCAAGTGTTGGTAACCACATACCTGTCAACCTCAGCTAATTGCCCCCCTTATTAATGATTGCAATTCCTCTTATTAAGCGAGAAGAAACCTTACAAACACAACGCGGCGCCTATTTACTCACAGCAAGACAGACTATGTAGAATAAGAACAAAGATAATTTGTGTAAACAAGTTTATTTTATTTACCAAATAAACAACACAAACAATTCTTTCAGCATCTTTCTTAGTTCTTTCCCCACTTGCAGTAAATTTGCTTATTATACGTAGCAGTGCATGATTTCAATATTAGCAATCGACGATGACGTTGTCATCTGCTACCAGTGACGGGGGCGATCCGGATTAGAGCCGAAATGGGCAAGACGACATCGGTCGAACAAAAAACGAGTTTTTAATTTTCCTTTTTTCCCGTACAAAAACTGTTATACGGCGTACAAAATTTGTAATGATCAAAAAACGTTTAAAATACGGGGAAAACGTATAAGTTGACAGGTATGTAACCATGAGGGGTGTGAATGAAAAAGCAATGAGACTTGTGAATGTTGGAGGGGGAATACAACATTTCTTGTGGTTGCTAGTAGCGTATTGCTGTGTAGTTAGTAGTATACAGGACTAGTGGTAGTTCTATAGGTCCTTATTAGCTAAATTTAGAAGATTTAAAAGGGAGGCAAAAGTGCTGTCTTGTTTTTGTGCAGTGATGTAAGGCAAGTGGTTATACCTGTAGATTACAGGAGTACTCAATCAATGATAATTAGAATCTAGTATATTGCTTATTTCGGGACCATTAAAAACACCCACACTAAGTTAGAAGCTGCAAAACATTTTGCATTGATGTCAGTTTTTACGACTCCCAAAAAAGGAGTTTGATTTTTTAATACAATAATTTTCTTTTAATGGCAACTAATATGCTCAAGTGAAAATGAATATATTTAGCAACAATAAATTAATGTTGCATTTAAACAAATACTTCCTGAATAACTTAACCAATAAATGTAAACATTTAAAAAATAAAATTGTACTTGAATAAATAAATTAAAAATAAATTAATGCAAAATCAAACAGCAAGTCACGTAAAAGAAATTTCAATAAAAATATAATTGCTTACTTGAATAAACACATTAAAAATAAATAAGAAATGAGGGAGGTCATTAAATCGAAAGGAGCTGTTAAATTTTCTTGAGTTTGCATCCTTCATTGTGGCATTGAATTTTATCTGCATTCCTAAGAAAATATTCCAGCGCATTTTCAAAATTGAAGTCCAAAGGATCAGAGATATTTTTAAGCAGGCGGCCACATATTCTCCTGTCGGTGGTCTGTTTTCACTTAAGGATTCATTGTTAAAATAAAACTACCAATAAGAAAAACACGAAAGATTGTTTTGCTTCTGAAAATGACCCGATTCATTGTTGAAAAGTCCCGTTTGAAATTCACACTTGAAACAGGGATCGCTAAAGCAATGCTTGCTAGAATGCAGGGGTAGATGTTCCCCCACTTGTCAAACTCACTTGCCAATAGAGTCTTTATTTCGGCCTTGTTCTTGTCTTGCAAAAAAAACGGTTTAGGGGTAGATGGGAAGAAGTCGGATTTTTCTGACTTCCGACCTGGAAAAGTGCACTGGATCGGCACTTTCAACTGGGAGGACAGAGTTGCAAAATAAAAAAATAAAAGGACCCCGACACCAACCGGCTTCAATCTGACGTCACTCGACAATGGCTACCCCCACGGAGACACAAACTGTGAATGGCACAACACAATTTTACAAGATTATATACAAATGTATCTTTCTTAATGATTACATTAATTTAGTTTTTCAAAATAATGTCATGGAATAATGTGATTTGTACTAACCAGATATGGCATTGTCTCCTTAGCCTGTAGTTATTTAGTGAACTAAGTGTTTTGGATAATGGATGGATAGATGGATGGATGGATGAATGAAATCAGAGGAACCAGAACAACAATTCATTGGACTCAGGCATCTTTGTTGTTTAATTTCGCCTCGAATGCTTTGAGATCTGAACTGGGACAATCCGAGTGGGATATGTCCAACTTCCCACCTTCCTCGAATGCAGTTGTAGTCTCATCTATCTCGTGCTGCTTAAGTTGAACTGATTCTTCCCTCTCCCTTTTTTTTGTTTAGATTTTTTGGCAGAGGCGATGCATATCGTCCCCTACTAGGGATGTCACGATATCCAAATGTTATGATATGATAATTATCACAATATTGTGGGGAGGTTGGCGATATATTAAAAGCTCATGATACAACATAATACAATACAATTTCAGGTTTGCACAAGTGGATACAGGTCCGCTGATAGTGTAGTGGTACACACGCCCGAGTTGTGTGCGGGCAGCGTGGGATCGATTCCCGCTCAGTGACAGTGTCTATGTGTGCCCTGCGACTGGCTGGCGACCAGTTCGGGGTGTAGTCTGCCTTCGCCCGTTGACGGCTGGGATAGGCTCCAGCAACTCCCCGCGACCCTGTATAGGATAAGCGGTTTGGAAGATGACATGACATGACAAGTGGATACAGAACGAATCTTCGATGCATTTAGCATGTACTGTTTGCGGTCTTCATGATGTAGTCCATATTAGAGGATGCTCTGGCTCTGTCGTGCGCAAAGCGTGCTCTGGCTCTGCGGCTCCTATTTAGTAGTTAAATGGCGATTGCCTTACAGCGCCTTCTCTGTTTTATCCAAATTATTTATTTTATAACAAGTATTCCTTAGTTTAGTATCCACACATCGTTTTAGTAAACATTTTTATAAACATATATTTATTTTTTTTAAAAAGGCAGCGAGAGAGAAGCCCAATCCGACCCCAACGTAATGATTGGCATTTTAGGCCCGACCAGGCCCGAAATTCGGGTCAGCTCGGGCTCGGGCTTAAGATCTTACCTCAAGTCCATATACATATGCAGCAGTAATTAAAAAATACCTAAAGCGTCCGACTTTGAGATCTGCAGTCATGTACAGAAGAATGTGTAAAATACAACAGTAGTGCATTCTAGTGATAGTCAAAAATAACAATTGTAAACTAGTGCTAGTAAAATAATAAAAGACTAGAATATAGCAGATGTCCTAAAAGGAGCTGTCACCGAATGGGAACTTCCGAGGCCAAATCACGGAATCGCTGTTGTGACTGACAACGCTCGCAACATGAATGTGGCGATACGTGAGGCTGGCTTTGAGCCACACATTAAGTGCTTATCGTGCAGGCAATGAACGCAACGCTAGTGCAGCTGGTCCAAAGTTGGCCGCGTATCATGTTTGTTTAGATGTCAAGCGTATAGTTTCTTTTTTTCACCAATGCTCAACAGCAGCAGCACTTTTGACGTCTAAATAAAGACAGCTCGAGCTGCCCGCGCACAAACAAATTATGGACGTAATCACGCGCTAGAACAACTCTTTGGACATGAAGGCTCACGATCTAGAGCAGCCGGGTGCCGTATCTGCAGTTCTGAGGAGCCCACAACTTTGACAAGCTGCAGAAATCTTGACACAGACGCCTGTGGACAGTGATCTTGTTGAACATCGACTGAGAAACAAGTTGAACTCTACAATACATCCATCTATCATCTATTCCGCTTATCCTCACAAGGGTCGCGGGGGGTGCTGGAGCCTATCCCAGCTGTCTTCGGGCAGTAGGCGGGGGACACCCTGAATTGGTTGCCAGCCAATCACAGGGCACACAGAGACAAACAAACATCCACACTCACAATCACTCCTAGAGGCAATTTAGAGTCTCCAATTAACCTACCAAGCATATTTTTGGAATGTGGGAGGAAACCGGAGTACCCGGGGAAAATTCACGCAGGCACGGGGAGAACATGCAAACTCCACACAGGAAGGCCGGTGCTGGGATCGAACCCACGACCTCTGAACTGTGAGGCGGACGTGCTAACCAGTCAACCACCTGTATAATACAATACAATTTTATTTATATAGCGCATTTCATAACAGCTAGAGCTGAAACAAAGCACTTTACAAATAATACAATAGATAAAAAAAACAATAAAAGGCTGTGATACACATATATTAATAAATACGGATAAAATTAATATGAAATATAAATAAAATAAAATAAATAAAAATGTAAATAAATAAAGCCAATAAATTAACATAAAACACTAAATTCAATTGACAGCGGAAATGAGCCGAAAATTTCAGGTCTGATCAAAAGCTAGGGAAAAGAAATGTGTTTTCAACCGGGTTTTAAAAATGGACAGAGAAGGGGCTTGCCTAACAACCAATGGGAGGTCATTCCAGAGGGAAGGACGAGCAACAGAAAAGGCTCAATCCCCTCTGAGGCTCCGTTTGGTCCTCGGCACCTTGAGCAGCGCCTGGTCTGCAGACCTGAGGCTGCAGGAAGGTGTGTAGGAGTGGAGGAGCTCTGCGAGGTACGCCGCAGCGAGGCCATTTAATGATTTAAAGACAAATAGGAGAGTCTTAAATTGAACCCTGAAATGCACTGGGAGCCATTGAAGGGAGGCCAGAATTGATGTTATGTGCTCAATCTTCCGAGCTCCAGTTAGTAGGCGGGCAGCAGCATTTTGGACCAACTGGAGACGTTTGAGGGAGGACTGGCTGACTCCAAAATAAAGTGCATTGCAGTAATCTAGCCGAGATGTAACGAAGGCATGGATGACTGTTTCTAAGTGCTGATGGGAAAGGAGGGGCTTTACCTTAGCCAGCTGTGTAAGGTTAAAGAAGCTCGATTTTACAACAGCGCTGATTTGCTGGTCCAATTTAAGATCACTGTCCATTATAAAACCCAAGTTTGAGACTGTTGGCTTTAGATATGAAGCCAGGCGGCCCAGATCAACAAGGTGGGATGAAGACTAGCCACTGGGAACGAACACCATAACTTCTGTTTTCTTTTCATTGAAATTTAGGAAATTGAGTGACATCCAGTCTTTGATGTCCTCTAGGCAGGACAAAAGTGGTCTTAAGGAGAAAGGTTTTTTTTTTTGCTCAGCGGGATATAGATTTGACAGTCGTCTGCGTAGCAGTGGAAGGAAATACCGTGTTTTCTAAGGTTGGAACCCAGGGGCAGCAAATACAATGAGAACAGCAATGGCCTCAAAATAGAACCTGTGGAACACCATACGATAGAGGGGCAGAGCGGGACTCAGAGGAACCTAGGCTAACAGAAAAAGTCCTGCCAGCTAAATAGGATCCAAACGACTCTAGAGCGCATCCACTCATGCCCACTTGGTGTTGCAAGTGAGTCAAAAGAATACTGTGGTCTACAGTATCGAAAGCTGCAGTCAAATCCAACAAACCCAGACATACGTGGTCTCCAGTGTCATTTGCCAGGAGGATGTCATTAAAAACACGTAGCAGGGCTGACTCTGTGCTATGCATCTTCTTGAAGCCTGACTGTAAAACTTCCATGACAATGTGTTTATCCAAGTACGATCTTAGCTGTGTGCACCACTTTTTCCAGAATTTTAGACATAAAAGGCAGCTTGGAAATGGGTCTAAAATTTGACAGCACAATTTGATCAAGGCCAGTTTTTTTCAGCAGGGGTTGCACTACAGCGTGCTTAAAATGTTGGGGGACAACACCAGGAGACAGGCTGCTGTTGATAATGGCCAAAACCATTACCAATTGTCGGGACCATCTCCTTAAAGAAGTATGGAGAAATGGAGTCATAAGGGGAGCCCGATAGTTTCATATGGCAAACCACTTCCTCCAAAAATGTCAAAGAAACCGGCTCAAAGGAATCGAACACTGCTGAACAAGGAACTTGGACAGAGGGGTCAAATGTGGCGTTCGAAACAAAAGCCCTAGCTGTAGCAACCTTGTCAAAAAAAAAACTGCATGAATCCATCGTACATTTCAGGGGACGATTCCGTGCAAGTCGGTTGACTGGGCTTGAGTATAGAGTCAATTGTTTTAAATAGAGCATGTGGATATTGGCGATTTGCCTGAATCAGACAAGACAAGTGGTCTCTCTTGGATTCTTTCACCTTTCTCTGGTAACGCCAGAGTCCTTTAAGATTTGGTAAGAGACCTGCAACCTGTCTTTTTTCCATCAGCATTCATCGCTGCGGCATTCCTGTTTAGCTGTGTGAGTGCTCTCATTAAACCATGGCTCCGGTCTAATTTTTTGCCGCATAATTTTCAATGGAGCCATGGAGTCCAAAATATTAAGGCCAGATGAATGGAACCAAGTGCTGATCTCCTCTGTGTTTGAAGAGGGAACACAAAGCTAATCAAAGGCATCAGAGAACTGACTAGCAGTGAGGTGGTTAAAACGCTCGCTAGCATTAGCTCTGACAGCACTGGAAAACATTAAATCAAAGAGCACAGTCATATGATCAGAAAGCACATTGTCCAAAACTTTCAAATTTGAGACCGATAGACCATAAGAAAGGACAAGGTCTAAAGTATGTCCTTGCTTGTGAGTAGAGCCAGCCACGCACTGCACCAAATTGAAAGAATCAATGAGTCTTAAAAAGTCCTTTGCCAGTGGTTTTTCAGGACAGCACACGTGAATATTAAAGTCCCCCGTGAACAGGATGTGATCATATAGCAGCACGTTCTCTGCAAGATTTGAAAAGTCATTCAGAAGCTCCTTGACCTACAATAACCGAACACCTAATATTGAGGCACTTACTTGCTAACTTACTTGCACGCACACATTGTGAATCGGGTCAATTTGTGGAGGAACTCAAATGTGTTATGTTCCTCTTTATCTGGCGATTAGCGTAGCTCTTAAACATCTATTAAGCATTATAGGTGGCAAAAAATTGCATCAAATTAAACTGCACTAATAAACTAATACCCAGAGGGTGCTTGAACTGCACAAATGGAAAACAACTTGGGCTTTTAAACAGATTTGCTGCTATTGATATCACGACACGACGACGACGATATATTGTGGCAATTTTAATATTGCAATGTTGCCGAAGTTATGACATCCCTACCCCTTACTGTTCTGGAGTGTAATGCCACGCTACATTCAAAGAGTGAAGGTGGTGGCCAAAATTCATTTGTAGTGGCCTGTTACGGCCCACGAAATTTCCTGGCCATTAATTGTTTTGTTGTTGCGTTGGAGGGGTTAATCTTTGTGTGTGGGAGCTCTCCCTTTGCTTCTTCCTCATTGGTGGTCCTTGACCCCAATTCATCCGTCCAATCAGTTCAGGGGAGAATGACCAATTTGTTATTGGTTTCAGGTGTGCCACCGTCTGCACTGATTAACACCACAGTTTAAAAAGGTCTCAGGTTGCTTTCAGAGGTGGCTGACTCTGTCTTGTGTGTTGTCTAGTCAGTCCTTAAGGCTGGCAGTGTCTTTTGGGTTGCGTTGTGTTGTGTTGTGTCCTATAGAGTGTGTAACCAGTCCCTCTACCGCCTGTTTGTTTTGTACCGCTGTCTTTCGTGTAGTGCACTGTGTTAGTTTCTTCGCCATAAATCATCATCTATTCATTCGTCTAGCCACTCTACTCATTCGTGTGTTGTAAGACCTTCGCCATAACCATATTTGATTATGTCATTAGCCAGTTCATTTGTTCGTTGCACTAAGGCAGTTGGTTTCGGGATTGGCTGCATTAATATTGACAACATTTCTTTAATAAGATTAGAGTTTGGATTAAAATGATCAGATGCACTGTTTTTATGGACACTCAAAATATTGGTCCGATTAGAATTTGCGTGTTCATGCATCACACTTATCGATCGGAACAAATTATTTTGACATGAGCAGATTGACCAAACGTACCGGACATAGTAGTAGAAGCCGTAGCGACTTCTGTGTCAATAAAATTTAGCGCCGTTCATTTGTACTTTAAACATTTGAGTTCTATTGCATATGTTTCCCGTCTGCGCTGTTACGTCGATTTAACATTTCCTAATGGAGCGGCAAATGTACCAGTTCAGTCGGACGCCGGCCATGTCTTTTGCTCGCTCTGCTTCTTTTTATTTTAAAAAACTTTATCGACTCAAATGATAAACAATTACAACACTCGCTTTGCTTCTGCTAGCTTCCGGGAATAATAAACGTGCATACTTATGTCACAGGCATGCGCGGTAAAGACGCCTTGTTCCAAAATTTTAGAAGAAGTGTTTTCATGTACGCTGATTGGATTATCAATCGACATAAACCACTCCTCTCGTTCTGAATAAAATCGACCTCCTCGGGTCTTGAGATTTCGACTGAGACTGTTAAAGTTCACCTAAAACATTGCACACATGCCAGGGAAGCAACTCATCACGGCAGACACACTGTCACGTGCTCGAGTGCGTCACTTAGCTACACAGGTAGAGAAAGAGCTGGAGCAGACGTCCAAATTTTCGTGGACTCGATCAGACTGTGTCTTCTAGCCACTGAAGCAAGCAACAGCTTGCAGCGAAGCAGAAAGAGGACCCAATCTGCAGTAAATTGAGATATTACTGCCAAACAGAGTGGCCTGACAGAGCTCACCTGCCAGCTGATATCGGACCCTACTGGTATGCGAGAAGTGGCCTTTCCACGTCCGGAGACCTGCACCTGAAGGGACAAAGGATTGTTATTCCCAGCTCCTTAAGAGATGATATGCTTGACATCCTCCATCAGGGTCATCAAGGGATTGGAAGGTGACGAGCCATGGCTCGTTACTCAGTCTGGTGGCCAGGGCTCTCAAATGATATTAAAACATAGTGGAAAACTGTCCCACGTGTATCAAGCACAGGCCCACACAGCGGGAAGCCCTATTACCTAACCCTACACCTGAGAGACCGTGGCAACGTGTTAGAACTGATCTGTTCATCTGGAAAGAGAAAACCTACCTGGTAGTGATAGATTATTTCTCTCGCTACATTGAAGTGGCACACCTCCATGTCGCATCAGCCGGAACAGTCACAGCGGCTCTAAAATACATCTTTGCTCGGCATGGAGTTCTTGTGGCGCTCATGTCGGACAACGGGCCACAGTTCGCTAAAGGGCTTTGCCAGAGAGTACGGCTTTACTCACATAGAGGGGCAGAGCGGGACTCAGAGGAACCTAGGTATAGCCCGCTATACCCACAAGGCAATGGTGAGGCTGAGCGAGCGGTATCGAGCTGCCCCTCTAGATAATGGTTACTCTCCAGCCCAACTACTCATGGGAAGTCAGCTTAGGACCACATTCCCACAAATGCCCAAAACACTGAGTCCACGCTGGCCAAACATCAAACAGTTCCGGAGCACAGAGACTCAAGGAAATCGAAAACAAGTGGAATATTACAACTAGGGTTGGGCATCATATGAATTTGGACGATTCCGGTTCCGATTGCGGTTCTTTGATTCAATTCCGGTTCTTAACGATTCTCGATTCCGATTCTTAACAAAACAAAAAAAAGGAGGTATATTTGGACAAATCACATGAACTTCTCTGTTCTTCAATTTCATGTACTTTTTACTATTTGTGACATTTACCATTCAAGGGTTGTTTTTAACCAGTATATTTATTTTAATACATTTCTTGTATCATTATTTAGTATTATTTTTCACAAGAGCTTCATTTTTGAAAAGTTCAAGACAATACAATAATGCAGCTGTTACTGAAAACATGGTACTGAACAATTGTTTGGCTAACCTTGTCCTTTTTAGAAAGACAATATATACAGTACGACAAACACAACGCTGCATTTTATGGGCAAGCAAGGAAAGTATCTAATCTAAGCAGTCTATGTAACCATATGGTGTATATGTATGTACAGTGTTTATGTACCTGCTGCAGCTGCGTATGCTATGAGCAAAATATTAGCTGGAAATATGCATTTGTGTTTTGAACTTGTTGGCTCAATGTTGCCATTAGACGTACTTAGCCGATTCTGACTTTTGGGTCAGTTCCATGGCTAGGCGTTGACCGAATGAGCCAGCCGGGCCGGCCCGGGCAGGTTCACCGACCCCTCGAAGGGCGACTGCTGCCACCGCGGCGGCTGCTGGGGAGATCCGTGGGCAGGGCCGGACTCCAGAGTAGCCGGCGCCGCGGTCCGTGCTTGCTGGCCGGTACGAAGCGAGTGGAGGGGCTGACCGAGAGGACCACGGCAGCTCGAGTGGGGGCGAGCTTCCGTGCTATTGCAACGCAGCTTCGGCGGTAGGAGCCCAGGGCTGCGCGCCGTGCGCGCAGTGCGCTCACACATTTTTTTTTTTTTTTTAAATCGGTCGTACTTCGTTCGTAGCTCTTCCGCGTTGGCTAACTAGGAATCGAAACTTAGCACCGACATTCTAAATTGAACGGTTCCGGGAGAACTGGAGTGATGGATCCGGTTCGACTCGATGCCCGATTCACGATGCCCAACCCTAATTACAACAGACGAGTTACATCCTGATCAGAGCGTATGGATCACTACAGAGAGCACAAAAAAAGTTTGAATGCTTGAAGTGAAATAATAATGTTTCTTATTTAAAAGTGGGAGATGTTGTGAAAAGGTTCATCTAACCTATTACAGGTATCGATGTTGATGTCTAAGCCAATGGGATGGCTGGTTGGAGTTAGGTCCCCATGGCGGCGAGTGTTCATGTGTGCTAGTTAGAGAAGAGTCTAGTAAAATTTCGGATCAAGTCATTCTCTCTCTCGCTCTCGTTATTTCCGGACACACTAACATAACACTAATTAATCTGTACATACGTAAATAATCAAGCTGTAAACCAATTATGGTTATATACGAGCAGCTGCTTGCTGGTGCGATACGCCGCAATTTACATATGATGCGATTAGTCGACTAATCGCGACTACTGTTGGTGATTAGTCGACTACCAAAATAATCCTTTGTGGCAGCACTAGTCCATTCATATTTTACTTGCTTGATTTTACCTTGAGTGCAATGCCGGCCGGTGTCGGATAAGGCTGACTGGCGCTAGCATGTCAAACACAAGAACTCCTCTACTTGTACACCACGGCTCCATCCGGGGGTGTTTAATAGGGTTATAGGGTTTAATTGTAAGAGTTGTACTGAGTCGAGTGGTCATTTACTTAAGTGAAGTCACGGCGCTCGGTCGCAGAGCGCAAGCATAGCGTACGGACGCCGGGCCTGCGAGCATGCTCCGTTGAGTTAACAGCTCCTTCTTTGTTGGTTTAACAGTTTCTTCTTCGTTGGTTTAAATGCTTCTTCTGCGTTGTTTTTTTTTTCTCTATCAAACGTTTTATCAAAGGCATTTTCTATTGATATCCATCATGTATCAATCTACTTATTGATATCGAATTATCGGCCCTGCCCTATAATATAATATTTGAATTTGGCTTTTCAAAGTGTGCAAATTATTTTGAGTTTCTCCAATGAGCCGTCAATATATTACCTCAACACTGGTCGTGACTCTCTCTGTGTCTTTATGTCCTAAATGTTTTGTTATAGTGGCTTGTTTGCTCTAACAGTTGAGTGGTTTCAACTACCGGAGACACCTCTCTAGTGTTTTTTTCCACATACTTGGTGAATAACAATTATTCTGATTCTGAGTAATTTGGTGTTTATTGTTGATCCAGTAACCTGACACAAGCTAACTCGACTTTTTGTACGTCACTAACCTCACAGCTTAATAATATGTATCGAATACGTCTGATTCACTAATCCTAAAATTCTGGATGTAGTTTGAGTCACAACGCATTTTGACCATTGAGTTTACAACCTGTATTCTATCACTACATTGCATTTGGAACATACAAAAGGGGCTTTTTCTAATCTTTGGCCATATGGTCACAAAAGCAGGGGGAGGGGAGGATAGGATGGGACGAGAAATATAGGTCAATCCGAAACATGAAAAAAAAAACTAGTAAATGCATTCCCATTTTAAATCTGGAACCTTGTCCCATCATAAAAGCCAATTTTAACTGAATAAAAGGCTTATAGAGTGTAACTATCAGTTGTAGAATGTCTCAAATTGTGAAAAGAAAATTGTGTGACTCGAAGATAAGTGGCAAGTACACATTAGCCGCTTTCACTCTGTTTGCATTTAAGTGCATTACAAAACCTTTTTTTTATTGCTGTTTATTTGGTATTGTTTAGTGATTAAAAAACAACAACAACGAGAGCTGCAAGCAGCTATGAAGGGCCCTCACAGCCTGGGCCACTTTGGGATACTGGCACGTTAGGTACTGGCACATGGGTATTAAGTATTTTTTTTTCAAACTTTGCACAATACATCTCTAATATTTGTATTTTCTGTTTTTTGACAAGCCTGAGGTGTGTGTTTCTAGGTAGCACTATTGAACCATTGTTTTAAAACACACAAATTAATAAAATATTGATTATATTGCTAGGTGTGATGTGTGTGTAAGGTTTCATAGGTTTTCACAAATGTTTAAACCATCAAAATCAGCCTAATTTTTCTTGGCAAACAGCTACAGCAACAGCATTCAACGAAATAAAAAGCTTTGCTGCTTCTTGAACATCTTCAGATTAAACTCCCACAGTTTCAAACAATCTTCATGAACTTCTCTGTTCTTTAATTTCATGAACTTTTTACTGTTTGTGAATTTTACCATGAATTACTCAAAGGGCTGTTTCAAACCAGTATATTTATTTTAATACTTTTTTGTTGTATTATTTAGTATTATTTTTCACAAGAGCTTTATTTTTGTGAAGTTCAAGACAATACATTGATGCAGCTGTTACAGAAAGCATGCTACTAAACACCAATTGATTGGCTAACCTTGTCTGTGTATATGTACAGTATCTATATGCTGCAGCTGTGTATGCTATAAGATAAATATTAGCTGGATATGTGCATTTGTGTGTTGAACTTGTTGGTTCAATGCTCATTAGACGTTGTCGATTCTGACTTTTGAGCTGCATCGCGTCAGTTCTATGGCTAGGCGTCGGCCGAATGAGCCAGCTGGGCCGGGCAGGATCACGGACCCTGCGAAGGACAACTGCTGTCACCACAGTGTCCCAGCGGCCGCCGCAGCTGTGGAGATCCGTGGGAAGGGCCCTGTGCACGCTCGCAGTTGTCGCCGCGGCCCAAGCTGGCCGGCTAGCACAAAGCGAGCGAAGGGGCTGACCGAGAGGAGCACGCCAGCTCAAGTGGGGGCGAACCTCCGTGCTATTGCGACGCAGCTTCGGCAGCAGGAGCCTAGGGCTGCACGCCGCGCGCACACATTTATTTTTTAATTGATCGTACTTCGTTAGTGCTTCTTCCGCGCAGCTAACTAGGAATCAAAACTAAGCACCGACATTCTAAAATTTGAACGGTTCCACTCGATTCACGGTTCTCGGTGCCCAACTATAATCATGATGTAAGTATTTCATATTGTTTTTTTTAATAAGGACCTGGCGAAAAAAGGCTGAATTTAGGTAATTTTATTTTAGCTAAATCTTCAGACTTAAAGAAGTTAACACAACTATGAAAAAGTCAAGAACTGGTCAATATAAAGAGATGAGATAGATAAACTCCTTTTTAAACATAATGTGCTTAGTAGGGTTGGGCAACATGGCTGAAAAAAGTTTCACAATGTAAGTATTTCATATCAGTCAATGTTGATTATTTTTTTAATTTTTTTAACCTGTTTACAAAAAACAAGAAACTGTTTTTCTGTACATTGCAAAGTAGTGCAATGTTAAATTTCTCCTCCATCAGTGCATTGTAAATGCTTATTTGCATCAGATGCTGTACAGTCTATCCATCCATCCATCCATCCATCCATCCATCCATCCATCCATGAGTACCAGGAGATTGTCTTTGGTACTCACTAGTGGTCCAACGGATAACATAAGTCACGGTTCGGATCGGTCAGGGATCAGATCACTTTTTTGTGAAAAAAAAAAAAAAAAAAAAGAAATAAATAGAACTTTGTCTTCATTTATTCTATAAAATGCTTTTGCCCATAAAAAAATCAACTCCTAATGTCTAATATGGCAGTTTAGGATTTAAGAACACAATTTAACTTAATTTTGTAAGTGGTACAGAGTCTACATTTCAAGATATATATAATAGATAGATAGTGTACCTACAATACAAAAAATAAAATAAATAAGAAATTGCTTTACATTGTAAACAAAATGAGATTATTACTTTTCTCCTGGGAATCACACTTTCATTAAATAAGTACCGGTAAATACATTTTGATTTCACTGCAATTTGGTTTCTCATACTGTATTTGAGGTGTGGTCACTAGAACGCCCAGGGGTTTTTACAACTTTTTGTGCAACAACTATTGAACGACAAATCTGGGTGACATTTGACAAACAACTCTGCTGGCTACAAGTAGAGGACTTTAATTTGTAAATTGGCCATTCCCTGCCAAAATAGCAGGTGATATATGGTCGGGTGACATCGTCAAATGTAAAGCATAATAGTCAAATGACCGCCTTCTGGGCATTCTAGTGTTTGGGATGCTTAGTTGTCAATGCAGTAGCCTGACTTGTAGTTTATTTTGCCAACTCAGACTGTGTGTCCCCCTAAGAGGTGTTTGAAATAAATGAAAGAGAACAGCTTAGCACTTGTCTATCGTAATGAACAAAGTTGATTTCTCAGCTGAATTTCCTCACCACACCCGCACCGGCATTGTTTTCTGTCGAGCTTTAACACAAGCCAACAAGCGAAATGACTCTGTTGAACTGGGGTTTTGCTGGACATACTAGATTTATTTTGAATAGTAATGTTTTAATTCGCTTTTGTGGATGATGATTCATCAATCCTTTGCATAATTGTTGACTTAATGTTTTGTACTAACATCGCTGACAATGGTAAAAACATTACACAGTAATTCAGAGTAAACATGCAATTTTTAAAATGATTCTCAAGGAGAGCAGGCACTGCCTGCTTTTGTGCAGTGTACGTGAATTATACAGACAGATGGAACCACAGAGCTCAACACTTTCTTTGAAGCCCTGGCTCTCCGTAGTAATTATGATGTGGTCTTTTGGTAGCCTGGGGTTTTCTCTCTAATTGCCAAAGATGTGGTCGTACTCAGCTCTCTGTTTGTAGTTAAGTTTACACCAAATGGTCAGCCCAGATTCCTGATTTCTTATTGAGACCATTCATTGCCATGCACCAGAGGATTTAATCACTAGGTTTGAAACGATTAATAACAAACTTCACAAACTTGTATATGCGTTTTGTTGAAGAGATTTGTCACTTTGTGTCTGAGCTTTGTGTTCATATGACCTCTTTTCTTACGGCTTTCTTTCTGTTGTTATTTTGAGTAGTGAGTGAGTGTGTGTGTGTGTGGGGGTGTGTGTGTATGTGTGTGTTAAGAGAGAAAGAGAGAGGCACACATTCACGCAAATGCATACACACATACACGCAAGCGCGTGCGCACACACGCACGCAATACACACTCACCAGATCAATGTGACATTAGCCACTGTTGCGCCATGACTGTTTTGATTTTGGATTCCCACCGCGCTTCCATTACCTCGCTTTCTGATCGGCTGCACGCCACTGTCAACTAGCTGCGTGCTTGTTTGTCCTCACACGGTGTGCAGTCGGGCCAACATGTTGAAGATCCCTGATTGGAGGTCCGACGTCCTCCCGAGCGGTCAAGATCAGCCTGAGCACACCAGACACGTCAGGATTATCTGCTAAAATTCTTCGGAGCCATTACGAGAATCAGGGCCGACTTACAATTGTCGGCAGGGGAGATTCGGGGATAAAATCAACCCGATTATCCTACCGTGTGAACCGGGCTGGTAAACCATGGCTAGCCTACAGCTAAGTTGACATTTATATTTTCATGTTTAGTAGTCTGATTTTATATTCATTGGTAACATGTAGGTGGAATTAAAACCATAAAAAATTAAAGAGAGAGAGACATGCATTAAAAACAGAAGTTTGTAGCCTAAATATTTGAACAGTAGGCTTAGGTACATCTGATAAGATATTTTCATTAAAAGTAATCAATTTTAAAATTGCCCCCTGTTTTTGATGTTAGGACAAAAAACATCAAGATCTACTGGATGGGCTGTTGTACTTGTTTGTACTGTGAAGGTCATCTTGGTCTTTTTGTTAGTTACATGGTAACACTCATTATCATAGCCACAAGGTCTGCTTAATGAAAGGTGACTGTGGAATTGTCATGTCATGTCATCTTCCAAACCGCTTATCCTATATAGGGTCGCAGGGAGTTGCTGGAGCCTATCCCAGCCGTCAATGGGCGAAGGCAGACTACACCCCGAACTGGTCGCCAGCCAGTTGCAGGGCACACATAGACACTGTCACTGAGCGGGAATCGATCCCACGCTGCCCGCACACAACTCAGGCGTGTGTACCACTACACTATCAGCGGACATACTGTGGAATTGTGAAATAAGCAAAATATTTTCCTTTACTACGTTATCCTTATATTAATACGGAACAGTTTTGTTAATAATTTAGTGAAATTGACATTTTGAGGGTGCATGTATTTATATCACATTATGCAATTTACAGGTATAAGCAGAAATACCGTGTGAATCAATCTGTGCTGTTCGATGTCATTGAGTGCTGTAAGTAAGGGGAAAAGCCCACAAGAAATTTAATAAAACAACACAAATGGAGACATGTTTGCAAACACCAATACCAATGACATTGAGTAGTTAGTCTACAGAAAATGCTTAATTTTCTCTGCCCCGTTCAGTTAATGATAACTTCTGGTTCAATGTTAGGTTTAGGTTTTAGCAGATTTTCCGTATTTTTCTGACGGACAGCATTTGGTGACCTCACACTACAAGGCTATGATTGATTCACACTGGTTTTTGCCTGGCGGCACGGTGGTCGACTGGTTAGCACGTCCGCCTCACAGTTCAGAGGTCGTGGGTTCGATCCCGGCTCCGGACTCCCTGTGTGGAGTTTGCATGTTCTCCCCGTGCCTGCGTGGGTTTTCTCCGGGTACTCCGGTTTCCTCCCACATTCCAAAAACATGCATGGTAAGTTGATTGGATACTCTAAATTGCCCCTAGGTGTGATTGTGAGTGCGGATGTTTGTCTCTGTGTGCCCTGCGATTGGCTGGCAACCAGTTCAGGGTGTCCCCCGCCTACTGCCCAAAGACGGCTGGGATAAGCTGGACAAGCGACCCTTGTGAGGATAAGCGGTACGGATAATGAATGAATGAATGAATGCTTCACTTTGTTTGGTTCTGGTTCTGGGAACACACAAGAGGCCTGGCCCAGACGACCTAATGGGTCTGGATGCCTTATACTAATCCATCTTGCATGTACTCTGGTCCAAGACCATTTAGAGATTTTTAGACCAGCAACAAGATTTTAAAATCTATTCTTTGACTCACAGGAAGCCACTGTAGTGATTTGATAACAGGCGTGATGTGGTCCAGTTTCCTGGACTTTGGTGGCAGCGTTTTGGATCAGCTGCCTGACTGATTTTGAGACCTGTAAAGATACAGTACTCGAGTTTACTGAAAACAAAAGCACAGGCAAGTGTTTTCTGTGTCTTTTTGAATCAAATACATACGTTGAGCTATGTTTTTGAGGTGGTCATAGGCAGATTTAGTTATAGCTGTGGTTGTTGTTGTGGTTTCTAAAGTGGTTGTTCCAATTCAGCTCTGAGTCAATAATTACACCAAGATTTCTAGCTTTCAAACTGCTTAGGCTTTTTACTGCCATGATCGGAATGCGACGAAGCGAGAAGCTATGTTAACGGACCACGTTCTGTCGCCAGTGAATGCAAGCTATTATCTGCTGACAAAAGCACATCTGCGCCAACTGCCATTTATATGAAGGCAGAGTACAAGACCAGCTAAGCGAGCAGTGCAAGTCTATTGAAAATAATAATAATAATAATAATAATAAAAATACATTTGATTTATTCAGTGCTTTTTTGGACACTCAAAAGATGCATTACAAAATAAAGGACTAAATACTGGCATCAAAAACGTCAACAGACAACATAACATGAACAAAGAAAACAATGGAATTAAAAAATGTGTGTGGTGCAATGCATTTAATGAATGAAGTTATAAGGACATAAACCCTTGTCATATGTGTGTTTGCGTTACTAGTAGTTGAATATGTCGTATTTACTGTAACTGTCACATTTTTGCTGCTCTGCTTGGTTTTTTGTCATTTAACCAAACTGTGACTTTAGGTTGTGTGTAAGAAAAATAAAAAAAGACATCCACGTCAATTCCACAACGGGTGCAATGAAATAAGCACTGCTGGTGAAAAATAAGATGTTAAGTAGTTTTGAATGACCAGTCAACTTGAATGATCTAATCATTTGGAACATGTCATAATTAACCCATCAATGCCTAAAGCGCCTGGTGAAACATCTCTCTAAAACCTAAGGGCAACTTGAGAATCAACCTCTAAAACCTGATGTTTTCCAGAAATTCAACACTTGCAAAATAATTGATATCTCAGCCCTTGTAACAGATAGAAACAGACTTATAAAATAATTTGAGAGTTTAGACTTATTTACTCTTTCAATCAAAATTTTAAAATACAGTGTCAGTGCAAGAGAAGCATTATATTTAATAGGGATGTCACAATATCGTCAATATCATGATATTGCGATATTATAATTGCCACAATATATCATCGTCATCATATCTCGATATGAATAGCAGCTAATCTGTTTAAAAGCCCAAGTTGTTTTCCATTTGTGCAGTTCCAACACCCTCTGGTGGTTAGTTTATTAGTGCAGTTTCATTTGATTCAATTTTTTGCCACCTATTGTATAATGGATGGATAGATGTTGACGACCCACGCTAATTGCCAGATAAAGGAGAATATAACACATTTGAGTTCCTCCACAAATTGACCCAATTCACCATGTGTGCGTGAATTAGCAAGTACGTGTCTCAATATTAGGTATTCGGTCATTGTAGGTCATCTATTTCTTGTGAATGCTGTTATTATGTAAAAAAACCCTGAAAATTTGGATTTTTTTTTTATATCTTTTTCTTTTGTTTTTACAATATTGTGCTCTTTTATACAACATCGTGAGTGTTTAATATATTGCCAACCTCCCCACAATATCGTGATAATTACCGTATTGTGATGTTCATATCGTGATATTATCGCATCATGACATTTGGATATTGTGACATCCCTAATGTTTAATCAAGAAAAACGCCGAGTGGTAATTTCCATCCTCTATTCAGTTACAAAGCCGTCAATATCATGTCTCCAAACATATATCTTAACCATATATCCATATATCACTTATTTCAGAGCTCCTGCGATCATCTGCGTCCACTAGGGCTGCTCGATTATGACAAAAATATTAATCACAATTATTCTGGTAATCATTGAAATAACGATTATTCAAACGAATATTTATTTTTTGCTACAAAACAAGAACAGGTTTAATGTAAAATGTAAAATGTAAAAAATATTAAGACAATTCTTTGAAACTCTATAATAATTTAAGTTCGTTTTGGACCCAACAACATTTATTAAATTAATTATTTTAAAAAAAGTGAATGTGCAAATGTATAAATTAAAATATTTTTTCTTGTATAAACAAACGAGTTAACTTGCTATGCACTTATACATTGCCAAAGTAGCAAACTGCTTGGAGTAAAATGACAATTTTGACAGAATAACAGCCATGCTATTCATCTATACATTTAGACCTTTGTCTGGAGCCTTTTTTGTTATGTTTTTAAGGTAATATTTACACACAGTAAACAAAGTTTGCTTCTGATAAATTATAAATTTAGTATGCTGATTGGGTCAAACTAATTTAAATGTTGACTGTTACATACTAGTACGTAATCTATACAATACTTCTAAATTACAGTAGGCCACATATAAACTGTATTACAATATAATGACCAATAATATGTTTGCAAATTGCGTTTGAAGCAATTTGAAACAAAAATGAACACAAAAAAATTGACTTCATATTATTGACTACACAACAAATTTAACTTAAGTCACAGTAATAATGTTTAGCTTGGTTTCTATTTTTGTGCTAGTAAAAGTAGTGTCATGTCATGTCATGTCATGTCATCTTCCAAACCGCTCATCCTATACAGGGTCGCGGGGAATTGCTGGAGCCTATCCCAGCTGTCAATGGGCGAAGGCAGACTACACCCCGAACTGGTCGCCAGCCAGTCGCAGGGCACACATAGACACTGTCACTGAGCGGGAATCGATCCCACGCTGCCCGCACACAACTCAGGCGTGTGTACCACTACACTATCAGTGGACCTTAAAAGTAGTGTATATTTGCATAAGATATGTCATTTAAAATAAATCTCTTGTGCCGATTACTAAGTGGAGTCTGTGCCCTAAACATTTGGAAGCCTTGTCCGGGCAATAGATTCTGTTATCTTTTTGTGTCTCTCCGATGTTGATGTGTGGGGGTTGCTGCGTACAGTGTTTCAACGACTGAGATTTGCGTTGCGGACAACGCCAAATCTAACTCTGTGTTTTCTTGCTTTGGTGTATCATAACTAGGGATGTGCGCGACTAGTCGTTTAACTGTCTACGATTTATTAAACGTTTAGTATTTTACTAGTCGGTTAAACGCTGCATTAAGAATCACGCATCTTGTTCTCTGTCAACAAGCTGAGCACCAAGAGAGAGAATTGTTTAAACTGGTTAAACTTTGAATTCAATATGTATTAAAGTTTTCTTGCTTATAGACTAGTCGACTAATCGCAAATACAATTTTAGACTAGTCGGCGGGCAAATTAGTCAAAATTCCCATCTCTAATCATAACATCATCGTAAACCAAACGATGGTTGAATAGATTTGTTGTGTTGCATGTGGATGCAGAGACAACTTGCACTTTATACGTCTTTGCTCGCTGTCTTCCACGGCTAACCCAAAATTTAACCAAATAAGCGATTTCGACTTGCCTTGCTTGCTTACAAGTCGTTCCTATGGCGGGTCTTGTGCCATTTTTAGGTCTGTTACTCTGTTAAAACGTTGAGTAGGAGCATGTGCAGTGTGACTTGCGGGGTGCGGGCTGGATGGCTGGTTGGCTAGTTAGCTAGCTAGCTAGCTTGGAGAGGCCGGCGCGGCGGAGTAACCCGTGTGCGCATGCCTCAAAACAACTCAAAATTTGTGTTAATTATCGTTTTGTAATTTTGTAATCGTGGAGTGTAATAATCGAAATCCTAAATGAATTTCGATTAATTGCACAGCCCTTGCCCAGTCCACCATGACTGCTGCTCGAAAAAATTCCAGGGCATCCTACGATGGCTCACGACGCAGTCGCGTGTATATTGTGATTTCACTGGCTGAGAGAGCGAGAATTGGTTAATAAAAAGAAAATTATGTATACTGTACAACCGGCTCTAAAGGTAGAAAGACTCAACGGCGCTCCCAGCTCTAGTGGTACAAACACTGTTGTATGCTTCCGGCCTAAATGGGTTAATGATGTCATGTCATGTCATCTTCCAAACCGCTTATCCCATACAGGGTCGCGGGGAATTGCTGGAGCCTATCCCAGCTGTCAATGGGCGAAGGCAGACTACACCCCGAACTGGTCGCCAGCCAGTCACAGGGCACACATAGACACTGTCACTGAGCGGGAATCGATCCCACGCTGCCCGCACACAACTCAGGCGTGTGTACCACTACACTATCAGTGGACTGGGTTAATGATGATAATCATATTGATATTCTGTTAATTAGCTAAATAGACACATTAAAATCCTGCAATTGTTGTAAATTGTTGTATTAAGAATACTTGAAGGTAAGATCATTTATTGGCCTGGCCCTCGAAATTAGTACTGGTGTTGGGCCACCCTTAGTGAACTTCAAGTGGCCTGACACAGACACGTGATGGCAGGAACTGTTCTGGAAAACTTCCTTCTCCTTTAAATTACAGACACTTGAACTGACAAAACTTTTTTTCTTGGAAAGGTCAGAAGTATTTTCCTTAAAACCCAGACCCAGATGATTGAACGCAGGCAAGATGGACGGAGAGTTGTAGGTGGTGTTAGTTGTGGCTGGGAGTTAGCTGGATGACAACCTTAACAAGTCTGTTCATTTGGTCAGTGTACTCCAGCAGCGAGGAGGAGTAGGACAGGATAGATGGTGAACTGGGCAGGAATGGGTTTGGTTGGAGTGAATCCTCAAAGGCAGTTTCATCTGGTGGGAGTGGTTAGTCCTCACATGTTTCAGGATCTCTTCGTTTTGTTTGGATTTCCCTTGTATCTTGACCTTGGTAGGGCGAAGAAATTAGGTTGGAGATGAAAAGTTTTACTCCTGACTTGTTAAGGGAAACTCCATCTCCCTTAAAAAGTTGTCTGTGGTCCCAGAAATAGTTTAAATTGTCAATGAAATGCAGTGAATGAATGTGACAAGCAGTTGAAAGCCATGTCTTCAGTGCCAGTAGTTGGCCGAATCTTTCAGCTCCTCTGACTGATGGTAGAGGCCCAGTGATTAAAAACGTCACCTTTCAGTGAGCTCACTGTGTGTAGCAAATAGCTGAAGTCCCGTTTGAGTATGTCAAACTGCTGCTTCATAATGTCCACTTGCTCCTGTGTGCACGACGATGGTTTCCAAAGTTGTATTTGTTGTAACAATACCCATGATCCTCAGTCACATCAGAAACCTTATCGTTGGGTAAACGCAGCACTTTGGTGTTGTCGCTTTACATGCTTATCACATCTTTTATGGCAGTGTCACCCACAATTAGCATTAACCTTCTCTGTAGCCTCCAAGCTTCTGATTTCCTTTCAGATATTACCCTTCTCTGCGAGTGTGAGAAATTGTCCATGTCGTCAGATGGAGATCCAGGGTCCTGCAACAGTGGAGAAAATTTATTTTGCTGCCCCCCCTCCCCTTTAGCAGTTACTCATGCACAAGCGTGGAGGAGGATGATAAGGCTGAAAACTCGCTTACAAGCACGTAAGGCCGCGCTAATAATAAAAACTGATCAGACTCGGTACGCAAGTGGACCGAACCGAACATGCCCTGTGTGCTATGTGTGTGTGTGTGTGTATATATATATATATATATATATATATATATATATATATATATATATATATATATATATATTAGGGGTGGAAATCTATGGGTACCTCATGATCCGATTCCGATTCTTACGATTCGATTCGATTCCGAACACACATCTAAAACACTGGTACCTTTTTTTTTTGTTGAAACAATTGCATAACTCAAGGAAGAGTAAGGATTTATAGTTCACTCTTTGACTTTTACTAAAGTAGCAAGGCAACATTGTATACGTGTGTCAACACAAATTTCAAATAGTGCCAATGGCAGCATTTGTTGTAACAAATGTCTGTAACTTCTCCTATAACCAAAAAATTATCAAAACATATTTAAACTTAATCTGATTCAGCGTAACCTGTATTTTAATACTTTAAGTGCAATATGCGTCATCAGATTGACATTACTGTCTAACTTATCAATGAACGTTGCTTTTATTTAACCTAATGTAGCACCTGATGTAGTATATTTTATTTTAAATGATATTGCAATTTGCCCTGCGATTGGCTGGCAACTAGTTCAGGGTGTACCACGCCTACTGCCCGAAGACAGCACCCCCGCGACCCTCGTGAGGATAAAGCGGTTTAGATAATGGATGGATGGATGATATTTCAATTGGTGACCTTTATTTCACATGTAGTTTATGTTGGACGTGCTATTGTGCATTATAGCAGAGGGCAGTGTTGAACATTGTGTGAAAAATGACTGTTGGAGAAGTGAACCAGAGAGCAAGAATGTCCCCGGACAGACAAAAACAAAAGAGGATGTGACTGAAGAAAGAAAAAGGTGTGCGGTGCTGTAGCGATATGGCTGTTAGAAGTACTGTACTGTGTATTTCCTCTGTTAACAGCAATAAAGGTTCAAGCTCGTTCCACAGCTTACTGTGAGTGGTGTAACACTATACATTAAGAACTGAGAAATTGCCATCAAACAGAACAGCTTTATTATTTGAAAAATAAAGCAGCATATTTTATAACAATAAATAACAGACTTTAAACTTTAAAGAGACACTGGGATGAGCTTAACATTGGCACTTATATAATAGGTTTGCATGTAAAAAATGACATCAGTACCAAAGTGTCCCCCCCCAAAAGATTCTGTAGTGATTTACGACAAACTTCCTCGCACCCTTTTGGGGCGAGGCTTATGTTATGTTTTCGGTCTCAGCGGCCTAGTCACGCGAGGAAGGCATGCGTGATAATATTGCTCGCTTTGCCAGTTCTGTTGTCAGAAATGGCGACCGATCGCCACCAAAATGCAAATGCACATTGCTACTCTTGTCCACTTCAACCTGTGAAAGTACAAGTGTTCATCACAATAATTTGGATTTGTTGACATAAAACGTAATGTCGTCGTGATCACCTCCACAAAATCAAAAATACCGTGGCGATTGCTCCTCCACTTTCACAAGCTGAAGCAGACAAGAGCATGAATGCGCACACAAACCCCGACTGGTTATATTTTTCGGACATAAGATAAGACAAGAATGCCTTTATTGATCCCACAGTGGGTAAATTTTCATTGTTACAGCAGCAAAGGTACAGGTCACACAGGGACGGCGGCATAATGTAGCCATTAATGTATAACATTGACGGCAAACATTCGGGATCAAACCTATGTAAATATACGCAGTAACGTGTATATACACATGTATATACACACCAACATACATCTACATAAAAAGTATGAGGAACACTCATTTTGGCCTGTAGATAGTACAGAGGAAAAATACTCTAAGTGACAGTGCTGCAGTGCTGTAGTGAAATGTAAGGAACAGCATTGGATAAAAATAAAACTAGACTAACAGTAGTGGGGAATGTTGAGTATTGCACGGTATTACAGTAGTGGGGAATATTGGGTATTGCACGATATGAGCTCAGGTGCAGGACTGCACAATTGCACTAATGGCCGCCTGTTTGAAGAGACTACACAATGTTCTTATGAAAGAGTCTGACAGCAGCAGGCAAGAAGGAACGGCGGAATCTCTCCTTTGCACAGCGAGGGTGTAACAGTCTGTCACTGAATGTGCTGTGGAGTGCTGTTAGGGTACCCTGGAAGGGGTGGTCCGGGTTGCCCAGCATTGATGACAGCTTGGCCAACATCCTCCTGTCCCCCACCGAGTCCACAGAGTCCAGGGAGCAGCCCAGGACAGAGCCGGCCCTCCTGACCAGTTTGTCCAGCCGCTTCTTGTCCCGGGCCGAGACGCTGCCTGCCCAGGTGACCACTCCCTGGAAGATGACCGATGCAACCACCGAGTCATAAAAGTTCCTGAGGAGTGTCCCCTGAACCCCAAAAGACCTCAGTCTCCTGAGTAGGAACTCCTGACTCTTCCTATAGAGGGCGTCTGTGTTGTCGCACCAGTCCAGTTGTTCAGGTGAACACCCAGGTACTTGTAAGTTGAGACTCTCTCAACATCTGTTCCCCGAATATTCACTGGTGCAGGTGAAGAGTGCTGGCGCCTACCGAAATCCACCACCATTTCTTTGTATTTCCCCGCATTGATCAGGAGGCGGTTCTGCTGGCACCAGTACACAAAACCCTGAGTAAGTTCTCTGTACTCCCGATCATCTCCGCCTGTGATGAGGCCGACAATCGCAGAGTCGTCAGAGAACTTCTGCAGGTGACAGGTAGGGGTGTTGTAGTTGAAGTCCGAGGTGTAGAGGGTGAACAGGAAGGGAGCCAAGACAGTTCCCTGTGGGGCCCCCGTGCTACAGAGGAGCACGTCAGACACACAGTCCTGTGTCCTCACATACTGTGGCCGGTTTGTGAGGTAGTCCTGGATCCATGTGGTGAGGTGTTGGACCACCCCCGCCCGCTCCAGCTTGTCTCCCAGTAGGGTGGGCTGGATGGTGTTGAAAGCACTGGAGAAATCAAAGAACATGATCCTCACAGTGCTCCCCGCCTTCTCCAGGTGGGAGAGTGAAGTGTGGAGGAGGTAGATGATGGCATCATCCACACTGATGCCAGGCTGATATGCGAACTGGAGTGGGTCCATTGAGGAGCTCACCAGGGGGCGCAGGTGGACAAGGACCAGTCTCTCCAGGGTCTTCATCAGGTGAGACGTCAGCGCCACTGGTCTGAAGCTGTTGAGCTCCTTCGGGTGGGGGGTCTTTGGCACCGGGACCAGGCAGGATGTTTTCCATAGCTGGGGGGCCCTGCCCAGCTTCAGGCTCAGGTTGAACATGTGCTGGACAATTCCACACAGCTGGTCTGCGCAGAATTTAAGGAGCTGGGGGCTGATGCCATCTGGACCCGCTGCCTTCCTCGCCTTCATCTTCTTCAGCTGGTTCCTCACCTGAGATGTTGTGAAGGCCAAGGCTGGGCAGGAGGGAGTGGTGGCTATCTGGTGTAGCTGGGAGCTGGAGACTGTGGAGAAAAGGGGGGAGGGGGTGACACGCCCAGCAGGAGGAGTAGGTGGAGGCTGCAGCAGGAGAGACTGAGTGGAGGCAGGCGTCTGATCGAACCTATTGAAAAAGAGGTTCAGCTCATTTGCCCACTGCAGGTCCCCCCCAGTCCGGGTCTTGGGTTGTCCGTGGCCTGAGATGGTCTTCAGGCCCCTCCAGACTCCCCTGGCGTTATTCTGCAGCAGCTGCTCCTCCATCCTCTTCCTGCTACGCTAAACTCGTGTCAACTGTCAGGAGGGAGACCGCGGCTTGCAGCAGCAGCAGCAGGCAGATTGGAGCCCTCCTCTTCCCTCCTCGGCTAAAGGTAGGATTGGGATGGCTAATAGCAACAACTAGCTTCAGGCCGTTAAAACAAAAGGCGTTAGCACAACAACATTAGCTCCTTACTGTCCGCCCAGCGTGTGGAGGTGAAGATGAGCCTGTGTCTGCATGTCGCCTCCCAAGCAGTCGCGTGCCGTGTCCCTGTTTGCTTGCTTGCAGCCGCCACCTTCTGCCTGAGTGAAGCGGTGTGAGAGTGACGAAAGCCCTCATCGCACAGCGAACAAAAAGTTCCAGCGAGGCTGACTGCACAGCCGAGTGTTGCCGCATTGGAACGTGCCATTTCGGCTGTTACCTTCCAAATTGGATGGCGCATTGTAAGTAAAAAAACGGGACAAATTAAATGTGCACGTCTATACTCATTCCCACTTCAGTCTCTGTAAATATCTTGACTGGTGTTTAATGCCTCACCTGTCCTAACCGTGATCAGCAAAGAAGCTTTTTTTTTTTTTTCAAGCAAAGAAGCAGTGTTTTTTTTTTCTTTTTTTTTCTTTTTTCAAGCAATGTGTGTGTGCGCCCGTCCCAGCCTAAATCTATGTAGCTCTGCTGACTTCCACATTTCCTCATTCTCATATAAATCAGCCACGGAGAGGTTAATCCTTTTGAAGTTGTTGAAGTGGGCATTAGTAGGGATGTCCACATAAATTTTGGTGCCAATTGATCACCGTTTTTGGACGTTATAAGGAATAAAAGTACAATGATTTCCAATGGAGAGTTTCGAATCGGTTCCTCGCGTGACTCCTGCCGAACAAGGATAGAACGGTAGGGGGCGTGGCCATTGTCCTGATTAACAAGGGGCGTTATTCATGGAGTTACTTATTTCCTAATTCCTCAAAATAGAAAATGGCAACTCTTTTCATTTTCATGATCAAAAAATATATAAAATGAACTTGTTAGTGAAAACATGGCCATCCTTGCCCCATCATCCCTTTCAACAAACTGTTAATCTTTCAAAAGGTGTGCATTTCTAGGTTTTTGTGTGAAGAAAGAAGTAATTTACATGCTCTGGTGTTATTTTACTGCGCGACGGGAATTTTATATACAGCGTCACTGTCTGCATCGGGGCTGCGAAAGCCCCTTCCTTCCACAACCGATTTGGGCGCAAATCTGATGCAATGTACTCTGCAATGGATTTGGTAATTTTTCTTACTCTTTCGGAGTTTGGTGGGAGGGTTGCGAGAGCACCTGACAGAGTAAGTCGGCTGTTATCATCTCCGATGGGTTGCAGTACTCAACTGGTAACGTGTCATCTTTGTTGGGTTCCCGAAATATTTTTATCAACGTCTCACACTTAATGTCTCCAAACCGATGATTTTAACGAGGATTCCAATGTTTTGAAATCCTGTGTGAGTGTGTGACGTCATTACGGTGTGCGTCTAATGCTGTGTTCGTCATGGAAAATCTACTCCCGCACAACTTAGACAGACACGCTTTGGAACCTTAACATGGCACTGTTTGATTTCATGTGAATCAGTACTCAGTTCTACCGACCCAAATCGGTCCATACCCAAAACACTACCGTCTTCAGTAACCATCCCTAATCTGGCTACAGAGCCATTTGTTCTGCAAAACACTAAATTGGGTATTACGATAATTACAATTTCAAACTCTAATACTATTGTATCACTTTTTAACGGTAAACTGTGAACCATTTCATCTCTTCAGTTTCTGACAGCCCAATCAAAATAAGAGTTTTGTCTCACCCCCTACTAGACTCTTGCTCCACACCTCACTAATATTTGAAAATGGCGCTCAAAGGGGGCATTGCCTGGAGGACCATTAGGCTTGCGAGGGGGGAGAGAGTTCGGCGTGATCTGCTCTAAACGATACTACCTAAATAAACTACCACCTAAATAATTTGTATACTATGACAAGGTATGCTAAATAAACTAACCAAATGCTATGGTAATAAATCACACACCTGACAATTGATATAAAGATGTTCATAAATGCTACTATTCCATCTCCTATTTGCTACGGAGGCGTGTACAAGACTGAGCTGCTTGTATACTAGGGGTGGGAATCTATGTGTACTTCTCAATTCGATCCGATTCTGATTCTGAGGCTCACGATTCTATTCAATTCAGAGTCAGAGGCCTATGATTCGATACGATGCCGATGCATCACTACATTGGCTTACATTTTATATTCCATGTAAACCTTACTATATCTTTTTGAAAAAAACTCAAGGAAGAGCAAGGATTTGTATTTCACACTTTGACTGTGTCTGCTCCTAAGAGGTTTTCTTGTTCCACCATCTTGTCACGCATTAGCTTAGCCTAGCACAGACGTCTGACGTACAAGCACACGTAATCGCTTGCGCATGCTTTTAGATTTTTATTTAAACTTGAATGATTTAGAATCTTTTTAATATGCCGAACAATGCATCAAAAAACGATATACGATATATACTACGATATAGTTCCCACCCCTATTGCATACCCCACGGTGGCAGAGTGACTGCATCAAGATTCCAGATGTGACATCAGGTCAAATTAGAGAACAGAAATCCAAATTCACATGCAGTGCAGTGTTTAACCTGAAGATGGCTCCACACAGATGGACTTTGCCCCCAAATTCAAGATTTCAACAAACATACATAAGCTTGTCAGAATAATGACCAGGACACTTAGACAGCATTAGTAGACACCTGTTTATACAGTTTATCAGCAAATGATTTGGGGGTGAGTACCACTTTAAAACTAAGCTGCATTTGTGTGGAAATGCTCAGTGACTGTATTAATTCCCTTTTCCACACTGAGATGCAGACACGACTAGATTTGTGAGGCTGTAAAATGTTAAATTGCCTCCCTGCTTTTGTTGACATTGCCTACACAGCACCCTGGATGCTTAATCACAGGCTAGAATAGTTGAGAGAATAAGGTTTGTTTCATTAAAACAGTACTGTTAGATACCATTTGTCTGATTAATAAGAAATTAATCAATGTAATTTTTCCCTTTTAGGTATTTGTGGAATGCTACAAAATCCCCATAAGACCACCCCAAACATCTTCCACAATCTGGACTATTGAATACAGGTTTGACTTGCTTTGATACATACTGACATCGTCAGTGTTGACTCTATCATGGTGTTTTGGAGACTGATTTAAGGTCATCGGGATAAACTGATTCCTTTTGCCTGTATGGATATTTGGCAGCATCAACATTGATGTTGTTGAGGAAGTCTCAACAGGCCTAGGATGCCAGAATGCCCATATTCCAGGACAATGCCCTCAGCATCCTTTCACTTCTCAAGGAATGGCTTGGAGCTCATGCCGAAAGATCACACCAGAAGGACAACTTGAAACTGGAAACTGCAATCTGTGTCAGTGAGGTACTTAGCCTCCTTTTGCAGTTTGTTGATAGTATTTTCCAATTTTCCATTTTCCTACTCTCTCCTGCATGCCAAATTTAGTATGTCCTATATGACTATGGTTAAGCCTCCAATTGCCTTCAAATGTTTGATACTTGACATCAATGTGATCGTTGCAATTTAAATGTAAAATTTACATGTCAGATAGTGTATGTTGTTTGTTATCTAAGTAGCCCATTAAATAATAATAACAACAAACAATCTTTTATTGAGAAATGTGCACCTGAAGTTCACACTGATTGAACTTCAGTTTTAAAGAGATATTGTTTGAATGAATGTGTGAGATATTTTTCCCTGTTGGTGTTATCTGTCATTAACAGGGGTGCACATAAACATTGCACAGGTGCACATGCTTATTGTAAATAGTCTTGTGCGGCGGTGGGCATAATGTCAGACTGACAGACCGGTTCGTCAGTCCGTCACTGGCGGATGCCCGTTTTGCTGACGATTGACAAATGACGGGACAACTTTTAAAAATGACGGATTGACGAATGACAGAAGTGGGTTTTCATCCGTCAGTGTAATCGTGGTCCCTCACTGGCGGACGCCCATTTTTCTGACATTTTTTTCGGGGACCGACTGACGGGCCAACAGACTTCTGACGGACTAATTGACGTAGTAAACTGACGAACTGACGAGTAAAATTCAGTTCGTCATGAAAAATGAATGAATGAATGACCTACGGGTACTCTGTCCGCTGACAGATAACGAATGACGGACCAGCAAAATTTCGTAAAATGCCCACCTCTGGTCATGTGCGCTCCAGATTTGATTGGCTCAGTGCACTTTTGCGTTCCAAGAATATTGCAGACATCTATGATTCCAGCTCAGTAGTGGTACAACGGATCATCTTTGATCCGTGATCCGTACGGATCAAGCACCACGGTTTGGGCCGGGCACGAGCCGCGGAATGTTTGGGGGGATAAAAATGTGTGTTCACATTAACTCATTAAGGACGGGAGTGCATAACCGCGTTTCTACTACTAGAGCGGGAGCGCTGTTGCGTCTTTCTACCCTTAAAGCCGGGAGAGCGTACACATCATTTTCTTTTTATTATTTAATTATCGGTCTCTTAACCAATGAAATGCATCAGAATATACATGTGACGGTGTCGTAAGCCCACACAGGATGTTCCGGAATTCTTGCGAATTCCCTCCCCTAGTATACAAGCAGCTCAGTCTTGCGTCATAATGGCAGTCGCCTGTCGATCACGGGAGCTTGGAAATGAGTAACGGCAGTGATATAGACAACGCGCTTGTGGACTTTGAACCGGTAGAACCAGTCCAATGTGATATATAGTTAAGATATATTTTTGTAGACAATGACATTATTATTATTATTATTATTATTATTATTATAATAGAGGATGTAATTACTCGATTTTTTTACATTAAAAATAGTGCTCCTCTTGCACTGACACTTTATTTTCACATCTTCCATTGAAACAATAAAGATGAACAAACTCGGCCCTGTGTGCAAGACACATGTGTAACTGTCTAAGTTCTCAAAATCTTTTGGAATTATGTTTCTGTCTGCTACAGGGGCTGAGATATTAATTATTTTGTAGATGTTGAATTTGTGGGAAAACCAGGTTTTTTAGGGTAATTCAAAGACGACAAAGACGACCTTAGGTTTTGGGGAGATGTTGAGCCAGGCGCTTTAGGCTATAATGGGTTAATGCAACTTGATTAGTCCGCATTCACTGTAATAGCAGGAGAAGAAGTTGCAAACCCTCAAGGATAAAGTAAGTTGCATCTATGGGAGGTGAAACAAGTCCTCAAATGAATGATCCAGGATTTTTTTTCTGTCTCTTGTCCCTACACTGTCATTCAGACAGACATGTCAAAGAACTTGCAAACATACTCAAAGAATCCTCTGTAAAGGATAACTTCAAAATGAAGCTTACCAAATAATACAGTGAGTCATTGATGCCAATGCAAATTGCCTCAGTACAATAGCCTCTATGAAGTTGACTTGACTACCGTTTTCAATGTTTCGGATTGCCTTTTTTAATTGATATTACATAGTTACCATCATCATCAACACATCGCTATGCCTAAATCATATTCAGTCGCTAATTTAGGATGCTAACAAACCGCTAGTTACTCACGCCGTCATTGTGACAAGTCTCCGGCGTTAGTGGCTAGCAGCTAGCTGTTAGTATTAGCAACAAGTTCCCGGCTGGTAGTTCAACAGCCGTTCCTTGGCTTAATTTTTTTTTATTTTTATTTTTTTTTATTTAATTTTCAATATTGTGGACCTAGATTACTTTGGAATGCACTCATGTTTAAAGGAAGGGAATGTGCCTTAAATTGATCTTTTTCATTATTAAAAAAAAAAAACTAGCTAAATGAAACGTTGTCTTCATTTATCTTATAAAATACTTTTGCTCATTAAATAATTTTATGTACAGTGTTCCACGTATAAAATAAGAATTCCTCCTGGCTTATATTGCATTAAGTTGCGTTCTTAAATCCTTTTTTTTTTTTATGGGAAAAATAAATGAAGACAAAGTTCTATTTATCATTCTTTTTTTTGGTTTGTTTTTGTTTTTTTTGCTGATCTGAAAACTGATCCGATCTGTGACTCAAAATCCGTGACCGATCCGAACCATGACTTGTGTGATCCGTTGCACCCATACAGCTCAGTGGCTGTGGGCAGGGCAGCCCACAGTCTAAAAGACTTCACAATAACAGGTTGCTAATGTATCGATGTCCATGTACAGTATTGTGAGGCTTTTATTTTGAAGTTGGCATCGTGGTGCTTTGCATAGTATGAACAACCGTTATGTTGGCCGGCTTGACTTGGCTGTCACGGGAACGACTGCTTGACTTGAGGGGTGGTGACGGTAGCCAAACGCCGGGACCCCGCTGACAGGACGGTTACCTCGGTGTTGTTGCGCCGTGTCTTCCACGATCCGTCCAATACGTGAACGCGGCCTGTGGTGCAAAAGAGATTTGGGACCAGACTGCTGTCCAAGAGAACTGTGCTAAATCACACGGTCTCAGAGGTGGGCAGTTAATTTTTCAACGCTGCCTGGTGGAAAAACAAACTGTTGCCAAAGGCCACATCAACATGCAAACGCTATTTAGGCACTTACATTCGTTGACGAATCAGTTTTGAAGTCTGCATTGACTGCACATATTGTTGTGCAGAGCGGGCTTCATTCCTGCGTGGGAATCACTTGTTGCCGTAAATCCATATTTCAAGTAGGTCTTCTGGTATTGTGTGTGAAATGTACCTTTCTTTTTCTTCTTGGGCATCGAGTCTTGTGTTGGATTCTCATTGGGCCTTTTCCCGATTTCAAAGAAACCTTCCAAAATGCCTGTTTATTTTACTCATTTTACTAGCTTGTGCATTTAATATTAGCATTACACGACAGAAACAACTTAATATACATTAAGAGTCAGTCATAGATGGATGTAACGGCTAGAATCCGGTCACATTTAAAAATAAAATATATTTCAGCCTCGGATAAGAAATAAATTGGAAGAACTGTAAGGTTTTTTTTTTCTTTCATCTATGCGGCCCGCCGGTTCACGGCCCGGTGGTTGGTCAACCTTTTTTATTGATGTACCCCCAGAAACATTTTCGTTTTTATTTAATTTCGTGAACACAAATGTTTTTTTAATTTTAACTTTCGTTATTTCGTTTACGATAATAACCTTGGCACACACACAAGAATAATTAGCAATATAGTGTCGTGCTTTGCAATGGCAGTAAGAATCTGTCATGTCATGTCATGTCATCTTCCAAACCGCTTATCCTATATAGGGTCGCGGGGAGTTGCTGGAGCCTATCCCAGCCGTCAATGGGCGAAGGCAGACTACACCCCGAACTGGTCGCCAGCCAGTCGCAGGGCACACATAGACACTGTCACTGAGCGGGAATCGATCCCACGCTGCCCGCACACAACTCAGGCGTGTGTACCACTACACTATCAGCGGACTTCAGTAAGAATCTGTTCTCCCCAAAAAAATCTTAAACTTAATTTTGACAAATATTGTCTGAAAATATCTATTTGATAATTGAAAAGAAGACCGATAGTATTACCAAGTGTCAACACTGAACATTTCATTGTTGCACTGAACGTTTTGCATGTAGTGAGACACTTGGGCTAGTGCTTTCCTGAGGATCTTTGTCATTCTCGGTGGCGAGGGGGCAGCTGCTGTGATCAAGCTCTTTTTCTTTTTTTTTTGCCTTGCAGCTACTTTTTAAACATATTTTAAAATCTCAAATACCCCCGGAAGTGCCTTCAAGTACCCCAAGGGGTACTAGTTCCCCCCTTTGAGAACCACTGGTTTAGAATGGTTTCAAATTGATACAACAATGTAGTTAATTGAGTTGATTGCTGGATCATGTCTTTTCATGTCTATTCTTTTTATAGGCCTGTGACCAGAATGGAGATAAAGATAAAGTGTGCAGTTGCAGTAATATCAATAGTCTTCATGTGGAGAACTTGCCCCTGTGTCTGGCTGCTATCCAGAAGCTAGTAGAATACATCAACTTCAACTTCATGGAGGATCACGCAGCTTCATCAGCCGACCTGTCATCCGACAACAAAGGATCGGATGTTGAGGTTCATGCTATTTCTATCAGGAAAAATGAAGGCGATCCATCTGATTTTGGACTTAGCTTTGGAAACATCCCAATTTTTGGGGATCCTGATGGAAGAAAAAAGGGAGGACCAAGGAGGAGAAGAGATCAGAGCCCCATCGTGCATGTGGGCTGCATCTGGGTAACAGAAGTGAGAAAGGCAAGCCCAGCAGCCTGCTGTGGCAGAATTAAACTGAGAGACGAATTGCTATCGCTGAATGGGCAGCTGATGGTGGGAGTAGATGTTAGCGGAGCCAGGTAAGTCCACCGAAGAAATAATTGCCAGCCAACCAAGTTTTGTGCGAAAAGTACGTTTGGAAAGACGAAATAAGTTACAAATAAATCATAATGGTATGCCACTCGTATAACCAGGGCTATATCTTGGTGGCATAGTTATCGGGGAGCAACTGCAGAAGTTCTTTGCGCGCAGAATATCGTAGTTAAATTCAGAGCTGGGCGCTCCGTCTATCTTACTGACAAGTCCGTTTATCTGTCGGTGACGGACGCCCGTTTTGCCGTTAAAAATAGAGGCGGACCGGCCTATAGACGGGTACCTTTTTTTTTTCCCCCCCGGAAATAAAGGCGAATGATGGATGACGGAAGGGTACCCACGCTGCAGACGGATAACGAATAACAGACGCTAAATTTTTGGTAAAATGCCCAGCTCTGGTTATGTTATGACATATATTATGCTCATACTTTTTCTCACGACTTTCTGTTATGTCATGTCATCTTCCAAACCGCTTATCCTATACAGGAGTTGCTGGAGCCTATCCCAGCCGTCAATGGGCGAAGGCAGACTACACCCCGAACTGGTCGCCAGCCAGTCGCAGGGCACACATAGACACTGTCACTGAGCGGGAATCGATCCCACGCTGCCCGCACACAACTCAGGCGTGTGTACCACTACACTATCAGTGGACACTTTCTATTGTGCATACACAATATTAAAACAATTGGACACATTGTGGTCATCCTGGACCATGACCATGCATTTGTAGTTGTCATGTGTAATTGACTGCGCTGTATCAAATCCTGGCTCAGATTCAACCCCCAAAAAAACTTAAAACAAAGAAAAACAACAAGCATTAGTAAAAATATAGATGACTTATAAATCCCACTCTCAACTTTGATAGTAAGGTTCTTATTATCCTTATTCTTATTTATTATACCAGTGGAGTAAAACTGCAGAGAAGGCTTATTGTTGTTTCACCCGTGGCACTGGTGACATTGTCAAGTGTTAACAGTGCCTCCTGTAGAAAGTGATGAACAGTATTGCGACTCCCATTTCCCATTTACTTATACTTGAATGTGTATTTCCAGTTACCTGGCTGATCAATGCTGGAACGGAGGCTACATTTACCTTGTCCTGCTGCGGCGAGTCAAGCGAAAAGCTCCTCTCCCTCCCTGTGGCGTTGATGACAGTCTCGGTACTCCCATCAGTAACGACTGCTGTGATGACCAGCCGCAGTGCAAAACTTCCGCTGACACCGTTGATAGTCCAGTAACGTGCAAACGTACACGCAAAATTGGTGTGACATCACGGTCGCCCTGCAAAAGAGACAACAAAGATGATCCTGACTCCGAATTTCAGAGTTGTTATAGTGACGTCAGCTCCTGTAGTTTTGGCGAAAAGGGAGTCAGCCCTTCGAAGGAAAAAACGGAGCATTTCTTCTCCACACATATGCCTACAGAGGAAATTCATGGCAACTTTCCTCATTTCGAAGTTAACCACCATCATCGTAGAGGCACTGCTACGCTGCCTTTAAGGAGTCACAGTCAACTGTTAGAAAGCAAAAGGGATTCTTTCTGCACTCAACTTTCTCACCAGGTAAATCAATCATTTTTGTGACCTCAGTTTGTTTAAAGGGGAAGTCAACCCAAACATATTGTTTCCAAGAATACGTTCTATGCAAGCCCACTACTTGAAACAAGGCATTCTGATAAATATTGCCTTTGTGGAACAAGAGTTAATCCACCCGTTTTTAGCCATCTCCGGGGTCGGCCATTTTGCCACTTCTGTTGACTGGAAATGACATCACAACTGCTCAGGGCTCAGGTAACAACCAATCACAGGTGACCTGGCCGCCCCCTTAGATGGCTAAAAAGGGGTGGCTTTTGCTGCTTAACTCATACTCCACAAACGCAATATTAATCAGAATGTGGGCCTGCTAGGAACATATTCTTGAAAAAAAAATGGTTTGGGTAGATTTCCACTTTAACAAATGATTGGTCTCTAGCAGTGATCACTGAGTTCTGTTATTCTGTTATTATCATGTCATATCTGTTATTCTGTCAAAATTGGCATTTTACTCCAAGCAGTTCACTACTTTGGCAATTTATAAGTGCATAGCAAGTTAACTCCAATGCGCCAATGCTGTTTGTTTATACAAAGAAACCATAATTTAATTTATAAGTTTGCACTTTTTAAATTTTTAAAAATAATTTAATAAATATTGTTATGTCCAAAATGAACTTAGATCATTATAGTGTTTCAAATATTTTTTTCTTAATATTTTTTACATGTTTAAACCTGTTCTTGTTTTGTTGCAAATCCTTTGAATAATCGTGATTTCAATTATTACCAAAATAATCGTGATTAATATTTTTTTTCATAATCGAGCAGCCCTATTACAACAGATACTTCACAACTGATGATTTAAATATGAATAATTTTACATTCAAGTGAGTATGCAATTCTTTAGAATTACAAGAAAAATAGTGCTTATATTTTGATTTTTCAAATGGCAATGCATCGGTGCAGTATCGGCATCAGCCAGTATTGGCATCGGCCGATACTGCATAACCAGGTAGCGGAATCGGTATCGGGACCCAAAAAGTGGTATCGGAACAACACTAGTTGATACAATACAATACAATACAATTTTATTCATATAGCGCATTTCACAACAGCTACTGCTGTAACAAAGCACTTTACATAAAACAACAAAATAGCAATAATACAACAAGTGAAAGCAATATAGTAACACAAAACACTATTTACAATAGACACCAGAAAAAGCCAGAGAATAGAAATGTTTTTTCAAATGGGTTTTAAAAATGGACAGAGAGGGGGCTTACCTAACATTTAATGGAAGGTCATTCCAAAGGGAAGGACCAGCAACAGAAAAAGCTTGATCCCCTCTTTGCTCAAGTCCGGTCCTCAAGAGCCCCTATCCAGCCTGTTTTCCATTTCTCTGCGCCTGCAACACACCTGATTCAAATGATCCGCTTGGTGATGAGCGGATTATTAGAATCAGGTGTGTTGCAGGCGGGAAGAGATGGAAAACAGGTTATGTGCGGGTCATTTGAATCAGGTGTGTTGCAGGCGGGGAGAGATGGAAAACAGAACATCGTTACGAACTACAGTAGTTCATTTTTAGAAAGTTGACCTTTTTTTTTGTTTGGAGAAATTTATTTATGTTTTCCATTTAAGTACACACAAACACAAAGGAAGAAAAAAAATGCCTAAAATTGGCAAGTGTCAAAAATAGGTTATGCCACACAGTGGCACAAAGATTGGTTACAATATTTTGTTACAATTTAAAACACAAACATACCTTCCCCACAAAAAAACAAAAAAAAAAGACGGAACCAAACAAACAAAAAAAAGGCTGCAGAGCAATACAGAATGATTGGAACTACAAAAGTTACAATTCAACAAATGACAGCATCTCCACATATTTAATAAATGATGTCCATGTTTTATAGTATGTGTTTTGAAAACCACTTAGACAGTACCTTAAATTCTCTATCTATAAACATCCCATGATTTCTCGCACCCAATGAATAAAGGAAGGTGGTCGAACATCTTTCCATTTAAGGAGGATCAACCTCCAGGCCAGAAGAGATGAAAAAGCAACAGCGTTTTTTGATAAGAGCTGAGGCCGTGTTGATTTGGGATGACACCAAATATTGCTGTTATGGGGTTAGGGTCAATGGCCCTGTCGCAGATATGGGAAAAAACTCTAAAAATTGAATCCCAAAACCCACCCAAGTCATCACAAGACCAAAACATATGACCCATAGTATGGTGACTGTTTGCATCTCGGGCAACCATCATCAGTGGTGTAGATCTTAGCGAGTTTGGCTTTGGTCAAGTAAGACCGATGAAAGATTCTGAACTGAATTAGACAGTGGCGAATGCAAATAGATGTCGAATGAATTTGATTGATACTAATGCCCCACACATCCTCCAAGAGCTGCAAGTTCAAATCCGATTCCCATGCTTTTTTGAGAACAGATTGGCTTTCATATTTCAGTTTATGCAAAAAGTTGTATATGAGAGATATGACCTCTGGTCGTGAGATGAAAATGCAAACAGTCCTCAAGAGGACAAGCAGATGGTACGCAACAAAAATGTTAACTACAAAACTACGGATCTGTAAGTACCTAAAGAAGTGCGTCCTGGGAATGTCAAAATCTTTAGTGAACCTATCGAATGAGAGAAATGCACCATCAGCAAACAAGTCAGAAATCTGCGCAATACCCATATTAAACCACATTTTAAAACCTTAATCATTCAAAGCTGGCAGAAAAAAAGGGTTTGATATGATAGGAGAGCAAGTGAATAGCTGCTTAAAATCAAAATGTCGACGACACTGAAACCAAATATTGAAAGTATTTTGGACCACGGGGTTATTCAATTTGACACTACGGCCAATTGGTAAGGCAGAACACATGACTGCGATAGGCAAAGCAGGAAGGCCTGACTTTAATTCTAAAGAGGAGCAAAGTAGGCCGTGACCTTCCTTGAGCACCCAAATCCAGATGGTTAGTTTCACGACATTAGCGGACCAGTAATAATACTTAAAATTTGGCAGAGCTAACCCTCCTTTAGATTTAGAGCATTGCAATAGGGATTTACAGATTCTGGGTATTTTTTTGTTCCCGATGAAGGAAGTCACAGCCTCGTCTACTTTATTGAAAAATATTTTAGGTAAGAAGAATGGGACCATTTAAAAAAGGTACATGAATCTTGGTACAACCATCATTTTAACTGTGTTGACCCGCCCTGCTAGAGAAATAAGCAACATTGACCACCGCGTAAAGTCTGACTTAGTTTTCTCTAGAAGGGCAGCAACGTTTTGTCTAAAGAGATCCTTGAAAGCAGCTGAAACTTGAATGCCCAGATAGGAGAATGACAAGTGCTCAACTGTAAATGGAAATACTGACTAATCTACTTTCTTAGCTAATTGATTTAGGGGGGACAAAATACTCTAACCAATATTAAGCTTGTATCCAGAGTATTGTCCAAACGACCTGAAGAGCTCTAAAATTTTTGGAATAGATGTCTCGGGATCTGTACGATACAAAAGGAGATTTGAGTGTTCTTACCTTTCTTTAATACCACAGCGATTGTGGCTTGAGACAAGGTTTGTGGCAGTTTGAAGGTTTTATGAGTTTCAAAGAAAACATAATTTAGTAAGTTTGTTTGCAAATATTTTGTAAAATGCACACAAACAACCATCTGGCCCTGGTGCCTTGCCGCTTTGGAGGGATTGGATTGCTTATGAAATTTCAGCTGCTGTCAAGGGGCCCTCGAGCTGTTCCAGTTGGTCTTGCACAATAGTAGGGATATTAATCTTATAGAAAAAAAAAATCTATTTCAGCACGTGAATGATTAATTCAGGAGGTATAGAGGTCCTTATAAAACTGCTTAAAAGTAGCGTTTATCTTTTTGGAATCTGTCACTACCTGGTCTGTATCTAATCTTATCTCTGATATTAACTGATTTGGGGCAGATTGACGAAGCTGATGGGAAAGAATTCTCTCTGCCTTTTCCACAACAGAATACACAGCAGGTTTGCTATGGCGTATTTCCGGAAGTAGGGAACGCCCGAAGTAGTGCATGAACCCCACCTTAATGTGGCAGCGTCATCCTTGAGTCAGTGCTGCGCGCAGCCTAGCGTTATGTTTGTTTTTGTGTTTGTGTTAAAATGTAATTTGTGTTCAATTTGTTGTTATATTTGACATTTATTAAATAAAGATATATTTTTTTTGAATTAAAAAAAAAGCTTGAATATACTCCTGGACACATTGTTTTGAAACATATCGGCGGGCGTCGCTTCAAAAAGACAGCGACAACAATGGATATCGTGCCTGCTACAACCATAAAGGTCCAGAACTAAATTAATGTCTCCCCTTATAATCAAACAATGTGTGTTCAAATCTGGTAGTGTGACGATGAACCTTGTGAAAAATTGTGGGTTGTCCCAATTAGGGGCATAGACATTCACCAATACTGTGATGGGGTGTTATGCAGTTTCCCAGTAACTATCACAAAACGCCCACTGGGGTCGTTGGTTACACTGGTAGAGACAAAGGGGAAATTTTTCCTGATTAGAATTGCAACTCCCCTAGACCTTGAATTAAATCCAGAAAGGTAAACTTAAGGATGTGTAGATGTGTCTCTTGTAAAAAGACAATGTCCAGTTTGAAGGTTGACAAATGGGCAAATACTCTTTTTCGATTGACAAAATTATTCAGGCCCTTCACATTCAAAGTAATGAATTTAGTGTCTTGGGGATTAATTACATGATTTGAGCTAAGGGATGTTGCCATATTCACATGAAAAGCAAATTATGCCAACAACATTGAAAAAATAACTGCAGCCAAAAACACCAAAGAGAAAAAATATATATATAAATATATAAATGAAAAAAAACTATGTAAATTGTCTCGCCTCCCTAACTGGGGACGACTACCACCCTCCCTCAAAAGAGCCTATTCATAGCATGTGCTATTCTACAACACTGAAAAATAATCTCCAGCAGGGATCGCCTGAAGAAAAAAATAAATGAATAACTGAGAGATTGTTGCAAAAACCTATTAACAAGGTTGACACCAATTCACTTTGTGCAAATGAAACATTAAAAATAAAAATTTAACACGGAGTAGTATTAACAAAATAATAAAGACTTGCATTTAGTACAAGCTGACATTTGAGGTGCATTTAGTCAATTGTCCATCAACAGGAATAAGGCAGGATATTTAGTCTTCTTGTTGATCATGTTGATCAGCGCTGGCCGGAGTTGATTCTTGACGTAGGTTGAGGCCTCGGCTGGGTCAGTGAATACTTTCTCCCCCAAGGTAGTGGTGATCCTCAGCTTCGCCGGGTATAGCATCCCAAACCTCACGTCACGGCAACCACAAAGTAGATCTTTCATTTCTTTAAAAGCTCCCCTTCCTTTTCACTACTGTGGAAGGCAGATCCGGGAAAATGGAGATCTTGTCGCCATTGTAAATCAAGGGGCTCTTTTGTTGCTCTGCGAAGTACTTCCATCTTCTCTTGATAATAGTGGAACTTAACAACGAACGGCCTGGGTCTCTGTCCTTGCCCAGGGGCTGGTTGAAGGCTGCGATGTGCCCGGTCCAGTGTGGGAGCGGTGTCTAGACCCAAAGCCTCTTGAGTAGCTTAGCCACAGAAGAGACAGGCTTGTTCCCGGCTTCAAAATGCTCACGAATCCCGAGTATTCGACCATTGCATCTGCGCTGTCTCCCCTCCAGGTTTTCAGTCTTCGTACAAAAGGCTGACACTGTTGGTTTCAAGTCCACAACTTGCGCCTTTAAGTCCACAACATCATTGGAGTACGTGTTGGTAGCTTTTTCCAGGCTAGTTAGATGCTCCTGGTACTCCGCAAGGCTAGCGTCTATTGGTGCGATTTTGGCACAAAGTTCTGACCGAATCCCCTCGATCTGATCAGTAAAATGACTGCGAAGTGAGCTGATCATATTGTTGAGAGCCTGGCATTTGCTTTCAACCTTAGATTCCAGCGCTGTGATTTTGGCGACCACATTATGTTCCAAGCTAGATATAGCGGCCATTAGCACGGCTGTGTCCGGAGATGTAGCGTTGCTAGCGGCTTCAGACTTTTTGCCTCCTCTTGTGCTAGACATTGCAGGAGAGTCGTTTCTGGCGGTGTCAGTCTTTGCAGGAGTGTCCCAGATGACGGGAGGTAACGCCTTAGTGGCAAATAAGTTATTTTTGTGAAAACATAGCGAATCCGTGCGGAGGTGCCTACTCACACGTCTTTACATGCCGCCGCTCACCAGTGTTTTTCCCGAGGTAGTCCCATCTTCATCATTTACACATCTGGATACATCTGGATACCTCTTCATACAGATCTTGTCCTGTAGTTGTCTTGTCCCGGGCACACTATATCACAAAGTAGAAGTCAACCCAAACATATATATTTTTTCCAGAATATGTTCTATGCAGGCCACTAGTTGAAACAAGGCATTCTGATGAATATTGTGTTTGTGGAATATGAGAAATCCACCTATTTTTAGCTATCTCAGATGCGGCCACTTTGTCACTTTTGTCTACTGAAAATTACATCACAGTTACTCAGGGCTCAGGTAACGACCAATCATGGCTCAACTTCAGAAAAGAGGTAAGCTGTGATTGGTCGTTACCTGAGCCCCTCAAAAGGGATCAGGCCTTTTCTGTTGCTGGTCCTTCCCTTTGGAATGACCTTCCATTAAATGTTAGAAAAGCCCCCTCTCAGTCCATTTATCAAACCCATTTGAAGACACATTTTCAGATCTGGGCAGTCCGTCCTGGGGCCGGAACGGTCTGTACGGATGGCCAGTTTTGGGACGGAGGACAGGGGGGCGACAAGTTTTAAAAAAGCATCAGACTAAGCAAGGGGGGGAGGTGCATTTTAGTCCAGCCCACTAATCGTCTCATGCGTGTGACGTGGTCAGCTTTAGTTGTGCTAAAGCTAATCTACATTAATATTCAGTCACTGCATGTTCTCTTCTACGGAGCCGCCTTCATTAATTGCCTGCATAATGCTTTTCATGTGCTGACCAGTAGTCACATTGCACATGCATATTGTGCCCTCTAGTTTATCTCTGTGGTGGGTTTGTATTTTTTTTTTTACATTACTTGTGGGTCTTTTTGAGGAATGATGCCCGATAATGTTTTTGGGAGGAGAAGAGAGTTGTTACCATTTACTCCAATGCCAACGCCAGGCAAGGGAAGGGGTGGATTTTTTATTTTTTTTTATCCAAGTTCGTCTACGCTGTTTTTGAGAATGATGATGTTTCTTGTCATGTATCTTCTCAGGATGTTCCTCTCCTTTCAAATTTGGGGGATAGCAATAGGGCTGAAGAACTTTTGGCAGGCATGGCGTCCAGAATTGGCCTCTCAATTGGTGAAAGCATAGCCTCCAGTATTGAATCACGCTTGAGCTGTGGGCCAGGTCCTAGTGTGCATGGGTCATCAAACAATGTAGTGTCAGATGATGGAGTGATGAAAGTAGTGGTTAGGTCTGACATTAAGGAACCAGTCTGTTTCAAGGGGGATGGTTAAGATGTACTTACAGTTTGGGAATGGGAGGCTCTGATGGCGTCTTACATGAGAAAGAAGGGAATTCTCGTGGCAGAACAGGCAGAGGAAGTGCTAAGTAAATTGGTGGAGAGGGCACGAGAAGTGGTTAGGGTGGGCGTGCGCACTAAGCCATCCTTATTGTTGTCCGTGGGTCCAGATACCATTTTTGAAATACCGATGCATCATTTTAGTGGCACTATCTGTTCTGGTATGCCTCTTGCTGACTTTTATGCCACATTACCCGACTCAGGTGAACACCCCTTTGACTACTGGTTAAGATTGAACAGAGCTATGGAAATGACGGAAGACTGTCTTAAGAGACACAACAAGACATTTGACGATCTGACACATGACTTGATTGCAATGTTCATACGTCACTGTCCGGATCCAGAGTTGTCCTTGATATTTGAGTGCAAGCCGTTGCAGCAGTGGACAGTTGCCGATGTCCATGAAAAGCTTGTTGAGCACAGTAGGGACCAACGACTGTCTTCACATCCGAGATGGGCCACAAACATAACATCGCAGCAGCAGGGCGTGAACTCGGTTTTTGTATGACATCTGAGAGTAAGATGACGCCTTGTGCTGTGCCTCTTTGTACACCATTGACCAACCAACATGGTGAGAGTTCCTATGATTGTCTCAATCACATCTTAGCTATGTTGGAGCATATGCTAAAACAGCAGTCTCAACAGATGTCAAGGATTGATGGGCCTGTTGTCCCTACCTGACCAAGCCAGACAGTGGTAAACAGACAAGTGGCTCCATGTATAATTTGTGGGGACACAGGACACAATACTCGTTACCATTGCAGAGCCAGTCGTCTGTGTTTTGCATGCTTTGCACCTTATCACACGCAAGCTGAGTGTTCCGGGTTTTGAGCCACCGGAGCGAGGGTTCCGAAACCTTCAGCACCACAAGAGGAAAACTAGTTGGCCTGCATGTGGAAGGGGCAAATGTTAGGCCAGAGCATGACCCCTTTGAAATGAAGAATGATAATGTTAATGTAATAATGTAATGTAATAATCTAAGTATGTGTGAGGAAAAAGACAAGGACATAGACCTGTTTTTAAAAACATTCATCAGCTGAAACCACATGAGGAATTGTTTTACGAAAATGTAACTTTTGGGTGGAAAAGTTCCAGTCAAAGGCGATTTTGGACAGTGGCTCGATGGCTTGTACCCTGAGGTCCACTGTCCTCCCGCAATTGTTGGAGAAAAATGTGATTAGTGAAACACCTTTAAACCTACTGATGTTGTCTTGGTAGGATGTGCTGGTTCGAAAGCTAAACCATCAGGTGTTGTGTGACCTGGAAGTGGAGGCCTGTGGTTGCGGGTCAGAGTGATCATCGGCAGCAATCTACTGAGGTATTTGGTTCGTCGTCTCAGGCTGTAGAGGAGTCTTTTTGATGACGGCTCCACTCAGATGCGAAGTGACCGGCAGAGGAAGCTGTTGGGTTTGGTGGCCAAGATGGCCGGCCTATCTGATGATCGCTTGAAGAAGGTTGGTGTTGTTAAGTTGAAGAGAGCTGTCACGCTGGAGCCTATGACTGAACACTCGGTCTGGGGCAAGATGCAGCAAGTGAGTGTTTTGCCGGCTGGCAGCACAGTCTTGATGGAACCCACGACCGCAAGATCGAGACCTAAATCAAGCATGGTGGGAAGGACCGTGGCTTTGCTTACAGATGATGGGTGGTTGCCTTTAAAGGTAATATAAATCCCACAGACAAGCCTGTTACTTTGAGACGAAATACTACACTACTGATGTGCATCCATGTATGGCTGTAGAGTGCTTCGACAGTCCTGAGAATGTCAGTGATCCGCCATTCAGTGTCCAGCAAAATGTGCAGTTACTAGGTATGGGACGAGACAAAAATCCCACGAGACAAGATGTCTCACGAGATTGAGTCCGCGAGAACGAGACGAGGAGATTTTTGCTAAATTTTGAATATAAAAAAAATACCTAATGTAATTTTTTCAGTTTTCAAAATGTTTTTTATCAAACAGACTCCAAGAAAATTAATCATCTAGCTCTAAAGTGCAAATGCAAACAGGAGTCATTTTCGTTACATGCTCTCAAATATTGCTGAAATAACAGCCAAAGCTGAGATCTTTCCTCTTACTGAATACTTTGACAAAATCCAACTGTGCTCGTGGGGCAGTAACTCAATTGTATGTCGTGTTTTATGTTAACTCATTGGCTTTATTTAGTTACATTTTTATTTATATTGTATATATTTGTTAATATTTATTGATATATTTATTAATAGATGTATCACTGCTTCTTATTGTTTTTTTTTGTTTATTGTATTGTTTTTAAAGTGCTTTGTTACAGCTCTAGCTGTTATGAAATCCGCTATATAAATAAAATTGTATTGTATTATACAGGTGGTTGACTGGTTAGCACGTCCGCCTCACAGTTCAGAGGTCGTGGGTTCGATCCCAGTCCCGGCCTTCCTGTGTGGAGTTTGCATGTTCTCCCCGTGCCTGCGTGAATTTTCCCCGGGTACTCCGGTTTCCTCCCACATTCCAAAAATATGCTTGGTAGGTTAATTGGAGACTCTAAATTGCCTCTAGGAGTGATTGTGAGTGTGGATGTTTGTTTGTCTCTGTGTGCCCTGTGATTGGCTGGCAACCAATTCAGGGTGTCCCCCACCTACTGCCCGAAGACAGCTGGGATAGGCTCCAGCACTCCCCGCGACCCTTGTGAGGATAAGCGGAATAGATGATAGATGGATGTATTGTAGAGTTCAACTTGTTTCTCAGTCGATGTTCAACAAGAGGAATGTCACTGCGTCTGTGTCAAGATATCTGCAGCTTGTCAAAGTTGTGGGCTCCTCAGAACTGCAGATACGGCACCCGGCTGCTCTAGATCGTGAGCCTTCATGTCCAAAGAGTTGTTCTAGCGCGTGATTACGTCCATAATTTGTTTGTGCGCGGGCAGCTCGAGCTGTCTTTATTTAGACGTCAAAAGTGCTGCTGCTGTTGAGCATTGGTGAAAAAAAGAAACTATACGCTTGACATCTAAACAAACATGATACGCGGCCAACTTTGGACCAGCTGCACTAGCGTTGCGTTCATTGCCTGCACGATAAGCACTTAATGTGTGGCTCAAAGCCAGCCTCACGTATCGCCACATCCATGTTGCGAGCGTTGTCAGTCACAACAGCGACTCCGTGATTTGGCCTCGGAAGTTCCCATTCGGTGACAGCTCCTTTTAGGACATCTGCTATATTCTAGTCTTTTATTATTTTACTAGCACTAGTTTACAATTATTATTTTTGACTATCACTAGAATGCACTACTGTTGTATTTTACACATTCTTCTGTACATGACTGCAGATCTCAAAGTCGGACGCTTTAGGTATTTTTTAATTACTGCTGCATATGTATATGGACTTGAGGTAAGATCTTAATCCCGAGCCCGAGCTGACCCGAATTTCGGGCCTGGTCGGGTCTAAAATGCCAATCATTACGTTGGGGTCGGATTGGGCTTCTCTCTCGCTGCCTTTTTAAAAAAAATATATATATGTTTATAAAAATGTTTACTAAAACGATGTGTGGATACTAAACTAAGGAATACTTGTTATAAAATAAATAATTTGGATAAAACAGAGAAGGCGCTGTAAGGCAATCGCTATTTAACTACTAAACAGGAGCCGCAGAGCCAGAGCACGCTTTGCGCACGACAGAGCCAGAGCATCCTCTAATATGGACTACATCATGAAGACCGCACAACAGTACATGCTAAATGCATCGAAGATTCGTTCTGTATCCACTTGTGCAAACCTGAAATGACCGCCTGAGGTGCACATACTAATGGCGCTATACTCTGGTGTCGATACAAATTTAAATGCAAATCAACAGTGACCTATTTTACATGAGCTTTCTTCTTAAAGTTTATTTATAATTGCTATATATTTCTAATTTGAATGCCTCAAGAAAAATTTAACACTAAGATGAAGACCAAACACATGCAAGGAGAAATATCAGCGATGGGACGAAATAAATCAGCAGTGACAATCTGCATTGGGATATGAAGTCATAATTTTTTTTTAACTATGTACGTCAGTTCAATGTCAAGTATTTTTCCCATACATCATTCAAGCAAATCATTTGCACAACACTGAATCTTTGACTGAATTAAATCAACTTCTATGCAACTGCTAATGTGAAGAAGCCAGAGTGACAAGTACCGGTAGTGGTTAAAAAATTAGGTCAGAGACAGACAGCTGGTGCATTAACCCATATCAGAAGGATTTTTACTGTAATTCATGTCACATGTGCTTTTAATGGAAAGTGGTGGAATATCTGAGGAGACCACAAGCTGATGATGTCTATATATAAGCTTTGTACTCTACTTTGAAGATTTAAAAATGCTAACTGGCTAATGTTATTCATCTCATGTTCAAAATAGTATGCATGTGAGGATTTGTTCATCTCATAATTAACTTGTAGTGTTGTTTGCTACAAGTACGAGGTCTGGTTATTGACAATTATTAATAATGGGGCATCACCCTTGTTACAGGGATCAATCTTCAATTTAAAAAAAAAAATCTGTCCTGTTTAGCATATTGGACATGCAATATGATGGATCATTAATAAAAATGGTACAGACACCGTTGTCACTGCTGCCAGCGGTTTTCATCAAAGTCTGGAGTCAAGGTGAGCATTTTGAAACAAGAAAAAGGCTTTCATAGTTAACTACAAGTAATGTATGTTTTCCTAAATTCAAATTTTCTGTATAAGAGTAAGGATGTCACGATCACGTGCCCAGAATTCCAAAACCCCAAAGCAGAGCCAAACAAATACAAAGCTTTATTAAACCAAGGGAGCACGCAAACGTGAGCAAGGAGAAATAAATTCAAACAAATAAAGGACAACATCAGCATAAGGCTGACGCGATTACACGAAAAGCCAGTGGATGGGCGAAGCACAGTGGAAGCTAGACGCCGGAAGAACAAACAACACTAAACGGAAATGTCATGTCATCTTCCAAACCGCTTATCCTATATAGGGTCGCGGGGAGTTGCTGGAGCCTATCCCAGCCGTCAATGGGCGAAGGCAGACTACACCCCGAACTGGTCGCCAGCCAGTCGCAGGGCACACATAGACACTGTCACTGAGCGGGAATCGATCCCACGCTGCCCGCACAATTCAGCTGTGTGTACCACTACACTATCAGTGACCATCCATTATCTGTACCGCTTCTCCTCACAAGGGTCGCGGGGCGTGCTGGAGCCTATCCCAGCTGTCTTTGGGCAGTAGGCGGGGGACACCCTGAACTGGTTGCCAGCCAATCGCAGGGCACACAGAGACAAACATCCGCACTCACAATCACACCTAGGGGCAATTTAGAGTATCCAATCAACTTACCATGCATGTTTTTGGAATGTGGGAGGAAACCGGAGTGCTCGGAGAAAACCCACGCAGGCACGGGGAGAACATGCAAACTCCACACAGGGAGGCCGGAGCCGGGATCGAACCCACGACTTCTGAACTGTGAGGCGGACGTGCTAACCAGTCGACCACCGTGCCACTATCAGTGACCCTTAAACGGAAATGTATGTAACAGAAGTGCAGCAAAAGACTAAAGGAACTCAGCCCAATTGGGAGAAGGACAGATGAGTGCAATAAACAAGTCAAAAGGAAAGACAGAAGCTAAACTAGAGTGGTTTGGAAACAAAACAAAACAAACTACCAAAACCGGAATTACTTACGTGTGACAAAGCTAAACGACGTATTGCGTGGCTGTGGAAATACGCACGCTATCGACAAAGGGAGAACAGACCAACAGCAACAATATTCCAGCGACTAGCTTCCACTTCTCCAGCACCTATATACCCAGTTGATTGTCATGCCAAACAGGTGTGCACCGGAGGCTCCGCCCATCCACCAGACCCAGGGACTGAAAAAAATAACAATCAGACACAGAACATGACAAAGGATGTAATGATATCCAATGTAATATCGCGATATGAACCTCACAATACGGTAATCACAATATTGTGGGGAGTTTGGCGATATATTAAAAGCTCATGATATTGTGAAAAAAAAGAGATTTTTTTTTTTACATAATAACAGCATTCACAAAGAAATAGATGACCTACAATGACCGAACACCTAATATTGAGGCACTTACTTTCTGATTCACACATTGTGAATTGGGTCAATTTATGGAGCAACTCAAATGTGTTATGTTCCACTTTATCTGGCGATGAGCGAGGATTTTAAACATTTATCCATCCATTATAGGTGGCAAAAAATTGCATCAAATTAAACTGCAGTAATAAACTAACGCCCAGAGGTTTCTGGAACTGTACAAATGGAAAACAACTTGGGCTTTTAAACAGATTTGCTGCATTAATATCGTAAAACGACGACGACGATATATCGTGACAAATTTAATATCGCAATATTGCCAATATTGTGACATCCCTATTGCATTCAACAAAAGTGGAAAATCAGATTTTTTCACACGGATTGTACCAGTTGCGACCTCAAAGTGTTCCAGCCAAATGTCAACAGCAAAGATGGCTGATGGCGATAAATTGTTTTTGCAGCAAGTGGTCCACAGACTTGGGGCTCCTGCAGGCAGCCAGGCAATAAGGTAAACCCAGCAAGTGCAGGTGCGGGATTTCTGGGCGGAAAGTAAAAACGTGGATCAGTATTGCAAATTAGATCAAAGGAAACAAAACCTGAGCTGAATGCAACCTACTACATGACAGCATAAGTTGATCTGGCGATGAAGTGGAGTTCAGTACTGGGTTGGGTAGGCAGGTGATTAAAATTGCTTGCAACTGGAGTGCTTGGAACCTGCTTGGGTTTTTGAGTTTTTTTTACTTGATAGACAGATAGAAAGTAACATACTTTTTTATTGCAGCATAAATATATATAAGAATTATAGGTATAGCTATTACATATTTTTTTTACCCTAACAAATTTGTCAGCGTCATTGTTAACTCAACTGTTAGCCCTAACATGAACACTGGATTTTCATCCCCTGTACTGTATGTGTATAGTGATTGTCTTGGAGGATCTATCATGGATTATTGGCATTATGGAATTAGGAGGATTTGTGCCATCTGTCATGTGTGATGTAATACATCGCTACATTGAGGTAAATCCAATCCATAGTCCATTATTGTTGTACACTGTAAAAAAAACCCAGTTGTTTTTACGGAAAAAACCCGGCGGCTGTGGTTGCCAGAATAATACTGTAAAAAATACGTCAGACTGTAAAACACATTCCAGAATAACCTGTAAATTTTACAGTATAAAACTGTAATCCTCTACAAAAATTGACATGATAAACTGGTAAATTCAACACAATTTTACAGCTAAATTAACACAACTATGCCTTTTATTCAAGACATTTTCCCGTATAATTTACATGCAGCAGTTGCTTATTTTACATCTAATCCCATTCAATTTCACTGAAAAAAAACAGATGCAATACATTATTAAACAGTAAAAGCCTCATTAAAGGTCTGTGATTTTACTGAATTATTCTGCTTATTTTATTAAAACGCTCTGTTTCATGCAATATAATTTGTAGAATTAATTACGATGTTTTGTTGTGAAATAAACATCTACTTACTATCATTGAATTATTTGACAAAAGTCTTCATTAAATGAGTATTACTGGTAAATATGGACATACACAGTCAAACTGACAATGTGTAACCAAGATTTTCATCTGTAACGTTTACTGTTAAAACTAAAACCACCAAAAGAAAAATTAATGGGACACAGATAAAAAGTAGACCGCTTCTATACTTGATTACATTTAAACTGCCGTGAGTTTTTGTTTGACTTTTACCAGAAATGGGAATAAAACAGTGACCTGTCGTATGCAGCAACTTAAAAAAAATACAATACTAATTTGTCATTTCAAACCCCAATTATATTGTTTCAAAAAGATATGCAAAATACTTTCAGCTATGTTGATGGAGAAGTACCTAGGGAGAAAGAAAAACAAATAGATTAATAAAATACAGATTTAGAGACACACACAAAGACAGACACAGAAATTCACAAAACACACACATCAACACTGACAGACTGACTCACAGATGCACTAAAACTCTGCACATTCATAAACAATCAAACTAACAACCTTTTAAAGATGTTAATCTAGAATGTTATCATTAAAGTTTAAAGAATGAACCTACCCCCCGAAAAGTTATATGACTGAGACATCACCCCACAGGTCAGACCATGACTTACTTGAGTCCAAATTCAGATGTCGCGCCACTCGTGATCAGATAGGTCTTTGATCAAGGTGAGGACTGTGGGGTTCAAGTGTAGACGGGAAGTCCTGTTCTTTTCTACTTTGGTGCCCTTCTCAGGATTTATGGAGAAAAAGCACCTTGAGGAAATGAAATAGCAACAGACAAAATGTATTAATGATAAAGTGACTTCCAAAACAACTATAAAATATCACATTAAGCTACTTTTTACTTGTTTGTAGTTAACATTCAATACAGAGTAAATGTTGGTTGACGAATCCAAAATGACACACCTCTGCAGGAGCTCTGGATGTCAGCTTGGATGGATAATGGATGTTGAAATTGAAGTAGCTTCCAAACATCATACATATTGACGATACGAAAGACGGGATGTTTTCTTGAACAATGCTTCTGTTAACACTGAGCATAAACCGTGTGGAAGTAAAACAGGATTGCCCTAAAAAAGAGGGAATCACACACAAATGAAACAAGTGGTTATGCACCTGAAACTTTTCTGGGCTCGGACAGTCAGACAGACAGACAGACTCAGACACACATACACAGGATATAGTTCACAACAAAAACAAGAACCAAGAATTCATCCAGACCTAAAAAGAAAACAGCCCAACAAAGTGTTAACTTACCACAGACAATGATGGTAGGGGTCAAAGGGAGCTTGTCCATCTGGACTTCCTGTGCCAGACAGGTGTCCTCCACATTAGAAAGCATCATCGCTTCAGTTTCTTCAAAATAGGCCATCAGCAGCAGGACCATTTCTTTTACCTGTGAAAACAGGTAACAACCTCAAAAAGTTCCAGTTCTGGATGGCTTGGCCAGAAAGCTTTGGACCCTCATTGGCAGCTTTGTCAGCGCATCGGACCCTTTGTACTTGAACTGAGTGATTCGTCGATTCAGATGTGTATATGTAAACCACTTATTTTTCTTGAGGAAATATTTCAAATATGTCGTGACCCAAACAAGGCGGGAGACCCGGCTGACAAACATGAAACGATTTCAAAGCATTGAACACAGAGTTTACCTTAATGCCTTTGACGCCCTCCCCGTCTCCAGATACGAGATCATTGATGGTTGAATTGTACGTTTCAGGAGTGCACTGTGGACCACAGACATTGGGATCATTTTCAAACTCACTTCGTGTAATTTCACAGTATCTACAAAAATACTTTGAACAATGAAAATTCTCTGTAAACCCCCCAATGACATGTGACCCAAGGTTGTCACCTGCAATGCTCCTTTAATGGTTTTCCCGCCCACATAGAGTCCATTCTCCTCCAGATCTTTCAAATCACCTAACATTTCTGAGAAAAGCTTAGCACAGCCAAACCGTTTTAGGTCCTTCTCTCCGCACAACAACACAAGGGACATGACGTCTGTATTTGACCGCACATGAGCAGCCAAATTTGCCACAGAAAGATAGACAGCGATGACTTTTTTTTTTTTTTTTTAGCAGAGCCAAGAGGATTCACGATTTCAAATGCATCCTGATACAAACTTAGCTTCAGGCAACCTGGATTTTCAAGGTAGAACTTGTTTGACTTAAAGGTTTGTCCCTATACATATCGTTTATGTTTTCCACCAAACATCCTCTGTGTTTGCGTGACATATGAGCAGTGAAAGATGATTTCTTGGTGAACATGTTTTTACAACCAATTACAGGACATGATATAGTTCGCCCTTCAACTATGTGCCCTTTCAAATGTTGTAGCAGCTCTTTTGCAGTCTGAAAATGGCTCGCGCATAGCGAATTTGTAAAATGGTATACAATTATTTTCCGTTCTTTAAACCAATCCATATTGTAATTTTAACTGTATTGCATTGGTTCAAGTCTTACAAGTTTTTGATGTATATTATACAGTAATATGTCAATTATACAAGGAAATATGATCATTTATACATACACTAACTGTAAAAATAACAATTATTAATTGTTCTTTTTTTTTTTTTTACAATATATTGCTTTAAAATATACACTGATTCATTGTTATTCCATTTACGGATTTTTAATGTCAGGATTTTACGGCATATTAATGTTAATTCCACGGTCATTTTTTTACAGTGTATAGTTTAAAAAGGTTTTTTTTTTTATTTCTTATGATAACGTGTTGCATTACCATAAATTGATCACACTTCCAAAAATATGTTCTATATCTGATTATGCTCTATATATCTATCTACGTAGTCAATGATACCCACCCAAGCCTTGCTCTGAACAAAGGGGGCCATACTTGTCCATATGATGTATAATCCCTTTGTCTACACTAGGATCTCCTGGCAGTTTGATGTCACTGGAACAGCTTTAACAAACCATGAATTATCTATCCAGCTATCTATCTATCTATCTATCTATCTATATGCATATATACACTCAACAAAATATAAACGCAACACATGTTTTTTATGAGAGGAACTAATATATATATATATATATATATATATATATATATATATATATATATATATATATATATATATATATATATATATATAAATATATATATATATATATACACACACACACACACGCACACCCCCCCCACACACACACACACACACACCCACACACACCCCCCCACACACACACACACACAGAGCTGGGCACTTGACCCTTTTTTGCCCGTCCAGCGGCAACCCTCCACCCTTGACCTAGGTAACCTTCCGGCCGCGACCCCCCGGCCATATTCCTAAACATTGTCAGCCCCCCCCCAAAAAAAAATAAGGTGCATGATGCCCCCGCGGGAGAGATGCTAACGGAAGAGGTTTATTTAAGGACAATTAGCTGGCTAACTTACTATTCAAACCGCTGTGGACACGCTTCAAACTCGCCACTTATTCACGTACTTATCCAGCTGCGTGTACTTACTTCCATTGCAAGCCCTGGGGTTGGTTTTGTCGTATTGTATAATTATTTGGGTCCAACAGACGACAAGTCTGCAAGCATTCAACAAGTTACATAATTTCCAGACTTCCCCTCCTTCACACTTCCCGGCCTTCAAAATAAAAGCATACCAGCAAACCACTACACAGCAGTTTTGCTACGGCGTATTTCCGTAAGTAGGAAAGTGCATGATGTGCCATACTTGAGGGCTGCACGCAGCTTGAATATAGTCCCAGACACAAGTTGTTTTGAAAGAAGCCTAAAAGAAGCCTTTCAGTAGGCTGAGATTAAATTTGCCCGCCTCACGAGCACGTCACACGCATGAGGGCCGATTATTGGGCCGGATTCAAATCCACTTCCGGCCATGCTTAGTCCAGCTATTTTAAAAAATTTGGCACCCCCCACCAAAAATGGGCCGGAGGGTCCGACCGGTCCGGCCCAGGGACTTTTCCTTTGGCGAGATAATCCATCCCACTTTACAGGTGTGCCATATCAAGATTAGACACCATGTTTAGTGCACAAGTGTGCCTTAGGCTGCCCACAATAAAAGGCCACCCCCCACACACAACTAAATAAATAAATTAATTTTAAAAAATGAAAAGCAGGTTTCAATGCTCATTTAAAAGCAGATCTCAGATGTGCTTTGTACCACAAGGAACAATATTAACATGGTCTATGTTTTTGTATTTTGTTTTTCTCCTTTCTTAAAGTCAAGGGAGGGCAGCCACATCTGGAAAATGCACCTGGTGAAAGGTCAAGAGGGCTTGGGCATACAGATAACCGGTGGGCGTGGTTCCAAGCGCTCTCCTCATGGTATTAACATAGCTCATATTGAGGAGGGAGGAACAATTCACAGGTTTGGTTCAGTTTTAATTCAACAATTTTTTTTTTTTTTTACTTGAGTATTTTGGTTAAGAAATGCTTTTTTTACCCCATTACATTCAATGTATTTTTACCTTACAGATAATAATAATAATAACAATAATAATAATAATTATTATTATTATTATTTTTAATGAACTTTATATTTAATTTCAAAGAAGTCTCAGTGCCACAAAAATCCTAAAAGTGCATTTAAGGCATTTCAAAATGACAACAAACAGTTTGATAAGACAAAAGGCACACATAATTTTAAGAGATAAAAAACAAGTCAAAAGGCATTTTTAAATAGAAAAGCCTATCGTCTAAAGACTACAAAAAGTAACAGCTATGTCATGCGCTGAACTGCCTTGTTCCTGTTTTTCTACATATTCTCTGCCCGGTCAACCTACAGTTTTGTGCTGTTTTATGAGTATAAATGATGAAAGTTAATTTAGGATCATTTCCTGTGGCTGAATTTGCCTTAATTCATGTTAGTTTACAAAACATTTAATTTATTATTGTTTTAGTTGAAGTGATGTTGTTGGGCAATAACTGAACTTGTACGTTGCTATTATATTTGTGTCTACTTGATGTTAAATCACTAATTAAAAAAAAAATCATAAGTTACTCACCAGTTCCTCAGTACTTGAGTAGTTAATTCACAGAATACTTATGTCCTCTTACTCAAGTAATTATTTGGAGGACTTTTTTTTTTTTACTCATAGTCATATTACAGTATTCTTAAGTAACTGTACGGTACTCTTCCCATTAAACTACCCACAAGTGGTACAGACTATAGTGACTCAAATATGCTATTGGTTCTTGCCTGTTATTTGTGATATCAACATGCACACGTGTTTCCATGCATATTTCCACTTGTGTTTGTATTATAGGGATGGCCGTCTTCAAGCTGGTGATGAGTTGCTTATGATTAACGGTCAGTCACTAGTGGGTCTTACGCATCAAGAGGCTGTTTCTATCCTCCGCTCTTCATCTGGTCTAGTCCAGCTCGTCGTTGCCAGCAGGGTAACACGTAACACACACTTAATCAAGGAAGAAATCCTTGATTAAAAATACTCTTTTCTGTGGTGTGTCCAATTTAGAAGACATATACAGTGATCCCTCGCTACTTCACGCTTCAACTTTCGCGCCCTCAGTGCATTGCGGATTTTTCAGAAGCATTCATAACAAATTAAAAATGAAACAACACCGCCATATCGGCAGCTATATTGCTCAATTGGATCTATCCCGTCAGCTGATGGCTGCTCATCGTTGCAGCCTCTCGCTAGTCTCGTCCACGCTAACAAACTAACAGCACTTTTGAACAATGTTCTGTTCGCAAACTCATAACGTTATTCAAATGTGCCGTTCGGCAGCTATGTTTACATGAAGTGAGCAGAGCGCGCTCGGCCACCCTGCAAGCATGAATGTGCTCAGTGCGAAACAAACATTATGTTCGGAAACTCCTAACGTTATTCAAATGTGACGATCATTTAGTCAGAGTCGAGCCGCATAAGAGAATAGTAAACAGCTGTCTTCATAAGATGTGAGGGGAGCGCGCTGAGCACAGCACACAGGATAGTTTACAAGTTGTGGCAAGAACGATGAGAGATCGGCAAATAAAGTGTGAAAGTGTTTGTTAGTTTTGTCTTAAGTCTGTCTTAAAACAGCTTACCTTAATTACAATTCCGTGTTGCATTTTATCCAAAGGACCTTGTTGATGTTGTTATGTAAAGATAACGTTAAGGCATCATTGCCTCCGGGGACCATGCTTCTTCTTCGTTTTTAAAATATGTAGGAGGCAACGAAGAAGAACTTTTATTTTCGCTTTGAACAAGGAAGTGCAGGATTGTATCTTATGGATAGAATGCACTACAGCCTAACCCTGACCCTAGTTAAGGTAAGTAAATTTTATGATAAAAATCAAAACTTTAACGTACTTATTAGCAAACATTCCGTCATAATCGCCCGCTGCCGCGGTTGAAGCACAATTCCTCTCACAACCTGCAGCTTGGTATTTATTCTTCATTTTTCATTTTTCAAGTTACACTTATTGTATAGCAAGTATTTATCATTGTGGGAACCATGTCTGGGGTTCGCAACAGCGTAACAGAGGTGTAAATCCCCCCAATATAAAACTTTGAAATAAATATGATATAAAATAATAATAGTAATCATAATAATAATAATAAGTCCGACTCTACTTCGCGGTTTTTCACCGATTGCACCGGGTTCTGGTCCCGATTAACCGCAATAAATGAGGGATTACTGTATTTTCACTTTACAGGGACTTTGACCATGATACAATTTCAGACCTTTATTTACTACCGTTTACGATTGTTACAGCTGTACAATGTCAAATCCTTTGACTTATATGCGTTATCACCACGTAAAATGGTACACGTTGCATGCAGGTTTCCTTTTAGTTAAATATGTCAACAAATGGGGTTTCCATCCAAATGTTTTTGAAATTTTGAAGCAAATTTAGTGATAATGTGCAAAATGAACAATTTTGCTATCAATTTTGCAAATATTGAGAGATGACGCCATATGTGAGTGCCTTCTGCCACAAGACACTCTGCTGTCTATCAACAAAAGTGATCACCGACAGATTGTTGATTGAGCTTTTGTGGTTCGGAATGCCATAATTGTGTCAGCATTCTGTGCATACCAAGCCGCCATGAAAACGAGACGGCAAAGAAGATTGTTTATAATAAGTAGACCACTGTGTCGTTCTTTGTCCGTATGAGAACACCAGTGCATTTCCGCGTTATTGTTCGCTTCTTTTTTAAATTAAAATATTTACATTTCTTCATCCCCTCAAACATACCTTATTTTATCATCCGCCGCTGGCGAACAATTGCGTGCGTTTTTGACGGCAGCGAATGTTGCGTTCACGTCAGAGTTTGTCAGGGTTCGTTCACTGTTGCAAATGTTCCCAAGACGTTTGCCAGACGTTCTGCGACAGTTTTAGTGATTTTTCTTGTTGCTTTTGAACACCTTGCTACAAGAAAAGTACAAGCGACCGTCTGCTGAACATTTGGCGAACATTTGCAACCTTGAACGAAGCCTGACCTAAACACGCATTTTTCCACTGTCGCCAACAATGTTCGTCCCTCAGCGGGATAGGACCTTTTGGCCTTTTTTCCTGAATTTCTAGCGTTTCCATTAGGGATGTCACGATATCCAAATGTCACGATACGATAATCACTATATGAACCTCACAATGCGATAATTATCACAATATTGTGAGGAGGTTGGCGATATATAAAAAGCTCATGATATTGTAAAAAGAAGAGCTCATATAAAACAAAAAACACATCACAATATTCTGTTTTTTGTACATAATAATAGCATTCATAAAGAAATAGGCTTGGCCAGTCATGGGCTCCTACTGGCGATTAGCGTGGGTCTTAACCCACATTAATGCCTGAAGCCCTCCGTGATACATCTCTCTAAAACCTACGGCCGTCTTTGGAGTCACCCTTGAAAACCTGAAATTTTCACCACCTACAAAATAATTGATATCTCAGCCCCTGTAGCAGATAGAAGCATAATTCCAAAATAGTTTGAGATTTTAGACGTGTGGCTTACTGTTTCAATCGAAGATGCAAGTGAAGCACTCTTTTTAATTTTAAAAAAATTGAGTAGTAATTACCATGCTGTGTTCTCTTACAAAGATGTTGAAATTGTCATTGTCTTGGAACATATATCTTAACCATACATCATGTTTGGATGGTTGCACAGCTTTAAAGTTCGCAAGCGTCTATCACTGCCGTAATTTATATTAGAGCTCCCGCGATAGACTGTGCCGCCATTACTCCTCGAAAAAATTTGCGATATCCTCTGACGACTCATGACACCATCACATGTATATTCTGATGCATTTCATTGGCTAAGAAACCGAGAATTGGATTAAAAAAGAAAATGACGTATATGCTCTCCCGGCTTTAAAGGGAGAAACACGCAACAGCGCTCCCGGCTTTAGTGGTAGAAACGCGCTTGTGCGGAACGCACTTTAAGGCGTTAAACATAAGTGTCATCAAATGAAACTGCACTAATAAACTAACCACCAGAGGGTGCTGGAACTGCACAAATGGAAAACAACTTGGGCTTATATAGATATTATATATTATTATATATTAAGATATTTTCTGATATTAATATCGTAACATGATGACGCCGATATAACATTCACGATCACAATATTGCAGATACTGTAACATCCCTACTTTCCATTCAGTTTCATTTTTGGAATTCATGAATATTCTGACAAAAATAGGTGGATGGAAACCCACCAACAGTGATACTTTTTGGTTAATTGTCATTAGGCTATTCAAATTGCAAAATTTAGCATTTGAATCCCTGCTCTGCTGATGTGGAGGAGGCACGGACGTTTGCCCCTTATGAACAGTCCCACTGATATCCGGCAGACATTAAAACCTTCTTCTTTCCCACGCAGGAGGATTCTGATGTAGGATTCCATCATCACCCATCCGCCAGTTTACCAGATCTGGTCAGCATCTCCGACTCATTTTGGCTCCCTTATGCTGGATGTAACACTACTGATTCAGATTTTTTTGCTCCCAGGTGGTACAATTTGGAAATGGTATTATGGTTGATTATTTGTACGCTTTAATAATAACAATTAAACTTGTCCAATTTATCACTTTTACAACCTGGTACAACGTGTAAGTAGCATGCTTGTCTAGAATGAGCCACAGACTAAACATGTGGGTAGCGCGCCACAAATAACGCCAAAGTCATCTGCAATATTCTCCTATTGTCCTCTTTTTGAATTGGTTGGTGGCTTGGTTAATTGCACTCTCCCATGTTAAAAAGGAAAAAAAACACTTGTGTGCCATTTGACACTTTGTTAAACAGTGTCAGGGACCTCATAGCATGTAAAACAAATCCCTATGTAGCCACACCAACTTGGCATTTCCTCCTAATGATGGTTACAATTTTCTGTAGGATCCTGTCCCATTCCTCAAACAGGAGCTGTTGACTTTCAACCGACATGGTCACTCAAGCACATACAGAATTCCCGGGCTGTCAATCTGGTGTCAATCAACTTGTGACTTGCATACACCTGGCCCTGGAATCTGAACACGCGCAAGGAGGTCAATACCAACAAGACACTATTGCAAGGGATTTTGGCACATTAGGGGGGTGTTACCCACCCACACGGTTAGCTGTGTTGCTCTTTCCGCAAATACACAATCCTTGCAAGTTGTTAAGATGACTAATCAGGCTTGAAACGATATACGGTCGCGTGGTCAAACCTTTGCTTTGTACTGTGTGCCATAAATGTATTTACGAGCAGGCTTCAGATCTGAGTGAAGTGAAAAAAGTTGTCACTGATGCACTTTCAATGTTTATTGAATGGAACAAATATCTTCTTGATGTTACTCACCATCTTAGTGAGCAGTTGTTGTGGTTTGTCGCAACTCCCAACCTATAGTATTAGTAATTACGCTTTGTGAAACCAATTTGTTTCTTTACATTCTTGGTTATTATGTTTTTAAACAGTACCATATAGTGGTATTTTTCTTGATTAAACACTCAACCCAAAAGAGTGGTGGTTTTCAAGGGATGGAATATGTTAGTGGAATTTCAATTAATCTCAGACAGTAATGCTGAATTGATATATGTAAGTAAGTAATCATGCCCTTCAGGGTATCAATGCCGTTGCCCACATGAGCATTGAGGCAGAATATGTTGTCCCCAGGAGAGTACACTCCAACACCCTCTCCAGGGACTTCAAAAGCTGGCTGAGCTGCTGTTTGGCGCATAGATATAAACTATTTTGTTCTCTAAACTGTGTCACTAGTTGGTAAGTTACTATTGGCTTGAATTCAGTTCCTGGTCAATTTCTGAAGTCTGCATGGACTTGAATACGTTGACCTTTCACTGTCAAAACATGTTTGGTGAAGCCTATAGTATACCATTCACACTCAGGTTCACACATACAGACAATAGTAGGCATGTTACCTAACGTGCAGTATTTTGAAATATGGGAAGAAGCTGCAGTGCCTGGAGAAACCGTCTGAACGTACCAGGTGAACATGCAAACGCCACACAGAGGGGCCTGAGCAGAAACCCCGAACCCAGAACCTCTCTACTCAGGCGGCACTTGATGATTTTTTTTCATTTCCTTAAAAAATATGCTCTATTAATCAAAATTACCACTAGGAGTACAAGAGCAGTCATTTTGACTGTTTTCAAACTTTAAGGTGTTATTACTATATAGATATAAAATGCTGCTGGCCTCTTGACTTTTCCTAATTCTGTATATCGTTGCTGTCTTGTGAAAAACATCACACTTATGTCCATTTTTTTCATTTTTCTTATCTTTACGCATTACAGAGATCGCATTAACGTGAATATTAAATACATTTCCATCCATCCATTATCGATACCGCTTATCCTCACAAGGGTTGCGGGCGTGCTGGAGCCTATCCCAGCAGTCTTTGGGCAGTAGGCAGGGGACACCCTGAATTGGTTGCCAGCCAATCACAGGGCACACAGAGACAAACATCCGCACTCACAATCACACCTAGGGGCAATTTAGAGAGTCCAATCAACTTACCATGCATATGGGAGGAAATGTGGGAGGAAACCGGAGTACCCTGAGAAAACCCACGCAGGCACGGGGAGAACATGCAAACTCCACACTGGGAGGCCGGGGCCGGGATCAAACCCGCGACCTCTGAACTGTGAACTGAACTGAACTGGCAGACGTGTTAACCAGTCGACCACCGTGCCGCCCCAAATACATTTCCAAAAATTGAAATTTTCACAGACCACTGACGATATATTTCATTTACCATGATCCAATTTTATGGTATTAAACAATATAAAAATGGTTACGAGTGATTATTCCTTTAACTACGGCGTAACAGTCAATTTGACGGTTCTACTTGTTCTACTACTTTGTGCTGGGATGGCACCGGCAGTTTTCTATAGCAACCAGCAGTTGCATTGAGAAACTCTGCTGGTCACCATGATTGATAAAAAACAATAAATAAAATTTAATCTTAGACAGGGGTGC
>NC_141221.1:29002500-29120000 GCF_054856515.1 Filicampus tigris
ATTTCTCCAATGAGCCGTCAAGCAACTTTTTAAAGTAAAACTACGTAAAAGTCTGTCTTTGCGACAGTGACTCTCCTCTATGTTTGGCTGCACAGTGAGCAGAGGTCAGCTGCTACAGGAAGTAAATAAAACTGAATTAACTGACAATTATTTTTTTAGTGCGTTATGAAATTTAAATTAAAGGACACTAGGATGAGCTTAACATTGGCACTTATATAATAGGTTTGCATGTAAAAATGACATTAGTACTAAAATGCCCACCTCAAAAGACTCTGTAGTGATTTAAAGTCTTTTTTTGTGATTAGGTTTACGACAAATTTCCCCCTATGTTATGTTTTCGGTCTAAGCGGTCTACGTCACACGAGGAAGGCATGCTTGGTAATATTGTTCGCTTTGTCAGTTCTGTTGTCTAAAACAGTGACCGATCGCCACCAAAATGCAAATGCACATTACTACTCTTGTCCACTTCAACCTGTGAAAGTAAGTGTTCTGCACAATAGTTTTGATTTATTGACATAAAACGTGATCTCATCATGATCACCTCCACAAAATCAAAAATACCGTGACGATTGCTTCTCCACTTTCACAAGCTGAAGCGGACAAGACCATGAATGTGCACACGAACCCCGACTGGTTATATTTCGGAAATTTAGCGACGCTAAACTCGTGTCTCAGGAGAGAGAGAGACGGCGGCTTGCAGCAGCAGCGGCAGATTGGAGCCCCCCGCTTCTCTCCCCGGCTAAAGGTGGGATTGGGATGGCTAATAGCAGCAACTAGCTTCAGGCCGTTAAAGCAAAAGGCTTTAGCACAACAACATTAGCTCCTTACTGTCTGCCCAGCGTGTGGAGGTGAAGATGAGCCTGTCTTCATGTCGCCTCGCAAGCAGTCGTGTGCGGTGTCCCTGCTTGCTTGCTTGCTTGCAGCCGCAACCTGCCTGAGTGAAGTGGCATGAGAGTGCTGAAAGCCCTCATCAAACAACGAACAAAAAGTTTGGGAAAGGCTGACTGCACAGACGAGTGTGGCTGCATTAGAACGTGCCATTTCAGCTGTTACCTTCCAAATTGGACAGCGCGTTCTAAGTCGAAAAACTGGGTCCATTCCTCATCCAAATAAATGTGCACGTCTACTCATTCCCACTTCAGTCTCTGTAAATATCCTGACTGGTGGTTAATGCCTCGCCCGTTCTAACCGTGATCAGCAAAGAAGCTTTTTTTTTTTTAAGCAAAAAATCTATGTAGCTCTGCTGACTTCCACATTTCCTCATTCTCATATAAATCAGCCACGGGGAGGTTAATCCTTTTGATTTGTTGGAGTGGGCATTAATAGAGATGTCCACATAAATTTTGGTGCCAATTGATCACCGTTTTTGGATGTTATATCAATAAAAGTTCAATGATTTCCAATGGAGAGTTTGGAAGTGGTTCCTCGCGTGACTCCGGCCGAACATGGATAGAACGCTAGGTGGATCGGCCATTCTCCTCATTAACAAGGGGCGTTATTCATGGAGTTACTTATTTACTAATTTCTCCAAAATGAATGGATAAAAGAGAAAATGGCAACTCTTTTCATTTTCCTGTTCAAAAAATATATAAACTGAACTTGTTAGTGAATACATGGCCATCCCGTCCCCACTGTCCCTTTAATCTTATTTTACTCTTGTACAAAAGTGTGTTGCTTTTGAAATCCATGCAGGCCATCCATGTTTCAGAAAAAAAAAAATTATTTATTAAATGAACACATTTTTAACTCTTACAAAAAAAGCGCAGGGTTCAAGGTCTCTTTTAAATGAATTAAAAAGCTGAACTTAAATTCATTTAAATGACCCATCTAGCAAACAAAAATGCCTAAATTTTTGACTAAATACGCAGAAGAAACGGTCGACGTCACTCACGACGTTGTGTTTACGGAAGTAAATGTGGTGCAGCGTGTCGGGGCATTTCGACAGTGGAGTGATTCCGTCAGTGGTAGAAATACAGTATTTGGGGGAAATGATGAGGCAAGGTTTCTCATTTCATGGAGACGTCACTAAAGGTGACGTCACGTCATAACTGCTCGTAAAAAATGAGCCGATCGAGCCGTGGCTGAATTACTACTATCACCATCAATGTCCACTTTATGCTTCATGTTTCAAGTGGGATTAAATTAAAGTTGAATATAAAGCCAATACTGTCACTCAAAACATTTGCAGAGTCGCTGTTAGCATTGATCCTTGGGCTCCTAACGTCAACCTGGACCTGGAGGTTCAGACTGCGGTCGCATTGCAAAAAAAATCTGATAGGTATCCAATCTAGGAGCACATATGAAAGTGGCCAACATCTTTGACTTTCTAAAAAGACATGGTCACGTTTTTTAGACAAATAACATGCACTTCAATCACACACTTATCAATTATTTTCCCAAGCCATGTTGAGCCGCAACATGAAGATGAAAGAGCCGCATGCGTCTACGGCGCCGCGGTTTGCCGACCCCTGAATTAGACAAAGCTGGGCCCCAAGAAACTGTGGTGTCCTTTTCAGTCGACAGAAGTGACAAAATGTCCATCCCCACCCATGGCCATATACCTCAGGTAAAAGCGGGTGGATTTTGCTGCTTAACTCATACTCCAAGAGTTGAGTTCTCCTTAAAACATAAATTCACAGTTTGTGGTAACTGTAAACTGTGCCAACAAGTTGCTGTTTTACGTGTAGTTTTCGATTGTATTTTAGGTTTGTTATACAGAAAGATTTCAACTGTAGGCTACACAGAAAAACAGCTAATTCTATACAGGGGATTGTGTTATTATTCTGTCCAGGCATAGGCGGTAGCAGTCACTTGGAGTCAGTTGGTGAGGATGATGAGCTCTTTCTGGAGAATGGTGTTAGCCGCTGTGACGTTGTGGAGAAATCCTCAAAGCCAGGCAGGCGTAAACACTCCTTGCCACAACAGCTAGATACTGCTGGAGATAGACAGGTCAGTGACTAAATGCCCTTACAAGCAGCTGGCTATGTTTCTTTCCATCTGTTTGATTGTTAATTTATAACACTGATTTTACAGAGGAAAATAACAACCCTTAGAGAATGTAATGTTTTTTCCTTTCCCACTCCAAGTCGTGTCAAGTTGCATACAAACAAGAACAATTCAATTAATGAAGAGGAATACTTTATTCTTTTACAAATATGAGCCTTGAGTGGAGTGGAGTGGAGTGGAGGCTTGAAACTAGAAATTGTGAAGAACGTGTATAGAAAGAAGGATGACTACTTGGCAGGTGTTGACCTCTCCTCACCCTCCATCGTTCCCTGACAGTTTCTACTGGTTACTTTCGACCTCGAAGACTTCTCATCTTAACTTAACTCACTATTATTTATAAAGCACTTTAAAAAACCGTGCACAGCTGTAGAAAAGTGCTGTACGTACATTTGACTTGATTTGAGGCGGCATGGTAGGAAAATGGTTAGCACGTCCGCCTCACAGTACAGAGGTTGTGGGTTGGAATCCAGCCCCCGGCCTTCCTGTGTGGAGTTTGCGTGTTCTCCCCGTGCCTGCGTTGATTTCCTCCATGTACTCCGGTTTCCTCCCACATTACAAAAACATGTATGCTAGGTTAATTGAACACTCTAAAGAGGGCAAAGAGGGCCAGATTTGGTGAGGTGAGAATGTGGGGGTGGGGCCACCATTTAGCCTGACATTCTTTTTTTACTTGGAGCACCAATAAATCCACATTTTAGCAAACCAATCTGCCTTTCGTTTTTGACTTTCTAATCTAAAGTTCAAGAATCTTAAACATGTCTTTTAGTCCAAAAATAGAGAAATAAGTAACAGTGTTCACCAGAGCTGGGCAGTCCGTCCGGCGGCGTAACGGTCAGTGCTTCCGTCTCGGACGGGCGCCCATTTTGGCGGCAGAGGACGGGAGGTGACACGTATGAAAAAAAAGGGCGGACTTAGCAAGGGCGGAGGTGGATTTTAGTCGGGTCCACTAATCAGCCCTCATGCGTGTGTCAATGGATGGATGGACTTGATTTGACGTCGCATACATTATTTTTCAATTAAAATAGACAAGAAAAACTCCCTTCACATTGGCTCATTTAGGAGGTCCAGGCTTTTATTCCCTCTGGTTGCACAGTCTACATGTTGTGTGAAATATAAAGATTGAAGTCAACAGAATCTGTTTATAATTCATTCATTCATTTTTCCAAACAAAACAGAAACTAAGAAAAACAGAAATGTCTTTTTTTCTCAATATTCTTTCCCCCTAAAAAATGAAATTGAAAAATGGAAAAAATGAAATGGACAACGACACAGTTTCCGATTTTGGTCCACAACTGGAAAAAAAAAAAAGATAGCGGGCGATTTGGACGTTGCCTTCATTTCAGACAGTTTCATCTGCCGCAAAGTTGCATTAACCCTATGCGCGCTTTCATCAAAAATCATAGCCTTCTGAGCTTTTTAAATGCTTTTTATGTGAATGTTTTTGTTGCAAAAATCAGGCAGGTGACTTCGATAAAAGAATTAAAAAATCGATTTGTGTTGAAAATATTTCTTTACTCAAAAACTGTGACTTTTAACCCATTAAAGCCTGAAGCCCTTTGTGGGACATCTCTAAAACCTACGGTCGTCTTTGGAGTCACCCTTGAAAACCTGACATTTTCGCCAACTACAAAATAATTCATATCTCAGCCCCTGTAGCAGATAGAAACATAATTCCAAAATAATTTGAGAGCTTAGACATGTGGCTTTCAACGGGCACAAGTTTATTCATCTTTACTGTTTCAATCGAAGATGCATGCAAAGCACTATTTTATCTATTTATTTTTTTAAATCGAGTGGTACCATGTTGTGTTCTATTATAAAGACGTTGAAATCGTCATTGTCTACGAACATATATCTTAACCATACATCACGTTTGGGTGGTTCTTGGCATTACAGTCCACGGGCTGCCATGACTTATATCAGAGCTCCCGTGATCAACTGTGCCGCCATTATTCCTCAAAAAAATTCAGGATATCCTCCGACAGCTCATGACACAGTATATTCTGAATCATTTCATTGGCTAAGAGACCGAGAATCGGATTTAAAAAAAAGAAAATGAAGTATACGCTCTCTGGCTTTAAAGGGAGAAACACGCAACAGCGCTTTAGTGGTAGAAATGCGACTATGGGCTTCCGTCCTTAATGGGTTAAGGAAATAGTAAGTAAAAAAAACAGTCTCCGGTCAGATGCTTGTTGCTTGTTGTTGGAAATGTTGTGATCAATTTTTATCAAAATGTATGGACGCAAATTTTCGAATGCCCATCTTGTTTCCCCAGAGAGATACATTTCTTCACTAGTATTGAGATTGAGTTGTTTTACTCCAATAAATTAATTATAACTTGTTGAATTCTTTACTGATGTTGACATAGATTGATTTCGTTACATTCATCAGACACACTTTCATAATATATTACATTAATGTTTAGTCAAGGTATGAAGATGCCATAGTATTGTCTTAGATAGCTTAAGGTTTCAGCTCTTAGTTAATAGTCACTGAGGGTGTGGATCTGCAGGGGGCGCCGGAACCTATCGAAGAGGCACAATATGGTGTTGCCAACCACCAGTTGATGATGTTGTCATTGATCGTGTCTGTTTCAGAAAATCTGACTGCACCACATTTCAAAACTAACATCGTTACAATTATAAAGTGGCAGCACTCCTCAAAAGATGGGTCAAATGGTGCTATTTTAGGTGCCATTTAACAGTGTCGTTTCAAATCGGAAATTGCATGAATCAATCAATCAATCAATCACATTTGATTTATATAGCAATTTGCATACATAAAAATGCAACTCAAAGTGCTGTAAAACATCCAAAGCAAAACATAAAAAGATCCGTTCACGCCCTCCCTCCCAACAAACCCAAGACAGATATCCACTAGTACATCAGCACTCACTCACACACAACCACACAAAGTGCACCACCTGATAAAACGTGTTAAAAAGACATGACAAGGCACAGAGAAACCATATGAGGAAAGGGTACCCAAGGGGAGCTCATCCGCGCTGAGGGGAATGACAGCCCACGGCCACAGGGGCGCCACCATCACATAGACCCCCAGCCCGGATTAGACAGGCGGACACCACACAAAGTGTAGAGACCGCCGGCCACCCGGACCCAAGGAGTCCCTGCGATGACAGCCCCCGCGGGAAGGGCAGCCACCCCTCCCCCAACGCGGAGGCCCCCCCATGAGGAAACACTGGAGCTAAAAGCTGACAACGTCAGGGAGCAACAAAACTGAAAGACAGAACAGTAGTATAGTCTAAGAACTAAAATCAGTAAGATAAGATAAATCTAATCTTCATTCAAAAGAAGAGATAAATTATTTAAAAGTTGTTAAAAGCTAAAATAAAAAGGTGTGTCTTGAGCTTCCTCTTAAAAATATCAACAGTCTCTGCAGACTTGACGTCCTCTGGCAGGCTATTCCAAAGGTGAGGACCAAAATGGCTGAATGCAGCCTCACCATGCCTTTTGGTCCTCACCCTTGGAATAAATAAAAGGCCGGCGCCAGAGGACCTCAGGATCCGTGAGGGTTGGTATGATAAAAGCAAATCAGATAAATAAGATGGCCCAAGACCATTAACACATTTATAAACTAATAAAAGTACCTTAAAATCGATCCTGAAACACACGGTGAGCCAATACAGCAATTTCAAAACTGGCATAATGTGCTCCCGCCTTCTGGTTCTCATCAATTTTAGCGGCTGAATTCTGCAGTAGTTGCAATGGTGAAATGCTCTTTTTCGGGAGGCCAGAGAGCAGGGTATTACAGTAATCTAAACGACAGGAAATAAAAGCATGCATCAGCACTTCCGTGTTAGCCTGAGAGAGAAACGGGCAGACTCTGGCGATATTCTTAAGGTGATAAAAAACAATCTTGGTTACATTTTTAATATGAGAAATAAAACTGAGCTCAGAGTAAAAAATGACGCCAAGATTCTTCACACAATTTGAGGGATTAAAAACTTGTAGTTCTGGTAAAGGTTTCTCTCTCTGACCTTCAGGACCGATAACTAAAACCTCAGTTTTGTCCTGATTGAGCTGTAGGAAATTATCAGCCATCCATGACTTGATATCTAAAATGCAATTTAAAAGGGTATCAATGGGTCCTGTGACATGAGGAGACACGGTAATATAATAGCTGTGAAAGCTGATGCCGTGTCCCCTGATGACATCCCCAAGGGGAAGCATATAAAGATATTTACATATAAAAAGTAGGGGGCCTAAAATTGTACCTTGGGGAACCCTACATTTAATTTCATGGGTTTTGGAGGAACAAGTATCCATACTTACAAAGAAACATCGGTCTGTGAGATAGGAATAAAACCAGTTAAAAACAGTACCGGGGATGCCCACTAGATTTTTAAGTCTATTCAATAAAATTTGGTGATCTACTGTATCAAAAGCAGCGCTTAGATCCAGTAGCTGTATCAAAAGCAGTGCTTAGATCCAGTAGCACCAAGACTGTGAGTTTTCTCACGTCTGCAGTGCACCTAATATTATTTAAAATCCTTAAAAGAGCAGTCTCCGTACTGTGGTTCATCCTAAAACCAGATTGATGTTTCTCCAAAATATTATTTATATTTAAAATATGATTTAACTGGATGAAAACCAGTTTTTCTAAAATCTTACTTAAAAACGGTAAGTTGGATACAGGTCTGTAATTATTAAAAACGCTGGGGTCAGAATTGCTCTTCTTCAGAAGGGGCTTCACCACCGCCGTTTTAAAGGCAGCGGAGAAGACGCCCGTCTGAAGAGAGCAATTGGCTATATTTAAAATTTGTTCCTCAAAAAATCCATAAAATGTCTTAAAAAGAAATGTGGGAATTGGATCCAAAAGGCAGGTTGTTGGGTTTACCTGGGAGAAAACTCTACTAAGTGTCCTTGCATCAACCAGGGCAAAACTTTCCAGTGTTTCCTCATGTAAATATGATTGTCCAGGTTTATTAAAACTTGTGTTTTGACGGGCTAAAAGACTGGATCTTATGTCATCGATTTTACTTTTGAAGTGGTCTGCAAAGTCCTCACAGAGAGCGCCTGTTGGTCTCTGTGTGGACTTATTAAAATCAGAACTAGTTAAAAGTTCAAAGGTGGAGAAGAGAACTCTGGGGTTGTTTTTATTGACTGTAGAGGTTTGAGAAATAGGAAGATTTTGCCAGTTTGACTGTTTTATTGTATGATTTCAGTTGTTCGCATAATATTTCATAGTGTACTGTAAGTTTACTTTTTCTCCACCTACTCTCTGCACGGCATTTTCTCTTTGATGTTTTGATTGTATTGTTTCTCCACGGGGGTATAGTCTTTGTTTTTGTTGTTTTAATTAAAAGTGGAGCTACTGAATCTAATGATGATTTAAGATTTAGGTTAAAATTGTCAACAATAAGATCACAGGGTGCAGGTAAAATGTCAGCAGGAGTGCTTTTTAAGATCTCGATAAAATTTGCAGCCACCTCAGAAGATAGGCTCTTTCTTCACTGTTCTCACCGGGGCTGCTAGATGGTTAAAACTGGCGATGTTAAAATAGACACAGAAGTGGTCTGACACTGCCAAGTCAACAACAGAGGACACACCAGCAGACAAGCCATAGGTTATGACCAAATCCAGGGTGTGTCCTCTGTTGTGAGTTGGCTGCAAGACGTGCTATTTAAAATCCAAGCAGTTTTAAAGGTTTAAAAATTCTCTGGATAGTGGGTCCGAGATGTTATCCACATGTATTTTAAAATCGCCAGTTATTAAAATCCTGTTATAACTGGAATATAAAATGGATACGAATTCTGAAAATTCTGTAATAAAAGAAGTTGAATGATGGGGAGGTCTATAAACGGTAATGCAGAGAATAGGGGGACTGCTAAAAACAAAAGCATGATGTTCAAACGATAAATAGCTGCTAAAAATGATCTCCTTTGATAAAAGAGTATTAATAAAAATTGATGCAGTCCCGCCTCCTCTTTTCCCATCCCTGGTAGAAAATAAAAAGTTAAAATTTGGTGGGCAAGCCTTGGTGAGAGCAACTGGAGCATCTGTACCAAGCCATGTCTCAGATAAAAGAATACCATGTAAATTATTGTCTAAAATCAGGTCGTTTATAATAAAAGCTTTGTTTAAAATTACAATTAGCACGGCCAGATTAATTATTCTGCTGGACGTGCGCTCATGGTGGTATTGATGAGCAGTAATAACATATACCAGATTACCATTAAAACCACGTTGTTTGTGTGTGCGAGGGAAGCGTCTGCCGGTGATGTTTCAATGGAAAGCTGTCCGATGGTGGTAATGATAATCGGGGCCTGCAGGGGGAGCTAGTGAGGGTCGTGGTACTGTGAGCAGCTGGTATTGGCCTGAAGGTGATTGTAGTGACATTGTCATTGCAGTGCTTATGAGTAGAAGAAGAAATGTGATTGGTAAACAAGAGTCAGCTGGGAGTGGAATTGGTAACGACATGGTGGATGTTAGCGGCTAAATCAATCAAACTTTTTCAATTAAATGCTATACTGTGAAAGATATACACTACTTTTGTGTCTATATTAATTTCCTCATTATAAGAGTTTTAAGATATTGAATATTACATTGTATGGTTTTCAGACCGATACCGGTAAGTATTTTTAGCTCCAGCAATATCAGCTCTAGCAATATCATCAAAACTTACCTGTTCAGCATACCCCATGACATTTATTTCTCTTGAAATTATTGTAATAGTGTACTATAAATATACAGGTGGCTGCAAAAGTAGGTATAGGACGTCTTCGCTGATTAATTACAAAGGCCACAATTAAAACAGATGTCAATAAATACAATTACAGATTTTTTTTTGTTACAAATAATAATGCTGTGTTATACATCTGTGCAATTGACTACTCATGATTTTGTCAAGTATGTTGTGATTAGACTTTTCTCACAGCTCTGTTCCGGTGGTGGCCTCTCGGCACCCGAGTCGGATAGTGCGGCTGAGGGCATGTACTCATCGTCCATGGCTGTCACCACTGCATGTCTGTCTCCATCTGTGGCCACTCCGTCCATCCATTACCTATACCGCTTGTCCTCACAAGGGTCGCGGGTGTGGTGGAGCCTATCCCAGTTGTCATCGGGCAGTAGGCAGGGGATACCCTGAACTGGTTGCCAGCCAACCGCAGGGCACATAGAGACAAATAAACATCGCACTCACAATCACACCTAGGGGCAATTTAGAGTGTTCAATCAACCTACCATGCATGTTTTTGGAATGTGGGAGGAAACCGGAGTGCCCGGAGAAAACTCACGCAGGCACGGGGAGAACATGCAAACTCCACACAGGGAGGCCGGAGCCAGGATTGAACCCACGACCTCTGAATTGTGAGGCAGACATGCTAACCAGTCGCCCACCGTGCCACCCTCTGTGGCCACGCCTGAAAATACAATTACATGGAAAAACAAATCATTACCATAAGTATATTGTTTGAGATGGTAACATATAACATGTAAGCATGTCATTAGATGATTAAAATAACTAAATGATAACATTTATAAATGCTGCTCTGAATAAAAAACATGAAAAATTAATCACAAGTATTGTTGGCTGCCAATACACAGAGAAAAGAAAATGAATTAATGTTTTTTTTTGCTTCAAAATAGAAAAAAAACATTTTTCAAAAACCAAAGATGTTGAAATGCAGTCATATTTAAATAATAGAATACAGGCACTTAAACAGGTGCCTTCTGCAATTTTTAAAAATGGACCTGGCAAATTACATGTATGTGACAAATTTGACAACAAGGTGGAGGGCTAATTATTTTTTACCAATCAGAATCAGAGTGTGTTACTAAACTGTTACTACGAACAACTTTGGAGAGTCACGGACAATTGTATAGTCTCTCTTGCAAGCATGCTCACCACCTTGCATCGCATACATACCAGAGTAATATCCACATATAAAAGAGGCCGACGTGTTGCATGAAAATGGAGCATTTCACATATTTGAGGATATTAGAAAAAACAAACCACACACTTGCCTTTATCTTCCAATATATCAAATCAACAACTCCAAACTGCTACAGTACACAATACAAGCACATTTGACTGTTTTGTTTGATAACTGATCCTGCTTTTATGATAGGAGGTTATTTTTTCTTGATTTCCATCTCTTCATTTATTCCTGTTTTGAATCATAACATGTATTTGTGTCTGTAAAGCACAGTGGATGTGCCTATTGTATGAATGGTGCTATACTAATAAACTTAGCTCACTTTGCTTTGCCTTCAAATGTCAGAAATCTCCCTTTTCAGCATGTTATTTACAAGAGTAAACTAGGCAGCGGGCTTTGTGGTACAACCAGGCAGTGCGAAGGCCCTCTTGGGAACTCCAAACAGGAGATTCAAACCCACAGCCTCTCAACTGTGAGGCAGACGTGCTCACCACTTTATATCCAATCAGCTTTTTCTGGGCCTGAAAATTCCCGGCATCCATTAAATTCACATTTTGTTCCTCAATGTATATCATTACCGTGCTGATAAAGATGTGCGTAAATTTTAATATTTGGAGCTCAATACATTTTCCGTCTCATGTCCCTCCTTTGAAACCCGAATTTAGGGAACTTGAGTGATGATAGTTAAAGGTCGAATTCTGGAATGAAATGATTCATATTAGGATTCGACACAGTGTCACATCAAAGCCTGTTTCATTTTATCCTGGCCATGATGATAACAATGACTCAGAAATGGCCATTCTATGTTAATGAGAATCTAAAAAACAAAAAAGCAAAACAGACGGAAAGCTGTTTCCTGGCAGCGTGAGCGATAACAAAACAAATCCCATTGCTAATTCATGATAATATACACATTGGAATGGATCAATAGCTGCAAGTAACTGAGTAGAAATGTAAAATGGATAAAGAAGTATAGGAAGTTGTCGCTGACGAGTTATGGCAGTTTAAAAAAAAAGCTCTTGTCATGCTGTATGCATTTCTCTTTCAGGAATATCAGATCATTAAGAAATCAGCACGCTCATTGAGCACCATTCAAGTGGAATCCCCATGGCGACTTGCACAGCCATCCATTATCTCCAGCATCGTACTGATGAAAGGCCAGGGAAAGGTGGGTGCGCTCTTGTCAGGTAACATGGAATAAGGCCTATAAAATGTAGTGGAGTACTGATGTTCCCAGCAACCAATTAGTATTTGTTGCTTCAAATTTGATCCACTTATCAGAGCCTACTAACCAAGCCCAAATTTAATAATGATCCCCACTATTTCACTGACTTTCTTTGGGCATGTGATGACAACACGCTTTTGACTACTGTCCAGTATACGTACAAATCATATTTTCATATTTGTATGAAAAACTACATGTTTATTAAATTTTATCCTGATTCAAGTTAACATCAGTCTGTGTTCCATTTTGGTGCCTCGCCAACAAGAATTGAACAGTTCTTCATTTTGTTTTTCTTTCATCCTCTGTCATTACATCATTTTGAGAGAGCTCGGGTAAATCAGTGTGGTTCTTATTAGGGATGGACAAGTACTGATACCGGGTATCCGTATTGGGCCAATACCCAGCCTTATTTCAAGGTATCGATACTCGCAATGGCCGTTGATAGATGCGGGCGTTTTACTATCAGGAACTAATAGGCATGTAGGCGTAAGTATGTGTAAATTAGGGATTCCAAGTTAAAACTTTAATGATGGAGATTAATTTACATTTTATAAAGTGTTACAAAAAATTTACTCAATTAACTCAGCTTTAGTTACTTCCTGTGGCAGCTGGCCGCTGCACATCTTTGCAGCCAAACTTAAAGAAGAGTCACTGTCGCAAAGACGGACTTTGACGTAGTTTTACATTATAAAGTTTCCCGACAGCTCACCGGAGAAATCCTAAATCATTTTCGAATGCAAATTCAAATACCATATTGTATGGCTTTGGTGTATCGTTCAGAAGTTGTATTTTACAGGAAAAAAATCACATCGAAGGATCAAAGAAAGCTATTAGAACAGTCTTTGAATCAAATTATACTTTTATTTGTTTCCATTTTAAATCCAAGACATTACTCAAGTAAATATCTGTTCCAAGCTTTGTGAAAAAATTGTAATAGAAAAATACGATACATCGCGATCAATTTTGTGATTAATTAGTTAAACCATGTTAATCGTTTGACAGCACTAGTATATAGTAAGGAAAGTCTCAACCCTTCATGCTTTCCCCGCCCATCTCAACGGACAACTGCGCGCTAACCCGAAGCAGAAACTTCACCTCGTCATCCATCCAAACAAAACTTGCCTTCATGATAGTGTTGGAATACTGGCCACTGTCACACTTACTCTTCTTCGTTCTTAATTCATTCTTCTTCTTTTATGTTCTTCTCTGTTTTCCGGTGACTACCCGTGGCTGTGCTACAGCGCCACTTCAGACTTGGCATATACATTACAGCCTATTAGCATCTTTAGCATCTTCTTGTGAACACACTCAATTCTGGAACCACTTCTGTGTTTATGATTTTTTGTTTTGTTTTATTTTTCATTTTTTGGGCTCCCGTCTAAGTGTGGACATAGCCTTAGAGGGAGTGAGAGTGACATATAGAGAGAGGCCAAAAGGGACCGTTGCATATGCTGTCTGTCGCCTTTCATGGAACGCAAGGGCGCTTTTGTCAATCATTTTGTTTGACATGTAATATCTTCACCAGTTTTATTTTAAAAGGCAGAGCATCTTAATCAAATCAATACCAAATTTAAGATGGCTACAATGGAGAGATGAAGCTTTTCAATTTTTGTTGGTGGGCATAGTAACTAAAAGTCTTCTTCAATGCGCCATTAAACCACAATCATGAAACTCCCAATTGTGTGTTTGCTATTCATACTTGCAATTATTTTTGCAATTTCTTAGTGCCTAGGATTCAGTATTGTTGGTGGCCAGGATTCAGCTCGTGGTCAAATGGGAATTTTTGTGAAGACCATTTTCTCTCACGGTGCTGCGGCTGCTGATGGACGCCTAAAAGAGGGTAACTCTCGTCCCTATTGCTTACCCTGACGAAATAAAACAGTTATGCAATTTGACCGTAACAAATCAGTTTGTATTGTCTTTTTTTTACCGACAAATGCTGTGGACACTGCCAAACTGCACGGTCATTGCAACTTGCGCTAGTCATGTTTTGTATATTATTGTCACGTCAATTACAAATCCAAGGGATGACAATCCTGAATTGAGTGTCGCTAGTTGATTCCCAGTTTGATTTAGTTCAAAATTAATTTTCCTTTTTGATTTTCGGTCTTGGTTGAGAAAAGTTTTTTCAGCATCAGGCCATTAATTAATTCCCAATTAACTGTAAATGCAATGTTTTCGGCAATGTTCACAAATACAGTAATGATTTTGCCTTTACCTGGGTCAGACTACAAGACACATTTGGTCACTCACAATGCCACTGTGCTAGAGCCACTGCATTGTGAGTGATGTGGCGCTGGCGCAACAGTGCGCATCGGCTAACGGCTATCCTCTTCGGTGCTCTTCTTGTACTATTTCATCGCTTGTTTCTGTGAACATTCGCAACATTCGCCCGCCAGGAACTTAAACACACTGGTGAATGGCACCAGATACCGGTTTTGAGTGACAGAACTGACAGCGAGACCAGCGTATGTCTATCTTTCCAATGCAAGATCTCTGTTACATGGGGACCTTGTAATCGAGAGATTACAGCTTGCTTGATCACGAGACGTTCATTCAAACGCGTCTGCATTCTATAAGACGTATTGAATAACTTGGGCTTTTATTTAGGAGAATAAATATTAGGTCGGTGTTTTCCAACCTTTCTTCAGCCAAGTTACCTATTTGTTATCCACTTATTTATTATCCACCTATTTGTTATCCACTGTATTTTGCAACTTTACATTTTACAACTTTGCTATATACTATACAGTACTTGTAAAAAGAAATAAAATGCATGAAATAAGCTTAACAGTCTTACATGAAATCTTAAGCATTGTGTTCTTTTTGTGCATAGGAGATGAGATTCTGGAGGTAAACGGAGAGTCTCTCCAAGGACTGACACATCAACAAGCCATCCATACTTTCAAGGTTCAATCAGTGTCATTGAATTACAATGTCAAACTCAGAGATGGGCAATTTACAATATTTTGCCACTCCGTCATTCGGCAGCAGCCTGGACACCATCCGTCATAGTCACTTTGTCACGATTTCAAGCCGAACAAAATTGTAACTAACCAAAGCCAAATTGGAGCTATAGGCCTAGTGGTGCCAGTGCTAGGGGGACAGGCCCTAAGGCCAGTGAAAATAGGAGTGCTGGACCATTGGCTGAGCTGCCTAGAGCTGAGCGCCTGCCTTGCACCTGGCCACCAAGTGTCCCCGTGGATTGCGACCCAGCCCAGACAACGACTACTCATGTTAAATGGAGTCAGCTGCCACCATTTAAAGAGCCTCAGAGTAAGCCCCCCAAATGTTCCAATTGTCCTAATAGGCTTTGCTGACGTGTTTGCATTTACAGCACAATCCGTGGCCAAGAGAGCGCTTCCACAACATCCGAGGGATCTCATTGGACTGACGGATTGACGATAGACCAACTGAAGATTCCAGTTTGGTTCATCTTGAAATAATTGACAGACTGATATCCAGAGCTGGGCAGAGCACTTGACCCTTATTTGCCGTCTGCGACCTGGGTACCCTTATGTCCTCGTCCCTCCGTCCTTATTCATAAAAATGATTGTCCTCCGATCCCGTCCGTCCTCTTCCTTTTAAAGCGCTCCTGTCCTTACATTCTGTCGGTCCGCTCCCCCTCGCCGCTACCCAAAGAAACCCCAAGAAACGTTATTTATTATTTCAAGCTCATTAGCTGGCTAATTAGCTATGTACCTCCAACCTCCACTTATCGGCTGGGAGTATCGTGAGTGGATTGAATTGTTTACACCAGTTTAACTCAGCTTTTTATCTGCCAGCAACCACCGTTGTGACGTGATAATGAACATGATGATGATGATGGGACCGGGGCAAGCCAGGGGACATAATGAGAATATTTAAGATTGCATAATAACACAATACAATTGGGTTTTGTTGCACGTTTCCTCTTTTTATTGCTTTATTTTGCAATAAAAATAATGATTGCAAAATAAAGCAATGTTATTTTAGGAGGAGGATGAACATCTTCCACTTCCGGGTCATTGCTTTCAGTGTTTGTGTGTGTGTCCATTAGTAGGCAGACTATGCCTGTGAGAACAATACTGCAGGGAGGAAATGCACGTGAAAAAGAGCACTCCAGTGTTGTGCAGGCTTAGCAAGGCAGTCTTGCTTTTTAAAAGAACCCAACACAACACGTCAGCCGGGACTTGACCCGGTTAGAGACGATTAGAGGGTCGGACGAAAACCTACCTCCGTCCTTGCTTAGTCCATCCTTTTTAAGAGAGTTTTCGTCCTCCGTCCGGCCATCCACAAAATAGACGTCTGTTCCAACTGGCAACATTTTGTAAATTGCCCATCTATTGTTATTTGTCTATATGTGCCCTGCAAATGCCGTACAACCAGTTTAGGGTAATTGACAATTCAATTTTATTAAATGTGTTTTGTTATGTTTTATGTTTGGTTTCAAATATTCATTTTGCCACCCACATTCATTCAAATTGGCCACTCTCCTGGGAATGTAAGTAAAGGAAGGAAGCACATCTGTTTCCATTTGTCATTGCTGGACTTGTTTCTGTTGTTACTCTAGCAACTCAAAAAAGGTGTTGTGACTTTGACAATTCGAACTCGCCTGCGGAGCCCCAGTCTTACACCCTGTGTGACACCAAGTATCCGTAGCCGCTCCAGCTCACCCAACTCCAATGCCAGTGAGGGAACACCCGTTCCCTTTGGAATTGATGAGACAGATGGCCAAAGGGGTCCTGGTCCAAAAGACTGCATCATCATGGAAGTCACACTTGATAAAGGTGATGTTTGGGTTTTTTATTTATTTATTTTTTTTTTAAGGGATCAGAGAGCCGATACGGTCTATTTTTCAATAGCAAGCTCAATTTTTATTTATTTTTTTTATCAGGAAAATGATGTTAGCTTGTATTTTAACTTTTGTCAATTTGTTTTGGAGAAATCAGTACAAAACTAACATGTTCAGGAACGGCTACAAGAAATGAGCTGATTGACCAGACCCCCTCCCCTCCCTCCATGTGTGATGTCACGACCGGGATCGATTACATTTTGCCATTCAAAGTCGCTGTAAATTCCTTAATTGGAGAGAGCTTGGCAATTGCAGAATAGCTGATCTTTTTATGGGCGACAGTTTTGCTTCTTTTGCACAACTGCAACATACTTACAATCTCCTCAAGAATAACTTCTTCAGGTTCTTACAAATTAGAAATTATGTGCCCTCTTTTGAAAGAGCATCCCCAACTGTCTTGGACCGGTGCCTTCTGCATTTAATGGACTAAGATAGAAAAAAGCTGCAGGTGGGGATGATCCTACCCAGCCCGAGCAAGGTAGACGCAGCACCAGCTCCTAGGCAGTCGACGGTAGATCGGGTAGAGTTTGCTCACCCCACCTGGACTTGTTCCCAGTTGGGGCTACCGGAGTCGACCTCACAGCGACCAACAGTAGATCGGGTAGAGTTCGCTCGCCCCGTGACGGACGGCCCTTGGGGGGGTGGGGGGGGGGGGGCGCGGGCCAGTGACGGCCAGCCCAGCCATGCCAGGGAATGTTGCCTAGCAGAGAACCGGGCAGAGGCGATACGGTTCATCTGGGAGAAGACCTGTGATGGGGTTGGATATCGAGCAGCGGGACCAGCTGTGGCAGGTGCTGTGGGACTTTGAGAGCATTTTTGCCCTCAGTGAGAATGAGGTGGGCCTCACTCACTTGGTTGAGCACCACATCGACACCGGGGACGCGCGACCAGTAAAGGTGCGGCCCCGACGCCTGCCTCTGGCCCAGCAGGAGGCTGCGGATCAGGAGGTCCGTGCCATGCTCGAAGCGGGAATCATAGACCCATCCAACAGCCCGTGGGCGTCTGGCGTGGTCATGGTTCCCAGAAAGAAAAGCACCAGACCGCGGTTCTGTGTGGACTACAGGCCGCTCAAAGTGGCAAGGAAGGACTGCTACCCGCTCCCGCGGATAGATGAGACGTTGGATCTGGTCTGTGGGTCTGCGCGGTTCTCATCGCTCGATCTGTGCAGTGGCTACTGGCAGGTCCCCCTTATCGCTGAGTCCAGACCTAAGACAGCGTTCTGCACCCCCCAAGGACACTGGCAGTTTAAAGTAATGAGTTTTGGACTCTGCAATGCACCAGGAACGTTCGAGCGCTTGATGGACACAGTGCTCTCGAACATACCGCGGCAAGAGTGCTTGGTGTATTTGGACGATGTCCTTGTCCATGGTGAGTCCTTCCAGACTGCGTTGGAGTCTCTGAGGCTGGTGCTGGGTAGAATTGCTGCGGCTGGAATGAAACTGCACCCAGAAAAGTTCCACTTTATGCGGCGAGAGGTGGAGTTCCTGGGTCACCGAGTGAATGGAGACGGCATCAGCACACTGAAGGAGAAGGTCAGCGCCATCAAAGACTGGCCAGCCCCAAAAGATCAGAAGCAGCTTAAGAGCTTTTTGAGACTTGCCTCATATTACAGACGGTTCGTGAGAGGATTTTCTTGCATCGGGGCGCCCTTGTTCCGGCTTGTTCCCTTTTTGTGGACACCGGAGTGTCAGGAGGCATTTTCCAGCCTGAAAAATGCCCTCATCAATGCTCCTGTTCTCACTCCACCTGATCCAACCTTGTCTTTTGTGCTGGATACGGACGCTAGCAATGTCGGCATGAGGGCGGTGTTGTCACAGGTGGGGCCGAAAGGTGAACGAGTGGTGGCCTACTTCAGCCGCATTTTCAATAAGAGTGAATGACGATACTGTGTCACCAGATGTGAACTGCTGGCAGTTGTTTTGGCTGCGCGTCATTTCAAGTATTACCTGTGCGGCGTTCCGTTCACCATCAGGACGGATCATGCTGCGCTGCAGTGGTTGATGTCGTTCAGGGAACCAGAAGGCCAAGTGGCACGGTGGCTGGAGGAGCTGCAGGGCTGGAGCTCATCACGTCAATGCTGATGCCCTTTCCCGGCGTCCATGTGCTGTTGGCAGCTGCAGCTACTGCGACCGGCGGGATGCCAGGGAGTTGGAGCTGTGTGGGGAGGCGACTGCTGTTGGACCATCACGCTGCATCCTGGAGGCTGTGGACATTGCGGAGTGGGCTGTCAAGCAGGAAGAGGATCGTGATTTCAACCCTGTGCGACAGTAGGTCCAGAGTGGCAGGAGGTCACCCTGGGAAGGAGTGATGGGACTCTCTGTTGGCGCCAAAGGCCTTTGTTTGCTGTCTTGCGCATGAAGGATGGCGTGCTGCAGCATGCGTGGAAGGATCCAGCGACCAGAGAGGAGAGGTGGCAGGTGGTGGTGCCCAGAGCTCTTAGAGAGTCGGCACTGAGAGCATGCCACGGGGGCACGGGTACCGGACACTTTGGCAGCACAAAGACACTCAGACGGCTGCGCCTAGGGTTTTACTGGGGCCAGCATCGACGGGACGTGGAGGACTTTTGCCGGGGGTGTGACGAGTGTGCGGCCTACAAGGTCCCTCAAGACCAATCGCATACACCGCTTCAGCAACAGAGAGTTGGGGCGCCCATGGAGCAGGTTGCTGTGGACATTATGGGTCCTTTTCCCGTGACGGACAGAGGGAACCGTTACGTGCTGTGTGCGATGGACTATTTCACAAAGTGGCCCGAGGCATACGCACTGCCAGATCAGGAGGCGGAGACGGTGGCGGATGCACTGTTGGAGGGCATGTTCTGCCAGTTTGGGACTGCAGATATACTCCACAGTGATCAAGGCAGAAATTTTGAGTCCAAGGTTTTTGCTGCCCTTTGTGAACACTTGAACATGCAGAAGACGTGAACCACCCCTTTGCATCCGCAGAGTGATGGTTTAGTAGAACGTTTCAACCGCACAATGCAGCAGCAGCTTGCCATCCTCAGCTGGTTTGGGTGTATACACCAAAAAGAAAGAAGGGACACTGCCCTAAGTTAGACAGTCATTGGGACGGGCCGTGTAGGGTCCTTGAGCGGGTGGGGGAGGTAGTGTATCGGGTGGCAGTTCCCCCCAGGGGCCGGAGGGTTGCTCAACATTGGGACAGGTTGGCTCCGTACCGGGGCAGTGGTGTTCAAATATTTGAGGCCGGGTCTGTTTCACCTGCCATTTCAGGACGAGTGGTGGATTCAGGTTCCCCGGATCCCACTCATGTTGTCTCTGTTCCACCGGTTGGAGACAAAAATGGCATGGGCCCAGGCCGACCCAAGAGACAGAGGCGTAGGCCGCAGCGCCTAGAGGACCTTTTCGTTGACCCCTCAGGGGCGGGGGTTTCATAAAGGGGAGGGCAGTGTAATATCTGTTCCTTGTTTTGTGCATGTGCTGGCTGGGCTTATGAGTAGTGAGTGACGTCATAGCGGGGGGACGAGCGAGGTGAGTTGGGAAGTTGGGCTAAAAGAGCGGGTGGTATGATTGAGCGCATGGCCGTGAGTTGTGGCCACCAGCAGCTCTTGTGTGAATGTGTTCTTTTTTCCGTGACGATCTGTTATTAAATCGACGATCAGATTGAATCAGCGACTGTATGCATCTTTGACCACTTCGAGGGGCATTACAATATATAAATACAAATTTTTTTGGGGTATATTTGCTTTCTTCACTGAAAATGAAAATGTGTTGCTTTACTATCTCATGTGGTTCAAATCTCTTGAATAAAAACATATTTGGCAAAAGTCGCTGAAAATAACGACTTTGAATGGCAAAATATTGTCAAAATAACGAGGATCAATAGATTAGCCTTTACATGTGTGACCAAAAGAGCAAGAAATGAGCAGCCTACCTGAGGTGCTCCACTTCATCTCACATACGTCGTTTTATGTCCTAAGATACTCAAACACATTGCGTTCCGAGAAGCTTTTTCATTAGCTGATTTGCTCATTGGTTGTTATAGATTACATTTGAAGTGTTAGCTTGACTTAGTTTTTCTCCGAGGTCCACCCCTGCGCCGCCTAGCCGAAAATGAGGTGCGTTAAATGGCCATACTCGGCTGAAGGGACGGCCTCGGTGCTCTTAAATCTTTCCAAGTCCAACTTTGACATTTCGACAAGCCGAACTCTGGGGCTTGTATTCATCCAAAATTGATGCACACAGGCCGGCCCATCCGCACAGTGACGCCGCTGTATCTCGAGACCTCCTCTGTAGCAAACACGGGGCTCCTGGCTGGCTGACTGGCTGTAGCAAACACGGCTGAAGGTGGACACGGAGCTTCTTGGATGCCTAGATGGCAGATCTCCGTGAAACGCAGCCCCATATCTTATCAAAGTTTATACCTCCATCCATTTTCTCGAATCGGCCCCTTATTAGCGATCACATGCCGCACCAGTGATGCCGAGCGGAATCTCTGGCAGAACACCGGCTACTGGCTGACCAATGGCGGCATGGAGCTAACTCCTACTCGAGTGCATGAGCGGGCAGCTTGTCTGAGACACGAACCCGGTAAGATCTCATTATGCTAACTTTGACTGTTAGCAATCGAAAGCTAATTCTGCCTCGACTAGCCGAAGGAGCTAGCGGGAGCCAACAGCCATGGCTGCTACGATCAATTACGATCAATCGTCACAAAAATTCATATGCACATTCCTGGTATTGTCCAATCTAACCGGTAATTTAAAAAAAAATAAAAAAAACAGCACAATATGTTTGATTTTGTAGAAGTGCTATTATTCCTCATAGGAGCTCACATTTGATGTTAATAAAAACTAAATATTGTGCTTTTATATTTTCACAGTTTGAAATGGAAAAGAGTAGGAATGTTCAAATTAATTTTGGTGGCAATTAATCACTTTCAAACATTAGGTGACGACAGAACATCAAAAACCAAAACAAGTAACAACACGGATAATAGTGGTTGCCTCCTTGCAATGACGTTGACAGCCTGAGATGGAGAACAAAAAAAAACACGCCCCAAAAGTGGGCGGGCCAATTTGCAGCTTTGTCATCACAAAAAAGCCCATAAATCACTACAGATTCTTTTAGGGGGGTGAATTTTAGTGCTGACATAATTTTTTTTCATACAGACCTATTATATAAGTGTTGATGTTCAGCCCAATCCAGTGTCATTTTAATTAAATGTATTACAGCACTACATGTGATGTAGCTGGAGACCTGTGACTGACTTACTGCCAGATGAAATTTATTTTGGATTTTAGATTGACTTTAAATCAAAGGTTATGTGCTGCTTTTGAGTCAAGGTGTTCAAAAGACCCAGGTTACACATAAAAAATGCAAAGCTATCAGAGCACTTGCCATTTGTTTTGTTGGAATGTTTTGCAGGTCTCGAGGCCATAAGCCAAATTATCAATTTACAAAACAACTACTTACTCAATGCCAGGGGTGGAGCCAGAATGTGGCTAATGGTTGGGCCTGTTAAAATCAGGGTAGGCCTGAATATTTCTCTCACTGAGCACAATCCTCCCATCCCGACACATCGTATATTCAAATAAAATGATCAACTGAATAATATGAAGTTCAGATCTTCCTTAGACAACCACAACTATGCCATTCTTAATATTCAATAAAATAAAAAAACACAAATTCAAAAATAAGTTAATAATTTACTAAACATGTAAAAGTATATATTTTTTTCATGAATCTCATTGGGTGGGTAGTCTGTCAATCTGGGTGGGCCTGTGCACACCCAGGCCCACCCATGGCACCGCCCCTGCTCAAAGTGTGTTCGCTTTATCTTTCAAGAAAGTATCCAATGTAAATAAAGTCTCATACAAGTCAATTGAATTTTCTCGTCTTTTTTCTTTTCCATCTCTGAAGTTCAGGAATCATACAATGATCAGATCTGGGCAGCTTTTCCATCCTCACGAACACTCTCACCCAAGACGGGCGAGGGCAGAAAAGGGGCACGGTCTAACATGCAGCCCTCACATTTATACTGTTTTCAAAATGTAAACATAATGTGGGCTGGTCTACTCCCTGTCCCTCCCCTGTCTGTAGGGCTGATCTTCTCCAGCTTGGTCAGATCAGGGCACACTGACTCTAACACTTTTAACTGATTATGCGATGTCTGTGAATGTGTAATTGCCATATTGGTTTTTGGTTAACCTGTTGGCTAATATCTAGCCATTCATACAGATTTAGATCCTTCAGTTTCTATTCAGGGCTAATTTTATAGTATCACTATGGCTGCTTTTTGCAGACATACACAACACAATACAATGCAACTTTATATTGCGCATTTCATAACAGTTACAGCTATAACAAATTACTTCACAAGAACAAAATAGCAATAATATAACAAGTGACAGCAATGTAGAACACAAATTAGTATTATACAGGAGACACCGGAAAACAGCAGAAAACTGTCAGTCTCACGTTGGATCAAAACCCATCCATCCATCCATTATCTCCCGCTTATCCGAAGTCGGGTCGCGGAGGCAGCAGCTTCAGCAGGGAAGCCCGACTTCCCTCTCAACAGCAACATCCTCCAGCTCTTCCGGAAGGATCCCAAGGCGTTCCCAGGCAAGCCGGGAGACATAGTCTCTCCAGCGTGTTCTGGGTCGTCCTCGGGGTCTCCTGCCGGTGGGACATGCCCGGAACACCTCACCAGGGAGGCGTCCAGGAGGCATCCTAATCAGATGCCCGAGCCACCTCAACTGGCTCCTCTCGATGCGGAGGAGCAGCGGCTCGACTCTGAGTCCCTCCCGGATGGCCGAACTTCTCACCCTATCTCTAAGGGAGAGCCCGGACACCCTGCGAAGGAAACCCATTTCGGCCGCTTGTATCCGAGATCTTGTTCTTTCGGTCATGACCCACAGCTCATGACCATAGGTGAGAGTAGGAACGTAGATCGACCGGTAAATTGAGAGCTTCGCCTTTCGGCTAAGCTCCTTCTTCACCACGACAGACCGATACAGGGTCCGCATCACAGCAGACGCTGCACCGATCCGCCTGTCGATCTCCCGTTCCATCTTACCCCCACTCGTGAACAAGACCCCAAGATACTTGAACTCCTCCACTTGGGGCAGAATCTCATCCCCGACCCGGAGAGGGCACGCCACCCTTTTCCGACTGAGGACCATGGTCTCAGATTTGGAGGTGCTGATCTTCATTCCGACCGTTTCACACTCGGCTGCGAACCGCTCCAGCGAGAGTTGGAGATCGCGGCTTGAAGAAGCCAACAGTACCACATCATCTGCAAAAAGCAGAGATGCAATACTGAGGCCACCAAACCGGACCCCCTCGACACCTCGGCTGCGCCTAGAAATTCTGTCCATAAAGGTTATGAACAGAATCGGTGACAAAGGGCAGCCTTGGCGGAGTCCAACCCCCACAGGAAACGAATCCGACTTACTACCGGCAATTCGGACCAAACTCTGGCATCGGTGGTACAGGGACCGGAGAGCCCTTATCAGGGGGCTCGGTACCCCGTACTCCCGAAGCACCCCCTACAGAACTCCCCGAGGGACACGGTCGAACGCCTTCTCCAAGTCCACAAAACACATGTAGACCGGTTGGGCAAACTCCCATGCACCCTCGAAGACCCTGCTGAGGGTGTAGAGCTGGTCCACTGTTCCACGGCCAGGACGAAAACCACATTGCTCCTCCTGAATCCGGGATTCGACCTTCCAACGGACCCTCCTCTCCAGCACCCCTGAATAGACCTTGCCGGGGAGGCTGAGGAGTGTGATCCCTCTGTAATTGGAGCACACCCTCCGGTCCCCCTTCTTAAAAAGGGGGACCACCACCCCGGTCTGCCAATCCAGAGGCACTGTCCCCGATGTCCACGCAATGTTGAAGAGACGTGTCAACCATGACAGCCCCTCAACATCCAGAGCCTTTATGAACTCCGGGCGGATCTCATCCACCCCCGGGGCTTTGCCACCGAGGAGCTTTTTGACTACCTCGGTGACTTCAACCCCAGAGATAGGAGAGCCCACCTCAGAGTCTCCAGGCTCTGCTTCCTCAGTGGAAGGCGTGTCGGTGGAATTGAGGAGGTCTTCGAAGTACTCTCCCCACCGACCCACAACGTCCCGAGTTGAGGTCAGCAGCACCCCATCTCCACTATAAACAGTGTTAATGGTGCACTGCTTCCCCCTCCTGAGACGCCGGATGGTGGACCAGAATTTCCTCGAAGCCGTCCGGAAGTCATTTTCCATGGCCTCCCCGAACTCCTCCCACACCCGGGTTTTTGCCTCAGCAACCGCCAGAGCTGCATTCCGCTTGGCCAGCCGGTACCCGTCAGCTGCCTCCGGGGTCCCGCAGGCCAAAAAGGCCCGATAGGACTCCTTCTTCAGCTGGACAGCATCCCTTACCGCTGGTGTCCACCAGCGGGTTCGGGGATTGCCGCCACGACAGGCACCGACCACCTTGCGGCCACAGCTCCGATCGGCCGCCTCAACAATGGAGGCACGAAACATGGTCCACTCGGACTCGATGTCCCCCGCCTCCCCCGGGACGTGGGAAAAGTTCTGCCGGAGGTGGGAGTTGAAACTCCTTCTGACAGGGGATTCTGCCAGACGTTCTCAGCAAACCCTCACAATACGTTTGGGTCTGCCAGGTCGGACCGGCATCTTCCCCCACCATCAGAGCCAACTCACCACCAGATGGTGATCAGTTGACAGCTCCGCCCCTCTCTTCACCCGAGTGTCCAAAACATGCGGCCGCAAGTCCGATGATACGACTACAAAGTCGATCATCGAACTGCGGCCTAGGGTATCCTGGTGCCAAGTGCACATATGGACACCCTTATGCTTGAACATGGTGTTCGTTATGGACAATCCGTGATGAGCACAGAAGTCCAGTAACCGAACACCGCTCGGGTTCAGATCGGGGGGGCCGTTCCTCCCAATCACACCTCTCCAGGTCTCACTGTCATTGCCCACGTGAGCATTGAAGTCCCCCAGCAGAACGATGGAGTCCCCAGGTGGAGCGCCCTCCAGCACACCCTCCAAGGACTCCAAAAAGGGTGGGTACTCTGCGCTGCCGTTTGGTGCATAAGCACAAACAACAGTCAGGACCCGTCCCCCCACCCTCAGGCGGAGGGAGGCTACCCTCTCGTCCACCGGGGTAAACCCCAATGTACAGGCGCCAAGCCGGGGGGCAATAAGTATGCCCACACCTGCTCGGCGCCTCCCACCCTGGGCAACTCCAGAGTGGAAGAGTGTCCAACCCCTCTCGAGAGGACTGGGACCAGAACCCAAGCTGTGCGTGGAGGTGAGCCCGACTATATCTAATCGGAACCTCTCAGCCTCACACACCAGCTCAGGCTCCTTCCCTGCCAGAGAGGTGACATTCCATGTCCCAAGAGCTAGTTTTTGCTGCCGGGGATCGGACCGCCAAGGTCCCCGTCTTCCGCCGCCGCCCAGCTCACACGGCACCCGACCCCTTTGGCCCCTCCCACCAGTGGTGAGCCCATGGAAAGAGGGACCCATGTGTCCTTTTCGGGCTGAGCCCGGCCGGGCCCCATGGGTGCAGGCCCGGCCACCAGGCGCTCGCCATCGAGCCCCACCTCCAGGCCTGGCTCCAGAAGGGGGCCCCGGTGACACGCGTCCGGGCGAGGGAAAACGTGGTCCGTTAATTTTACTCATCATAAGGGGTCATTTTGAGCCGTGCTTAGTCTGGTCCCTCACCTAGGACCTGTTTGCCATGGGTGACCCTACCAGGGGCATAAAGCCCCAGACAACGTAGCTCCTAGGATCATTGGGGCGCGCAAACCCCTCCACCACGATAAGGTGACGGCTCACGGGGGGGATCAAAACCCAAAGAGTAGAAATGTGTCTTAAAACGAGTTTTAAAAATTGACAGAGGGGGCTTGCCTGTGTGCTTGTGTTGGTGTGTTTACCCAAAATGTTAAATATATAATGTTGCAAGAATGAGACAGTCTCCTTGACTCCTTTTTCTGTACGTAGAGCCTGGCGTCGGCCTGGGGATTGGTGTTTGTTTTCTGACTCCAGATAACTCTGCTCCTGGCATCTATATCCATAGCCTAGCTCTGGGATCTGTTGCCAAGATGGATGGCAGGCTCAGGTAAAAACATTTATTTTCTTCTGGATAATAATCAGGTCGGGGACACGAATTACGTTTTGACTCGAGCCAGGTTTGAATTGGCAATTTTAGAACTTGGTACCTTGGATAAAATATAGTATATGCAGAGGTAGGAAAAATACTGACATTCTGTACTTGAGTAAAAAGTACAATTGTATAAAAAATGACTTTGGTAAAAGTAAAAGTACTTCAAATAGTCGCCACAGTAAGCTGCCTTGCGACTCAAGATGACCACTCCCCCAATGTCACAACAGTTAATTTTCTTTGTGAACCACATGGCTCCTGAGAGAAGTAAAGTTTCTGATAATATTGGAAAATGGTGATAAAAGTAAGATAATATTGGGAATTGGTGATAAAAGTAAGACGTGAGTGCCAGTGTGTGCGTGTCTGTGTGTAAGCCACGTAATGAGAATCTTAACTCAACTTTATTGATAGAGCACTTTATAAAACAACCACCGCTCCAAGTGCTGTACATGGAGCAAAGATTGACGGCAAAGTACTGCATGTGAAAGTCCAGTCTAGGAAAATGCTTATTTTTCTGGCTAGTAGCTGCGTTTAGGATTCACTTTTATGTTTTTGAAGTTTAAAACACATTTCAGTTATAGTGGATTTTTAGAAAACTATTTACTGTAAGGAGATGTTTGTTTTCATTGAACGATAGACATGCAGGTGAGTCTGGGAGCTCCCTGCACTTTTTGTTAGTCTTGTAAAAAAAAGTTGTCTATTTTCTAAGATCTAAAAAAGCTTTAAAATGTTTTAAATCACTAAAGTTTTTTTTTTTAATATACATGTGCTTAAAGGCATTTAAACTAAGTCAAGTGCTGGAGTTTTTATTTTCATAAATTTGACACCAATTTACCCCTTTTTTCTACAAATAAATATCGGCTTCAAATATCGGTTATCGGCCGCCTTGACTACTAATAATCGGTATTGGTATCGACCCTGAAAAAAAGCATGTAAGGATCTACAAATACAGTATTTGGGGGAAAATTATGAGGTGAGGCTTTTCCATCTCGGTTCATGGAAACTAGGGTTAGGCATTGTTTGAATTTGGGCGATTCCAGTTCAAAACTATTCTCGATTCATATTCTTTTTTTTTGTGGGGAGCGGGGGTTAATAAATATTTGATGTGATTTGATATGAACTTTTCTACTGTTTATGAATTTTCTCAATGGATATTCTTGCGAAATATATTAATATCAAACCTATGAGCTTGAATTCACAAGAACAAGGTGAACTAGTTGTGCCCGAGGAACCAGAGCCCCGTCCAGCTCGTGTCCGCCTTAGGCCTCATTACCTGGACGATTACATTACTGACTTTTAATGTTTAGGTCTTAGCCAGAGCTTAGCTTTTGTGTGGCAGAATAACCCACAAGGCTAAGCGAGTAAACTGGCAGTCTACCTGGTTTGCTCAGCTCGTGATGGGCTTTGTTCCAGCCCTTGTTTTGTGTGTTTAATGTTGTTTGGGAAATTCTCCAGATTCCATAAAGAGGGGAGGTGAATGTAGCAATATGGCCGTATGCCGTACTGCTACACAATGTTACAGTAGTGAATTATCCACAAGAGACCTTTTATTTTGGAGAACCTTTAGAAAATACAATACCATAATGAAGCTTCTAGCATGCTATGAACATCCATGGGCAAGCCAAGTGTGCAAATAGAAGGAAAAACTTGTGCTCGATGTGGGCATTAAACATATTTCATTTCATTTGTATACTTAGCCAATTCTGACTGCGCTGCGGTCCGTATCACTGTGGTACCACTTGGATGAGGGTCGGACTCGGAGATGGAAACCCCACCTCTCGCTATATCACAGGTGTCAAACTCAAGGCCCAGGGGCCAGATCCGGCCCGTGACATCATTTTATGTGGCCCGCGAAGACAAATCATGTGTTGACTTGACATGTTTCTTTGAAATTGTCTTCACTGTGAACACAACATATGAGATATTGCAAGCTTTTGTTACCAAGCCCTCTTTTAAAGTACATTAGAAAAATAGTTGAAAACACATTTTACTGGCTTCTGGTTTCAAAACTAGTTATCCATCAATTTGTTGTGTATATGTGATGATAAAAGGTGATCATACATTTATATGGGGTCACAGGGGAACGCCCGCCAAGGGACACCAAAAGGATGATGTGGCCCGCGTTTGACACCCATGCTCTAAAGGCATCATGATATGCACTGTATTATGTAGCAAATTTGCTCAAATTATTGGGCTAAATCATCCCCTCATTGTTGTTTTTCTTGCTAGCTTTTCTTCACCAATGCTGTTTTTTTTTTGTCAGTCTTGGCCACTTTTCTGCATGTTTTAGAGGTTGCAACACACCTGATTAAAACGATCAGCTCATCAGCAAGTTCTGTAGGGGCCTAATAACGATCACGATCATTTGAATCAGTTGTGTTACAGGAGGAAACCTCTAAAACATGCAGGAAAGCAGCCCTCTATCATGCAAGGCGAAAGCCATATTTTACCAATATCCAGAAACACCACTGGCTTCTCTGCACCTGAACACATCTGAGATGGACTGACACAATGTGGAAAAGTATGCTGTCGGGGATGCGTTAGTGTCCATGACATGCGCAACTTGGACATCTGTAGCTGGGTGTCCAGTACCGGTTTTCGTAAAAGAAAAGCACTATTTCTACAATTTTGATAAAGTACAATTGCTAGTTGTTGGTGTTTGGCTTATGAATTGTAATTCCCATAACCGTCCCGTCTGGTGAGATCTCATAATTCTCCCCTAAGATTTGAAAATGTTGACCACCACTGTTGGCCATCTGGTGTGTCCAATAACTTGTATAGCGCTACATATACACAATCACAACAACCGTAAGTAATGTGGTCACCTCGGAGACCACATGTTTCTAGTTTTCCCACATGCTCAGATACAAACACAAAAAACACAGACTCACATTTTTTTTTTGGACCACTGAACAATTTGAATACTTGTTGTATAAATATTTGTATTTCGTGTATATATGTTTTTAAAGTACTATAATCATGTACTTACCGATTATGTCACATCTATGCTTCCTCACATCAGTCGGGGGGATCAGATACTGGAGGTGGATTCAGTCAGTCTTCGTTTTGCTGCCCTCAGTGAAGCCTACGCCAACCTCAGTGAATGTGGCCCAGGACCAGTTAGTCTCATTATTAGTCGTCATCCTAATCCCAAAGTAAGTATTCTTTTTTTTTTTTCAGCATGTCAATTTTTGGGTGAACTCTTCCTTTCAAATGAATAATTGAACACTGCCCTTCTGCCAATTTGCCACATCGGAGGCATAACAGTAGAGCCGGAGTTTATTTGCCTGGGCCCTTTTCAGATAGAACTCATCAAAGCAGGACATTCCAGTGTCTGTAGTGCCCTCTTCAGCAACAATTTCTTTCAATCCAAAGGGGTGTGCCCATTGACACTTGGGTGTTAACCTTCACGGCTTTCTGTATGCTCGTGACAGGAGACATTACGCCAGTAATATTATGTTGGAAATTCCCAGGTTGACTTCAAATTGGGGATGTAGTGTGGAATGGTTTTTGTCACTCTCCAATGGCCAAAAAGTCCCTCATAAATGTTCCGTCAAAATTGACACACAACAATGCTTGTGACAAACAATGATATATTGTCCCAGCAATGGCTGTTTTGTTTGACTTTACATTGACCTGCAGTATGGAGGACCAAAACTTAATTAAAATGAATATAAAAAACATAATAGAAAATTAAATATAAAAAAATAATATAAATGGAAATTTGTTCATGGTGGCAAAAACTTTGCCAACAGTTTTAACGATCAAAAGGAGTTTTTCGCGGCGACAAGAAAAGCCATTTGCGACCATTAAAATTGTTGTCTGCGAACGTCTTCGCAACCGTTTGTAATGTTGAACGAACCCTGATGAAAAATCAACATTAGGGTGGTGCGCAAACACTTGCCAACCCTTGCTGCTCGGTGGGCTTTGGTGACCCGTTCGTGAACGTCAATGCATTGTACGTTCAATCAAGTCTCTCTGATTGATGATGGTGACATCTCTGGCAGTTGAACGTTTTGTTGTATTGAAAGAAAAGCAAGAAGTAATAAAATACTCTCCAAACAAGTACAATTTACGGGGCGCTAGTGGGCAGTAGCATGTGAAGACCTGTTTTAGTGGGGCTCCCGACTGGTGTGAACCTTTTTTACAATACAATACAATAACATTTTATTTACATAGCGCATTTCATAACAGCTAGCGCTAGCTATACAATTGACACCGAAAATTTCAGGTCTGATCAAAAGCCAGAGAATAGGAATGTGTCTTCAACCGGGTTTTAAAAGTGGACAGAGAGGGGGCTTGCTTAACATCCAATGGGAGGTCATTCCAAAGGGAAGGACCAGCAATCGAAAAGGCTCAATCCCTCCCTCTGAGGCTCCGCTTGGGCCTCGACACCTCGAGCAGTGCCTGGTCCGCAGACCTGAGGCTGGAAGGAGCGTAGGGGTGGAGGAGCTCGGAGAGGTATGCCGGGGGAGGCCATTTAATGATTTATAGACAAATAGGAGAATCTTAAATCGAACCCTGAAATGCACTGGGAACTAGTGAAGGGAGGCTAGAATTGGCCTGGCTTGACAATAGAACTTTTGTGAACGCTGATATCTTAATTTGAGTTGTATCACATCGCTGGACTTCGAAATGCCCAAGGGGAATCGTAACAAGAAAGAGGCCACTGCTAAAGCTTCACACTCGGCTGAAACTGCTTCGGCGAATGAAGACTCCTCGGAAGAGGAGACTACAGACCTGTCTGCGGTTATGTCTGCCATTGCAAGCAGTGAAAGTAGGATTTTGGCACGGATTGACTTGAGCATAGCTGACCTGAATGCTAAAATAGACGCCCTCCGGGAGGATGTGGCCATCGAAGAGACTCAGCTTGGTGACTTAGTCTGGATTGAATACGTTCGCTGACAGGAAGACCTCCGCCAGAAGTGAGATCACTGTGTTGAAGGCAGAGGTAACCCTGCTCCGCCGGAGAGTGGAGGAAATCGACGGGGGACAGCGTCGTCTCAATGCTTGCTTGGTTGGGATAAAAGAAGGTTTTGCATCATGTGAGGGACAGTGGCCCGTCGCAAGCATCGCTAAATTGTTGCAGGAGCTGTTGGCTCTTGATTTCACCCCAACCTTGGACGCAGCTTTCCGCGGCACTCAGCCTACCACAGAGTGAGGCCCCAGTGTTATCATCATTAAGCTCCACTACTTACGGGAAAGGGATGAGGTTTTACGTGTGGCAGCCCGTTTGGCGCCACTGACCCTCCACAACATGAGAGTGTGTATATTCCCTGATCATACTGCGGCCGTGGCGAAGAAGAGAGCGGCTTTTGCCGAATCGAAACATCTACTCCTAAGCTGTGACAATGTCAAGTTTGGTGTCTGATTCCCCGCAGTTCTATGCTATCAACGACCCAGCTGGTCAAGAAAAGCGGTTTGAGGATCCAGTGGCAGCAATGGAATATACTAAAAAGTACTTGAAACCTAGGATCATTATAAATTGACTTGACCAAATGGACACCGGAGTCTAGTCGATGCTGAACAGTGAAAGGTACGGACACCGAGCTCATTCATCTACTGACTTTTCAACAACTACAAAAAAAGAAAAGGGAAGATATGGACTCATTTTTATGTTTTTCTTTACTCTGGAAGCACAATGTCTAACATACAGGGGTCAAATAATATTTGTTTTCTGAGCTGGAATATAAAGGGAATCCATAATCCGGTGAAGGGAAACCGGGTGTTTGCAAATATGAAAACATTAGGTAGTGATATGTACTTGCAGGAGACTCAGTAAAGTTGCCGTGTAGTTCTTAAGGTGCCGGGAAGGGGACCTGGCACTGCTGAGGCACCGGGACGGGGGCCTGCATTCGCTGAGGTGCCGGGAAGGGGTCCTGGCACTGCCGAGGGGCCGGCATTGGAGGCTGTAGTTGCCGAGGTGCCTGGAAGGGGGCCTGGCTCTGCTGGGCATCCGGCACGGGGCCCTGCCTCATCAGCCTGTCACCATAGAAGTTGGGACGCATATGAGACACGAGAGGTTGGGAGTACAGATAGTGAGGAAGGTAAACGGGATGAAGGGAGAAACGAGATGAATGGGACTAGGTGAAGAAGAATGCAATGAACGAGATGTCGAAAAAGGCGGGGAGTGTTGTGGCTTGGGTAAAGGTTCGTAATGAAGTGACTTAGAAAAGGCTGAATTATGGGAGGAACCAGAACCTCTACTCTGTGCCTACGTTGGCCACCCCGTGTAAATGGCCAACCAGCCACCCAAGCTTGGGTCTGATGGGCAGGGTTCTGGAGTGGACACCAAGGGATCATCATCAGAAAAACGTGACAGAAACTGACAAGGGCTTGAATAATGATAGGGAAGGGACCGGGAAAACCAAAATCAGTGTCAAAATCCGAATTGGAAACTAAAGGGATCATCATCGGAAAAAAATGTGACAAAAACTGACAATGGCTTGAAAGAACAGGAAGCCCAAAATCAATGTCATTATCAGAAAGGAGAGTAATCAAATCATGGCCTTCTTTACACTCAGAAAAATCTGAGTCTAAAAACTAGAAGGGGAATGTGCAAAACTAGGACAGGTAGATGGCAAAGATGAGAGAGATGTTGAAGAAAAGACAGATCTTACATAAAGGGTATGTTTATAAAAGTAGAATAAATCTTAATCCTCAACATAGAAAGATCCACATTTTAGGAACCCTTATTTTGCTACCATTTAGCAACCGAAACAAAACGTCTATTTTGAATCTCAATCAGCCCACGTAGCCAAAAAGGTTTGGCCTGAAGTATCACATCTATGTGTTTGTTTGTTCATCTGTATGTTAGCAGGCCTATAGGGAAAGTGAAAAAATATATCACATTATCCAGTCTAATAAAATGCATCAATCAATTTGTTTTTTCAGGTATCAGAACAGGAAATGGATCATTTCATAGCTCAATCCACAAACAAGAGCAAAATGAACAAGAGCCGACATTCATCTCCTTCCCAAGGTCTGATATCTTAACCTAAATGTACTGTATTTCTCTGTCCTTTAATTCAGTCTTGCACCCCAGAAAACGTTCTGCAGGAATGCAGATAGCATGTCCATGTTTTCTGAGTTAGTATATTCATTGGCAGGTTTTTCTTGTAAGAGAGATGGGTCACCTGCCCTTAGCTGGACCATGAAGAGATTTCTTGAGCCAGCCAGTAGGGTAAGTATTAATTCAGGCTCTTTGGGCAAGCAAGCACACTACTGTATACCACTTTTCACAGACAGAAGCCACAAAGATAAAGTGGAAATCAAACTTCAGAGTGCTTTTGCCGTTGAAATCAACTGTTGAAATAGTTCAGACCCAAAATATACTTATACAGTATACTTACTATATTTATATTTATTTTGAAAAGATGACAAGATGAAATGATACATTTTTTAGGAAAAATAAATAAAAGCGAACCATTCTGGTGATATTCTAATAAATTACACCAGAATAAAAAATACACTAACAATAAAGATCTCTTAATTTTGTAAATTATTAAGACACTGAAATCTTTAAACACTCAGCAGCAATAGCCTATGACATAACCTAAGTATTCAAGTTAAAGACAAGCTGTCATTATGATATACATGTACTGTATACACTTTTTGTGATTAAAAAAAATGCATGCAATAACAGTGACAATTATTGCTAACTATATTAAAACTTTTGAATATAAAAAAACTGCTTGCTTCCATTAGGGATTGTGGTTTTGCCCCCCCTCTTGTAATGGTGTGCTCTAGTAGCAGGTCGGAGGCGCGGGTTACGTGATGTGAACACAAGGAAATACAGACACGCTGCTGTTTCAGTTTCTTCACAAACAAACAGCTTCCTCGTCTAAGAAACATTCACATTCGGATGATGCCGTGCATGTTAGACGTGCTAGCCGCTAGCTGCGACATAGCCGCCAATTTCATGTAGCAATGTCGGCACACAACTTTCGGACTTACCCTTCAGCGATGGGGAACAGGTAAGCCAGAATGTTCCCAAACAGGAGACCGCAGTGCACCTTCGAGCTCTGGCTCTTTTCTGGCTCTCTCTTTTGTGCCGCCACTCTCGTCTCCCGCATGCAAACAGTCAGCGTTCGTGCGTAAACTCGCACTAGTGGTACTCCGGTTTCCTCCCACATTCCAAAAACATGCATGGTAAGTTGATTGGACTGTCTAAATTGCCCCTAGGTGTGATTGTGAGTGCGGATGTTTGTCTTCGTGTGCCCTGCGATTGACTGGCAACCAATTCAGGGTGTCCCCCGCCTACTGCCGAAGACAGCTGGGATAGGCTCCAGCACGCCCTTGTGAGGATAAGCGGTATCGATAATGGATGGATGGTTTCTCTGTGCCTTGTATGTGCCTGTGCGTGTGTGTGTGTGTGTGTGTCTGTGTGTATGTGTGAGTGCTGATGTACTGGCGGATATATGTCTTTGGGTTTGTTGGGAGGGAGGGCGTTAGCGGGTCTTCCTTTTATGTTGTGTTTTGGACGTTTTTATTGCACAGCACTTTGTGTTGCATTTTTATGGTTGCTATATAAATAAATGTGATTGATATGTGGCAACCCCAGACAGCAAAAAGCCAAGCGTCACTTCTTTTATTTACTAAAATCCCACACACTGATTTGACAATTGAAAAAAACATTTCAATGACATCCTTCAGTCTGAAAGGCATCGGTGAATAAATCTCTACTGTTACACTTCTGATGACGCCAATTCCTCGTGAATTCACTGTGAAAATGGATATTCTTATGTATTGGATTGAAATTAAATTACAATTTTGAAGCATCAAAATGCAGCAGAAGGATGCCCATTTCAGCTTTAAAGTTATTCACACAAAATTATCTTATGGCAATATGGTCAAATGTTTAAAGTACAAAGTATATGCGTTAACAGTTTTTCAGAAGTATATTTTGGAAAGTGGCAAACCTCTGAAGACAAATGGTATACATCATGTTGTTCAGTTGATCTTCCATTTTTTTTCCTCCTGCATTCAGCAGGGGTCTCTAAGCTCAGAGAAAGAGTTATCACACTACTTCTCATCAGATATTTCCAGCCACTCGTTCCTGACAAAATCATTGGGCTCGAATACAGATGAGACACACCAACAAAGTGGCAACATCTCCATAGATGACGTCACATCCCAGCCTCCGGGTAAAATGATTCAAATGTTTTCATTCGAGAGCAGATCACAACCAAGACCAAAGAATAATGCTTGATAAGAAAACCATACTGTAGCAAGACATGATGAATGACATGATGTATTTATTATTTTGCTTGTAACAGTTTAAAGGTCCAGTTGAGATAATCGTAATGTTCCATTTCAGTCCTGAATTGTGACAATATTGCAGATTACCATGTGGTGGAAAACAACCTTATTGGCCATCTTCTGTGCATTGTTGTAGTCGCAGTGATGTTAATGGTATTTTGTTTGTTTGTTTTGCCATAACCAAGTTAAAATACATTCTCTTTTAGTCATGTTAAGGACTTGCTGGTACTCGGTGATCTGAATTTTTTCATTTTATGAGTCCCTCACACATTTGCATGACATCTTGAGACACTCTGTCATCAGGTCTACACACTCAAACAATTGAACTAGTTTGTTTAATTAAGTAATTTCTTTGTTAGCTGAAGGTATGCTCAGCTACTGCACATGCTCACACCTTTGAACAGATGCAAATTCAGGAGAGGTGGGACCTGGCACACTTCACAGACTTTTTGTCTGTTCAAATTTACCTGTATGTAATTAATAAATATATACAGTAGTCAGACTTACCTCAACTGGGTTAGCAATAAATGATAATTTTGCTATGGATATGTTTCAAAGTGGGCCTACCAATGTTTATATTACTTCTGGAAGCCTATTTTGTTCAGTGATATTGTACTGTAGTTGGAAATTCTAACCTGCCAAGGCTCGCTACCAGCAGAGTAACGACAGAGGTGTATGGTGGGAGGGTGGTGTTAGCAAATGAGTTGGATAGCCAGCTTGTAGGGATGTAACAATATCGTCAATATCATGATAGCGCAATATTAAAATTGCCACAATATATTTTATATTATATATATATATGATATATATATATAACGAAGGAAAAGCCCTGCATGTTAATTGAATGTAAGAGTGAGTAACTGAATGAAAATGTTAACATCACATTGCCTGGCTATGCCATGTGATCAGTTTACGTTACCTTAATAATATAATAATATGCAACAGCGATTACATTACCGACTTTTTTTTTTTTTTACAACTGTATTGGAATACATTTTTAAAGTAACGCTCCCAACCCTGATCATATATCACTGGCCTTGTGCCAAAACCTTGTACCTCCAAAATAGTCACTTTGATATACCTCAAAAATGGCAAGTTTGGTCAACCATTAGCATTGCATCATGAAAGAGAGCAAGCCATTTTCAACACGTTTGGTCAATGTGTAGAAATAACACCCATATGTGTGGGGAAAAAATGAAATTCACCCATGAGGTTTTGGCCCAAGGCCAGTGATATATACCTATAGTTGACTGGAAAGCTTAAATTAGTATGATATGGCCCCTTTAAGGTTTCATTTTGGATTTAATTTATGTGGTCATTGTAATTTTAAGCACTGTTTTCAATATTGAGCTGCGTCTTGTTTCTCAGAAACGCCCACTTCTGGAGCTGAAATGCAATGTGACGCAACGTACAATGCGTCACAAGATAAGACGTACGGCCTATCTAATCATCCTCCGGATGCAGTCAACCTGCCCACTGTTGTGTCCAATCCCACCTCAGTGCAGAGCCCACTTCTTCATCAGCGAACGATAATTCATTATGAGGATAAACTGAGAAAAGAAGAGGACTCAACAAGTGGAGTTGCCTCATTGTCACTGGAAGCAGATGATCGTAGCAATTGGGGAGAATTACAGACATGTGCAAGCAATGATATGACAAAACCACTCTACAGTAGTTGCAATGAGTATCAGGAAGGCTATACAAATGGCAATGGTTCAGCGTCACCCTTTATGCCGATCCGTTGTCTTTCAAAGCACAAAGCAGTGGAAAAAGATGGACAGTTGCTATCGAAGGATCCCCTCACGACCGAAGATAAAGCAGCCACACTGGTCAAAACTGCGTTGTGTGTTGACGCTCCCAACTTAACTGAGGAGAACCCCGGTGCTACTGGGACTTCAAGTGCTAATCCATTCCAGTTTAATGTTACGCTGTGTGGAAAAAAATCCATGACTGAAAGTGGATTGATAAACAATCAACACTCTACGAAGTGGGGTGCAAGTGACATTTTGGATGTTTGTACAATTGAGACTGTAACTCTGACAAGAAAGAAGGAGGAATCTTTTGGGCTGGACCTGGAGATCATGTCATCCCCTCTGAAAGTTGTCATCAATGGGTTAAAGCCTGGTGGTGCAGCTGAAAGGGTATGTCTTGTTTCACAGTGTTATTTTAACGTCTAGTAATGTAGACCTCTTATTTAAAATTAAAGTAACAAAATGCACGTTAAAACTAAATTATAAGTAGAACTTTTTTTTTTTTAGATACAATTTCCATCCATTATCCAAACCGCTTATCCTCAGAAGGGTCCTGGGCGTTGGAGCCTATCCCAGCTGTCTTTGCGCAGTACACCATGAACTTGTTGCCAGCCAATCGCAAAAATAATTTAATTAAATTACATTCATCAAATGTATCTTAATCATTCCCATGCCTTTCCAAAAAATGAAAAGGATGTTAGCCATTCTGTTTTCAAATGTTAGTTCCTGGACCATTTTGAAGATTTCCAGAGATTTTCCTTGATCCAATTTACCCTGCATTGAGCATTCATCAGCACTTACCAATTTTGAACCAGCTATAACAGATTCATGGCCTTTCCTACACTTAGATACGCAAAGTGTTACATTAAATCAGTGATTTCTTTTTATGTTGTATGTTTGAATATAATTTCTGAAAATATGTTCAAAGATTGAGAAGTCTATAGTACTGAATTGTGGAGCAATGGCATTAAGCAGTTTTTCACCATTTACGTTTTCTTAATATTCTGGGCATGGCTAAAACGTTTATTGGACCATCCACCTTTGATGGATGCCTATTTTGGAGGCAATAAACGTAAGCTTTAACTAATAGTTGGACTAAGCATAGTCAGAGTGGCAATTTGTCGAAGTTGGTAGCCGGAAACGCAAACCGAAGCCTGTTTAAAATCATAGTATTTGGTCTGGCCAGACAAAATGGAGGATAAACAGGTGGAAGGGTTCTCAGGCGATAAACGGACCGCAATTTTTTAGTAAAATGCACAGCTCTGGTTTTCCATGCACAAGCTCATGCTTCCTCCAAAGCGAGTGAATCAATGACCAGATTTGGCAACCAAAGTCTGGGAGATGGTCAAAGGCAGATGCAATTTGTAATGCTGCTCCAAACTCTGTACAGGCACATTGTTTGAAATGTAACAATGAAGATATGTTGTGATTCTATGTTCTATAATGAGAAGTGTTTGCTCTCCTACTTACAGGAGTCAAAAGGAGTCTTGTGTCCGGGTGATGAGATTGTAACCATTGCAGAAAAAACGGTGAGCTCCTGTGCATACCAGGAATTATGTGAACTCATGCATAACCTTCCGACGACACTGTCTTTGGATGTAAAAAAAACTGTCCCAGGTAGGACCCAAGTCTTCTTACATTTTTTTTTTGTCTAAACACACACACATTGAAATAAACTAATAATAAATGGTGACGGCAGTAGCACAGATCCTTTAGTATTTTCAAGATGACAGTATTGGACCAGGCAAGGGACAATTATCTTTGCTTGTATAAATAATTGTGCAACTTTGGTAACTTCATCTGTGCATGTATGAATGTATGTTTGCATGTATGTATGCGTGTATGTGTGCATGTTTGCATGTTTGCATGTATGCAGGGATGGATGGATGGATGGATGGATGGATGGATGGATGGATGGATGGATGGATGGATGGATGGATGGATGGATGGAGGGAGCACAGATGCTTTAGTATTTTCAAGATGGCAGTATCTTAGTCTGTAAGAACTTATTGGACCAGGCAAGGGACAATTCTCTATGCTTATATAAATAATTGTGCAACTTTGGTAACTTCATCTGTGCATGTATGTATGTATGTATGTATGTATGTATGTTTGCATGTGTGTATGTGTGTATGCGTGTATGTTTGTATGTTTGCATGTTTGCATGTATGCATGTATGTATGGATGGATGGTTGGATGGATGGATGGATGGATGGATGGATGGATGGATGGATGGATGGATGGATAGATAGATAGATAGATAGATAGATAGATAGATAGATAGATAGATAGATAGATAGATAGATAGATAGATAGATAGATAGATAGATAGATAGATAGACTTTGAAATAGTTATTCTCTTAACTTGGTTCATTGAGGCACCTGACAGTGTTTTTTTATAAACAAAAATTACATATATTTCCAAGTCTCAAAACAACCCATTCACGTCTGTGAGAACATAGATGTGTTACATTTTACTTGTGTAAGGCCATTATTGTAGCAAAACCATTTACAAACGTGTAATTTACTGCACAAACGTGTGGAAAAAAAAAGTTTGACAAATCCTTGAAATAAATTAATAGACATGTATAGATGCCTCACTGATGGACTTTATGCATGCAACACTTTCGCGTTTGGTGTAAGGTGGTGAGTTAAGTATGGTCAGCCAGTAAACGCATAGTGACAGTAATGACAATCTTAAACTTCAAATGTCAAGGTTCACTTGCTGCCTGCTGGAATTACTTTAAGTGATCTATTAGCTTTAGAATTGCTACAGTCGAGTAATGGCAAAGCGATCAAAGGATCATCTGATTTACTAAGATATTTGTAGTCTTACTGTGTATACAGTAGGTCCACATATGGCTTAATCTTTGAGATACTAAATTGTACCTATTTAACATTGTACCACTTTAAAAACAACCGCAACGTTACATAAGTATTGAACAAAAATGGAATAGAGTACCGTATTTTCCAGCCTATAAGTCGCGTTTTTTTGTTTTTTTCATAGTTTGGCCGGGGGTGCGATTTACAAAGATGTATATTGCCAAATATTTTTGATGATAATAATAATATAATAATAATAAAAATTCAACTTCATGCAAATCTCACAAATTGTTCAATAAACATATCATCGCTGTCCTGTGAAAAACACTTATGTCCATTTTTTTCAATTTTTTCATTTTTACATGAATGGGGTTTCTGCGTTACAGACATCCTATTACCGTAACAATAATTAATTCACAGGACAGTAACGATATGCTAAAAGATGTTTCAACAAAGTTAAGAGTTTAATTTTTTTTAGATTTTGATGGCAATATATTACTTTTTGCTGAAAAAGAATATCGGCTGCAAATATCAGTTATCATCCTCCTTGACTACTAATAATCGGTATCAGTATTGGTCCTGAAAAAAAACATATCAGTCTCTCTCTATTATATGCTACTAGAAACTACTGAATGTGGACACAGGTGGGCTAGGTGAAGGGAAAACAAGTGTGGGGAGTAATTATAGGGAGGAATGAGTGTGTGTAATGAAAGGTGAATGGCGTACGGAATCGATGTTGAATGACATGCAAAGCTCTGTTTCTTTCATTTTTATCGTGCTACTCAGTTGCCGATAGTACAGCGTTTCTCATTGTTCAAGACAGATATTGTCGTCTTTCTCTGACTGGCTAGGCCAGACATTTAATTTATAAAATGAAATACGTTATTCCAAAATAATATGCACATCGCTAGCGTGTGAAAAGCCATGGTAGTAAAGTCAGATTTTTTTATTTTTTTATTTTTTACAATATTCTAATGAAGGTTTGACTCCCAGTCCTTTACTGGGTCATCAAACAACACGATAAATCCACAGGGCCACTAAAGCCAATCTGTCTACACATACAGATCAATACATGCATTTGCAGATTTATTACGCAGATTTATGAATTCTGTTACAGACATGCATTTTTTTACACATTGGTGGGTTTAGATACACATTGGTAAATGTTTTTTGCTATAATAATGGCTCCAAACTATACCTTTAAAATTTTTGGTCGCATATTTTTGAAAGCAGGAACCCTCTCTGGACAGCGTTAAAAGAAAATCCACTGTCAGATGAGTCACGACCCACACTGCGGCAGTTTCCTAAATGCATTTGTTTCTGTCTTGAAAAAAACAGCAAAATGCTACTAATTAAACCCTGTAATGATGTCTTCCCTTAAATGCTGCCCTACAATTTAGGTTTAAATCTCCCTTGCTCACCTCCCCAAAACAGCCTCCATGCATCTGGCTATCTATCCATGGTGACTATGTTCCATCGTATATTTTATTAGTAGTGAATACTAGCTTTCCCCTGTAGTTTAACTCCCTGCAGAGAGTCAGGCAGCTTAGCAACATGATGGGGACACGGCGGAAAAAGGCCCCAATTTTGTCCATATGCTCTCCATCCCTATAGCTTTCAATTTTTGGTGGGAGCCATTTAATCAAGATGGCGCATGGTGGCCATCTTGGATTTCAAAGTGCCAAAATCTATAAGTGCCAATATCTCAGCTTCCAAGCCACTTATAAGGTCAAATTTGATGTCAAAATATACATTTTCTGGGCCACATAATGCAATAAAGCTATTGGGAATATCACTAGGTAACAGTTTTTGCCAATATTATATCATTTGGTACATTGTGTCAATATATCTGCACAATTTTGTAGATTATGCACATGTTTACAATGCACAGTGCAAGCATTCAAGTAGACCACAAGATAAGTAACGTTAACGTTTCACTCTTAAATTGGAGATTAGTATTATTAAGCACATGCATAATGACACGTTCTGGGGGGAACATGATGATAGTCCAGTTGGTATGTTTTTTAATGAACTTTGAAAGATCTCTGAGTTGTTATTTCCGACATGGAAATGTAGCCAGGGTTTAAATCCCCAGTAATCCAGAGTAATCCAGAGTAATCCATTTCTAGATGATACCCTCGAGCTTCTAATGCTGGACACATGAACTATGAATGACGAGTCTGTGGTTAACACATTCCACACTGTGGAATCTGTGGACAGAGATCAGTACAAGTACCATAATACAGTAATCAGGGACTGCACACACTCCATTCATGATCCCATCCAAAAAAAAAAACCTCATTGCCCCTCTTGCCCAACACCCAAGACAAGATCAAACAGTCAAGGCAGACATCAATGTTGACAGATGATGTGGCACTATTCTCCTGAGCACCTTCTTTAAGCATGAAAACCATCCGTACCCTCTTTATCTGACAGAGGGAAACTGCGGCTAGGAAAGAATTCAGCTAAATCTGCTAAATGTGCTGACACAGAAGACGCAACAGGAACCTCCAGGTTGTTTTGATGTGAAAGTACTCGACGGTGCTGCGGTGGTGCACCTCCTGTCAACTACCAACATTAGCACATTCGATGAATATGTCAGTTATGCCTTTGTTCCCCACACCATGAAACACTTGGAGACCTCCAAAAGAGTTGATGTGGTCTGGGATACTTACATCACCAGCAGCATAAAAGAGACAAGAGCGAAGCGAGGCAAAGGGATATGACGGAAAGCAGCTAGTCAGAACATATTGCCAGGGAATTGGCCTGATTTCCTGCGTGACCCTATGAGCAAGCAGGATCTCTCTTATAGCTTTCTCCCCAAGATGATTGTAACCACTGCCTGGCCTGAGGGCAAGCTGGTCTTCATTGCATCTGGAATCGGAGTGGTCGGCACAGGCCCCAGTCACTCCATGCTGCCATGTAACTATGAACAGGTTGACACCAGGATAATTATTCATCTGCTTGATGCCCTGAAGCATGGCTCTTCTACCTGTGGATACGGATGTTGTTATCCTCATCGGCAAGTTCCATGCCCTGCTCACCAAGTATCCAGCTGCAGACATCTGAGTTGCTTTTGGCACAGGCAAAAACTACACATATCTTCATATGAGTACCATCTGCCATGCCATGCTCTGCCACAGCACTTCCCGTCTTCCACTGTTTCACCGGCTGTGATGCAACGTCTGCATTCTGCGGGAAGGGAAGAAGTCTTCATGGGTGGCTTGGAATTCCTACCCCTGAGGTCACCCAGGCCTTCAAATCCACACGCTCCCGTGACCATAGATGCCCAACACTTTCAACTTCTTGAGAGCTACACAGTCGTCCTTTACAACAAGACAAGTGATAGTCGTACCATAGTCATATCACAACAGCCTGTTTTGTCCTACTGTATATTAATGTATGTCCGACCACTTTGGAACCAAGTTTAAAATTATGTAAATACATTGCCAGAATTAACATATTTATTTGACCTTGGCACAAATGGTCATCTAGTGATATTCTCAATAGCTTTAATGCATTCCTTGACCCAGAAAATGTCAAAATGTTTTGACATCAAGATTGACCTAAGTGGCTTGGATGCCGAGATATTCGCATTTATAGATTTTGGCACTTAGAAATCCAAGATGGCCCCCATCCGCCATCTTGATGAAGCAGCTTCCACCAAAAATTAAAAGCTATGTGATAGAGAGCATGTGGACAAAATTTTGCACTTTTGTTTTGCCGTGTCCCCATCCTTTCTAAAATATGGCCCGAAGCCACCTGACTAATATAAAATAAAGCAAAGAGTTAATATATGTATGCTAAGATGCCCAGATGTGAAGCCTGTTTATTTCTCTCTTAAATGATGCTCCATTTGCAAAGAGCATTCATTTGTGTTATGACAATCTATGATCTATGTCGCAAACTATCCATTCATTATCGATACTGCTTATCCTCACAAGGGTCGCGGGGCGTGCTGGAGCCTATCCCAGCTGTCTTCAGGCAGTAGGCGGGGGACACCCTGAATTGGTTGCCAGCCAATCGCAGGGCACACAAAGACAAACATCCGCACTCACAATCACACCTAGGGGCAATTTAGAGTGTCCAATCAACTTACCATGCATGTTTTTGGAATGTGGGAGGAAACCAGAGTACCCGGAGAAAACCCACGCAGGCACGGGGAAAACATGCAAACTGGAGCTGGGATCGGACCTACGACCTCTGAACTGTGAGGCGGACGTGCTAACCAGTCGACCACCGTGAAGACTTCACATGATCTTATACAATGAATCTTGTATAATCTTATACTGTACAATCGTGGCGGAGGGGTTTGTGAGTCCCGATGATTCAAGGAGCTAAATTGTCTGGGGCTTTAGCCCCCTGTGAAGGTCACCCATGGCAAAGACGTCCTAGGTGAGGGCCCCGACTAAGGACAGCTCAGAGACCTGTTATGACAAATAAAAACAATTTATTCCGTTTTCCCTTGCCTGGAAGCCTGTTACCGGGGCCTCCCTCTGGAGGTTAGCCTCTAAGGTGAGCATCTGGTGGCCGGGCCTGCCCCCGTAAGGCCCAGCCGGGCTCAGCCCGAAAGGACGTGGGCCCTCCTTCCCATGGGCTGTGGTTGGGGCCAAAGAGTTCAGGTGCATAGAGTCCTGGGCGGCAGCCAAAGGCGGATTCCTTGGCGGTCCGATCCCCGGCTATAGAAGCCAGGTGAGATCCGCCCGGAGTTCGTAAAGGCTCTGGATGTTCTTAGGTTGTCCTGGTTGACATGCTTCTGCAACATCGCATGGACACTGCGGACAGTGCCTATGGATTGGTAAACTTGGGTGGTGGTTCCCCTTTTTAAGAAGGGGGATCACTCTACTCGGCCTCCCCGGTAAAGTCTATTTAGGGGTACTGGAGAGGCGGGTCCATCGGGGAGGTGAATCTCAGATTCAGGAGTCACAGTGTGGTTTTCGTCTTGGCCGTGGACCAGCTCACTAATCTCAGCAGGGTGGAGTTGGAGTTTGCCCAACCAGTCTGCATGTGTTGTGTGGACTTGGAGAAGGCGTTCGACCATGTACCTCAGGTAGTTCTGTGGGAGGTGCGTAGTTGTTACCAAACTCCCCTGATACAGACTGTTCCTAACCCTAACCCTGTATGGCCGATGTCAGAGTTTTGTCGGTATTGCCGGTAATAAGTCGGATTCATTTCCAGTTAGTATTGGACTCCGCCAAGGCTGCCCTTTGTCAGCACTTTATTTCATCACCTTTATGGACAGAATTTCTAGCCGCAGTCAAGGCATTGAGGGAGTCCCACTTGGTGGCCTCAGTATCACATCTCTGCTTTTTGTGATACTGTTCATCTTTGCCAATAACTTTTTTCCTGCCCCTCTAAATAAGCACTCGACACACGCATTGAAATCATCTTCGTCTCTGATTTTAATCACCCTCTTTCAAATGTACACACAATATACTTTTTTGTTATTTACACTTGTAAAAAACAAAAAAAATAAAGATGCTGCCACGATAAAGATCGAAAGCTTGTCAACAAAATGAGATTAAAATCACGTTGGTTATTGTATGTCAGAGTTGCATGGCTTGAAACGAGAGACTCGTTTAGTTTCCTTTGATATGGCGCCCCATTCATTTTCAATGGGAGTTTATTTGTCATTTTTGGGGGAATTGGGTCGCCATGGTAACAAAATAAGAATTAAAAAAGGCCGGCAGTCGGGTCAAGATGGCGGAGTGAGCGGAGGTGCGGTTGACAAGCTACTCCGAGTTGGTTGACAAAAGGTGCTTAATTAATGCACATGACTCAATAACCAAAACTCTTAAAATGAACAAGATATCAAGAAAACAAAAGAACAAGAACAAAGAAGAGGATAAACAGGAAATAGAGATGGAACGAGGTGACTGCGTACGCGGGGAAGCAGACAACAGCAAGAGATCGGAATTAGCTAACTTCACAGAGGAACCTAAAGCTAGGCTTTTTGCCATTAAAGAAGAAATAAAAGAACTGAGAAGGGAGTTCCGAGAAGATTTGGCCATTCCGAGGGGAGATGAAGGAGAGCAACCCAATGCGTGAAGACATGGATCACAAATGCTCCGAAAACAGGAAAGCGTTACAGACCCAAGTGGCTAACATTGAAGCAGCACAGGCACGTATTGTTGAACTGGAGGAATGGCAGGAAGATTCGAGCGCTACGATGTGGGAGTAAGTAACCGATTTAGAAGGCAGATCCCGGAAGAATAATCTCTGTATTTACGGGGTCCCGGAGGATGCAGAAAAAAAACTTTGATTCAAATGACGACTATGGTGGTACAGCTGCTCAATACTTCACTCGAATTGCTTAAGGACACGGAACAACATATCCAGAGCTGTCATCGAGCACTCGTGAAAAAGCCTGGCGCAGGGGCGACTCAACGATCTATAGTTGCCAACTTTCTTTCTTACGACACCAAGGAAATTATTTTACAAAAAGTATGGGACAAAGAAAAGAAGACGGTGAAGAGAGGAAATAAGTCTTTTTTGACCATGATTATGCGACCAAAGTCTTTTAGAAACGAAAGACTTACGCGAATATCAAAAGAAGATTGAAACAAGAAGGAACTTGATTCCATACCCCGCTCGCCAAAATACGAATACACTGGCCGGACGATGTGAAAACGTACAAGGATCTCAGAGGACTCCCTCTCCGTGTAGTGTTAGGGGCACCGGGATATGTGGGAAAGAGCCCCAGGTTCAGGCCCCTGCTTTTGTTTTCAAATTTTTCTTTTCAGTTTGTGATAGTTATATAGTTCATTCTAGTTTGAGGATGAAACAAAAAGTTAATGGATAACAGTATCAAGATAATATCGCTAAATGTAAATGGCTTGTGTACGCCAGCAAAGAGAGGGAAGGTTATGACGAAACTGAAAAAAGAAAAAGCACAAATTATAATGTTACAATAGACTAATTTGTCCCAGAACATGAAAAACGTGGGAAATTTGGCTATAAGAATCTATTCTATAGCGTATACAAGAGAGGTCGTAAGAGAGGAGTAATGACTTTTGTTGGCAAACTCAATCCATTTTGAATGTGACAAGGAAATCAAAGATAAAGAGGGAAGGTTTTGTTATAGTGAAGGGGAGGTTAGCAAATGAACCAATCACATTAATGTAATTACACCCCCTGAAAGCGACAAGCATTTTTTCAAACGCCTATTTGATCTCATTGTGGTGGAATCAGAGGGATAGTGATTTGCGGGGGAGATATAAATGTGGCTTTGTGCCATAGAAGTGATCCTACAAGTCTTAACAGAAATAGGAAAAAAATGTAGAGAGGCAGAGCTGGGCAGTCCATCCCGGAGCCGTAACAGTCCGTACCTTCTTACCGGACGGATGCCCATTTTTGGGGCGGGGCGGCGACAACTTTTAAAAAAGGGACAAACTAAGTAAGGGTGGAGGTGGATTTTAATCTGGCCCATTAATCGTCCCTCATGTGTGTGACAGGGTCGCGAGGTAGCCAAAGTTCATCTCAACCTACTCGGCGAAATGACAAAAATTGCCTTCGAACACTTCAAACGTGCCACTTTTTACCCAACTGTGCAGGAGATTTTTCAACAAGGAGATTCAGCGTGAGTTCTACCAGTCGACAAGAGATGAGACCCAGTAGCGCCAGCATGTCACTCGACTGTCCGCTGCTTGAGGAGTATGTTAGCTTTAGATGTGCTAAAGCTAATGCAAACAAATATTGTTGTCTTGGTAACGTTCAACAGCTGTAAAAAAATAAAGAAAGTAAGAACATACCAGGTATAACGAGCTCCTCGCTCACGGTTCTCCATGCCTGGTGTATTTTTTGCTTGTCTTGATGGCAAAAAGTTCAATTGTTTAGCCGCGACAAATGGGCGGATTTTCGGTGCTTCGCTCCGCCTCCTACTGCTCCAAACACATCATCGCGTGCCCCGCACGGAACTGTGCCCACCCGCACTGACTACATTGACTTCAATGCGACAGAAACGCCCTCAATGGATTTGTTGTGAACACATATGTAGCAACATCGAACTGCTGGAGGGGAGACCAACGAGCCAATCAGCAACCCGAAGGGCTGACCAATGGAAGCGCTCCCTGGACCGGGCGTCTCCGCTCATCTGTTCAGACTGAATGACCTCACTCTCATCTACTGCATTGACATATAAACAATGACCACTGTTAAATAAAGCAGTTACATTACAATTCTCAACTCGCTCACTTGGTCTCCTTACACACATACAATGTGTGGTGGCAAGTGGTTGATCAAATCGTTAATCCAGAAGTCGGTGCCCATAAAATAAGCAGATTTGAACAATAAATTAGCCAGTTAATGAGCTTTAAACAAACCTCTGCCGTTAGCATCTCTCCCGCAGCGTCATGCATGGACGCTTTTTTTTTCTGGTGGGTGGGGCGGATGTAAAGATGGAACCTCTTTAAAAGGATGAGGATGGACCGGGTCAGAGGACAATCATTTTAGTGAATAAGGACGGAGGGACCAGGCCGGAAGGGCACCAAGGTTGCTGACGGAGGACGGACTGGCAAAAAAGGGTCAAGTGCCCTGCTCTTGAGACATATGCACCCACTAGAGAGGTAATATACGCATGTTTCAGATGCTCATAAAGTGCATTCAAGCATAGATTATTTTTTTATGAATGAAGGCGACTGCCATCTTGTTGAGGATTGTAATATTGGTGCGGCAATAACGAGACCACAAGACCACAACCCCTTGAATTTGAAAATAGGCCTGCAAAATAGGAAGCGACATACAGTATGGAGAATCTCCATACTGTATCTGTAATCTGTAATCTCTATTGGAGATTGAACACAATCTTATTCAATAATGAACAGAGGAAGTTATCGATTAGAAAAGACATTAACACATATAATAAAAGAATAATAAGAGTCCCAGGAGTGATGGATATAGTGCAGAATGGTATAAAGCATTTTGCAAAGAAGTAACACCTTTACTTTTGGCGTCATTCAATGGGAATCTTAAGGAAAATAAAATACCTCCATCATGGGAGGAAGCAATAATTTCTATAGTACCAAAACCTGGAAAAGACAAAGATTACTGCGGGAATTATAGACCCATCTCATTACTGAATGTATATTATAACATTTATACATCTATTATCTCGGATAAACTTAACAAATTTGTAACAGACTTAGAAAACAAGGACCAGACAGGATTTGTAAAAAAACATCAAGCACAAGATAACATCAGAAGGACACTACATATTATAAATCAAGCTCAAAAGGACAAACAGGAGACCTTATTGGTAAGTGTAGATGCGGCAAAGAACTTTGACTGAGTAAAGTGGATTTTTTGGGGGTTTAAAATACTGGAAAGATTTGGCTTCAATAGTAAGTCTGTGTAATGTATTAGATCATTATACCCTCAACCCAAAGCTAGAATTAAAATTAATGGTAACCTGTGAGACAGAACATATTTACAAAGGTTAACTAGACAGCATTGCTGTTTCTCACCCACTTTGTTCGCTCTCTTTATCGAGCCATTAGCGCAAGCAGTACGATAGAGTGAATAAATTATTGGAGTAACAATAAATAACATAAAGAACAGGATCGGACTTTATGCTGATGATGTTATTGCATACCTCAGACAACCAGAGCATTTTTTACCTGCACAAATGAATCTATTTGAAACATGGTCATCTATCTGGATATAAGGTTAATATTTAAAAAACACAGGTACTGAATATATATACTACACTCCATCGAGGTTCATACAAGAAACATATCAATTCAACTGGAATCAAGATACAATAAGATATTTTGGGATCCACATCACCAAAAACAAACAGATCTGTACAAGGTGAACTATGATATTATCAATCGAGAAATTCAAAAGGACATAGAGAGATGGTCTACTAACAATGGACTTTAGCTCACGAGTCAAAGTGATCATAATGAATATATTACCGAGGCTTCTCCACGAGTTCCAATCCTTACCAGTAGAGGTCCCACAAACACTGTTTGTAAATTTGGATAGGGCAATATCGAGATTCATTTGGAGTAGAAAACATCCAAGAGTGAGATATGCAACTTTACAATTAACAAAAGAACAAGGAGGTGTGGATCTCCCAAATTTAAAGGAGTATTTCCTCGCTACCTAATTCATATATATAGTTTGCTGGTGTAATACAGAATATGTTGCTAAATGGAAAGAGAGTTTGAGGGTTACCCGATTCAGAGTTTGGTTGGAGATAAAATCATGTATGATAAGGTGCGGGAAAAGCTAGATCCCATTATCTTATTCACTTGGAGTTGAGGTTTACAGTTACTCAGAAACATAAAATTGAGGATAAAAAGCTGTTGAAGTGGCTTTGTTATTGAACCTCTGTGCTCATCGTGCATTGTCAGTAACAAGCATCATGTTCAAGCAAAAGTGTTTTCATGCATGTACTCCAAATCAATAGTCAGAATAAGCTTTTAGGCAGTGGAAATTTGGCACATTGTACCTTGATGATGCACATCGGGTTAGGGTTACCTCCCAAATATACTATATGTTCCTTAAAAACGGGGCATCATTAAAAGGGAAATAAACAGGCTTTCCAGCACGATAAAATGTATTGAAAAAAGCATTGTTGCAACAAACAAATAATCTTCCCAACACATTTCCAAACTTTTTGTATTATGTTTAAAGTAGTGTAGTTGAAACCTTAATTTATCATAGCATAGGTGATAAATGGACCATGTACATCCAATTTAAATGTTACGTACTTTGTGTGTATTTTTTTTTTTTTTACATTTTATTTAATCTTTTTTATTTTATTTTTTTAATTTTTTTTACAATGACTAAACTATCTTTCATTTTGATTTAAGATGTAGATGGGCTTTCCACATTGACAGTGTTCTCTGGGAGCAGTGATGGAGCCACAAGACTCATCCCTGACATATCTGAAGAATTAGGTGCCAAGATAGTTCAGTCCAACCCCAAACCACAAATTAACAATGACTCCCAAACGCCAATCACCAACATTGATGACATTATATCACAAATAAGCCCCATTAGTGATCCTGCACATCCCCCCTGCAGCACCTCTCCTCTAGGAAACACATCTGAGAAAGATGACTTTCAGGTTCAAATGCTGCCGAGTTCACATTACTCCTCCGCAGAGCACACACGAAATGAAAATGGGTGTCCTTTACATGTGAGCCCCATTCTTGAAAACAACTCTAATGGAGTAGTCCCCGAAATATTTAATGCTATGCGTAAAGGGAAAGACCCCAAAGGACTTCACAACAGTGATTCCAGTGGTGACTTCACAGATGACGACGATGTCAAGCTCAGAAAACTGGCCAGTGACAGTTACCATCTTCAAGAGCCATTCTCAAATGGGAAGAAAGTGGAACTTAATTCCTCCGACAGCCAAGTATCCGTTGATGAAAACAAAAGCCCGGATAAGAAGAACGATATGTTTATCAGCTCCTTAGAGCTGACAAACGAAGAATACTTGGTGCGTTTCCCATCAATTGGGGTCGCAGCCACAGATAAATCATGCCCACCTTCATATGCAATTCCTGAAACACCTTTGGAGTATCACAATAATGCCAATGAGGCTGACTTTGACAAACGTAGCGCTTCGGAGGCACCTAATACTATAAGCCTTTTTATTCATGGCAGCATTTCCCCACTTGACAGTATCAATTACAGTAGCCCTACAATGTTGTCTCGTGGCACCTTACTCAACTCAGATGTATTGACACAGAGGTATTTGAAAGCACAAACACCTGAATTGACATCAGTGACTAACACTTACAGTTCTACCACTGACAGATCAGAGACAGCATTGTCAAAGACTATGATCAACAAAGGAAAAGACTTGGCATGTAGACCAAGTATAATCCCAAATCTTAACCCCAGTACAATGCATCATTGTCTAAAGTTGGCTGATAAATGTCAAATTGAAACTCAGGTCAGACCAGACAATAGGCTTAAACTGAAAGGCCTGAGGATAAGGAGTAATAACGCCAGAGAAGAGCCATTGCGAAATTATACCGAAAGTGAAAGTTCAGCCAATGAAATCTTCTTCAACCAGCCAGAGAAAACATTATCTCCCATTTTGAAGGCCAAAGACCCACTTAGTAAGAATTTATCGAAAGTTGCTCTAAGAAAGACAGCGCATGTTATGTCAGATAACACATTTGAAACGGTAACTTCCATCAACAAAGATCTCAATTTAGATGCCAAAGCAATATCAAACTCCCAGACATTGTCACACTCACCTTCCACTCGGAGAACCTTTATCGAAGTTCAGTTGTCCTCTTTACCTGGTACGTCACCCGTTACGGCAAAAAAGCTCACAGTGGATTTAAATAACTCTGCAGCAACGCAAACAGGCACCGATGCAAGATCAGCGCCTGGGCTCCCAAATTCAAATTCCATCTTGGGTAAAACAAATGTCTTTGTTGATAAAACAGTATCCAATACAATGTCTATTGCTAAGGAAACTAACCTAGGTTCAAGTCATGACATGAAACCCAACATGGAGACGAGTGATCACCCAAAGTCTACAACATCCAAGCTGTGCAAGAAGACACTGTTGAAGCAACGCTATGTTGCGGACACTCCCTTTTCTGTGGACTACAATCCATTCTCTGTCCAACACAAGATTAAGTCATTTGAAAATCTGGCTCACTTTGACAAGCCTGTGGCTAAAAGTAGTGACATTCAGTCATACGCCTTGGCATACAGGGCCTCGCTTAACCAAAGGATTGCAGGCTATATGGGCTTGATTAAATGTTCGGACGACCGGGCACAACACCACCGTTTCAGTTCCTATGAAGACAATTTCATCTCTACGAGACCCTGCTCATCACTGAAATTGCAGTCAAGCATGACTTTGAAAAAACATGATCCTCTGTGTGATAGCTCTGGTGCAGGTTGCCTGACTAAAAACAGTCTTGTCTCGAAAATGGCCAAAGTCCCTGATATTTCACCAGAGACCCCACCAGTGGTGCGTAGGAAAAATGCCAAACTATTACGCAACCACTTGCGGCAATCCAGGGCTCTCAGTATGCCTGAACTGGGAAAACTATTCACAGATGACATGTTGACCAGGATCGATGGTTTACCTGATAAACCTGAGCGCACCACCGTCCCTCCCACTGCCACAGAGACTTTGTGCACTTCACCTTCTGCACTCCAAGCAAATGTAGATATAACAAAAGGAAACCGAAGAAAGACTAACTCCGCTCAAGGAACATCTGAGAGACACGTTGAGGTCCTTCAACAATCAAGACAGCCTGAACTAACTCGGACTATCAGGTAATTCAGTTCAATGATTTCAAACGGTCCCTTTTATGCTCTTGATTGCTTCATCATGGTATGTGTGTGCCTACGTGTCTGTCTGTATTTAAAAATGTGGTCTGACCAGCTACAATGCCATGGACTTTTCTGCGAAGCCTTTTGAAAGACATATCCTAAAACAGTCTGAGCAGCCCTGTTGGGACATCGGGTAAGCAATTCGGTTAAACCAGTTAAAAATGTACCTTTCATATTCCAGATGCATTCTGTTCATAAAATTAATAACTGTTTTTGTTGTTCAGAATTCCCTCTATTATTTATATCAACTTTTAAATGTTTTATTTGTTTCTCCACGTCATTCATTTTAGCTCTTTGTTTCTTGCTTTTGGTACTCGCAAAGCTAATAATTTCTCCCCTAATGTACGCCTTAAACTCCTCCCATCTGATACATGTATTAGTATGGTTAGTGTTTATCTGAAAATAAGATTCAATATTATCTTCAACATATACAAATTCCAAGTTATGAAGCCACCCTACATGCAGGCGCCACATGGGGGGTTGTTGTGTTTTTTCCATATGTAGTGACATAGAAATAGGGGAATGGTCACTAATGGTCACAATTTCTGATCTTAGACACAAGATACCAAAAAAATAATCAAGTCGTGACCTGGATTTATGTATACTTGAATAGCATGAGTATTCTAATTTATATGGGTTAAGTTTCCTCCAGATATCAGCCAAATTTAAATATGTGATGTATTGATAATTTTTCTTGATTGCGTTTTAGGTGATCAGATTTTGTAGAGCGGTCTATCGGCAATTCAAAGTACAGTTAAAATCCCCACCGATGACATAAAGACATGCAATGAGGATAGAATTGAAAATAAGTCCTCAAAAAACTCAGGTTGTCTTCATTCGGACCATAAATGCTGACTAGATTCAATGTGAGGGACAAAATCCTACCCTGGGCAATTCCAAATCTTCCTTGAGGGTCACAAACAGTATTAGTAAGATGAAAAGAAATCCTTTTTATGAATAGGAATCAATACTCCCCGGGCATGGATATTATATGTGGCATGTATAACTTGAACAGGCCATCTATGTTGTACCTGTTTAATTTCAGTGACTGTAATATGAATTTCTTGAAGAAAAATTAATGTAACAACATCCAAACAACCATTTTGTGAGTGCCTATTGGTGTAACAACTGCAAAAGCCTGTACCAAATATAGTACAGCTCTATAGTTGATGCACAATGCAAAACAAACACCAAATAAGGCAGTGACATTCCTTAATATAGTTCAAAATATTTAAGAGAAAAATCAACTAATCATGGCAGCTTTTGATACATGTACATAATAAACCTGAACTACATTACACCTACATTCTTGTCTTTGTAAGTACTGCTGCACTCGGCTATATAGGAGTTTCTTAGTTGAGTAGGAATTCCTCTGTTTCCTTCGGTGTGGCGAAAAGGACCATCTTGCCATTGTGAAGAATCCTTGCGGGGACGCAGAGTGAATCCTCGAAAGGTTCCGGCCTCAAAAAACTTTCTTCTGACTGCACTGAACTGGCTCCGTGTCTTCATGGTTTCCACCGATAAATTTTGAGCGAAGAAGATCTTGTGACCATCATGGGTGAGCGTGCGTTTGCTTAGATGTTTAGAAGACAAGCTCGCGGTCTTGAAATCGCAAAAAGCGAATAATTACAGCTATGCTCCAATCCGGTCTTGGTCTCTCCAGCGTGCGATGTGCACTTTCTAAAGTGAAAGACTTGGCGGCGTCGAGCGCCAGCCACACCGGCACCATGCGTTGAATGTAGTCGGTCATCGGCTCGGTCTTTTCACCGTTTTCGGCCTCCTCCTCTGTGTCTCCGATGTGGCCCTCAGCCTCCGCTAGCCTTTTAGCATTAGCAGTGATGTCTTGTTGAAGGTTCGTACAACTCTTTTGCATTGCGTCAAAGGAGTCACTCACCTCAGCCATTCGGCTCTCCACCTTATCGAGATTCACCCCAAAGCCATCAAAAATGTCAATTTTTGTATTCGTCGAGGTGATAGTCACGCAAAGTGACTGCAACTCGCTTAACACTGTGGCTAATGCAGTCAGTGGCGGGCCTTCCTCAGTGTTAGCATCTCGGGCCACCGCAGTAGTCGTAGCTGTAGTTTTGAGCCTCTGAGAGCCACGGGGTTTGGCGTTGCCCTCATAATCTTTGATTGTCATTTGTTTAGATATCGTGCAAAACCGTATAAAGGTGTAAATAATCAGAACTTTAGACACATTTCAAGTAGGGTCAGGGGAGCCCCCACACTAAGCTGCCATCTTGGTCCGCAGCTCAACAGTGCCCTGTGTGTAGGTCTTTATGATGTTAAAACGCTAAGTTTGTGTCTTCGCAAAAAGCTGTTGCAATGGTAATGCCCAGTTTGCCAATAAAACAAGGCTGATTTTGAGGACATAAACATGCACAAAATCTCATGAAACGTTGCACACATATCAGGCCTGGTAAATTCAGCAATATTTAAATAGTTAATTGTGCAATCTTTATAAGATGGCTCGCTAGCACCCCCTAGAAAGATTTAAAAAGCAGCCCGGGTTGTACGTTTCACCTAGATCTACAAAAATTTGGTTCTATATGTCACAGGCAGAGACCAAGCCTCTTGGTGCCATATGCTAAACCTAATACGAAGTCCGCCATTTTGAATTTACTTTAAAGTTTGGCGTTACCTTGACTACAAAAGCTGCTGTAACTTGATCCACATGATAATTTCTTCTAAAGATTTCTCACATTTCACGAGAGTCATGTTTGCTATGGTGATAGACGAGGTCAGGCAGGAATCTCCATGGACTATGATGTTTGCAGATGACATTGTGATCAGCAGTGAGAGCAGGGAACAGGTAGAGCAGAAGCTAGAGAGGTGGAGGTTTGTCCTGGAAAGAAGAGGAATGAAGGTTAGCCACAGTAAAACAGATTACATGTGTGTGAATGAAAAGGACCCAAGTGGAAGAGTGAGGTGACAGGGAGAAGAGAAGGTAGAGGATTTTAAGTACTTAGGGTCAACAGTCCAGAGCAATGGAGAGTGTGGAAAAGAGTTGAAGAAGCGTGTACAGGCAGATTGGAACGGGTGTCAGGTTTCATGTGTAATAGAAGAGTTTCAGCTAAAATGAAAGGAAAAGTGTACAAAATTGTGGTGAGACCAGCGATGTTGTTTGGTCTTGAGACAGTGTCATTGAGGAAAAAACAGGAGGCAGAGCTGGATGTGGCAGAGATGAAGATGCTGAGGTTCTCTCTGGGAGTGACCAGGAAGGATAGGATCAGGAATGAGTACAGCAGAGGGACAGCACATGTTAGAGGTTTTGTAGATGAGGTCAGAGAGGCCAGACGGAGATGGTTTGGACATGTCCAGAGGAGAGATAGTGAATATATTGGTAGAAGGATGCTGAGTTTTGAATTGCAAGGCAGGAGGCCTAGGGGAAGACCCAGGAGGAGGTTTATGGATGTAATGAGGGAGGACATGAAGGTAGTTGTTGTGAGAGAAGAGGATGCAGAGGACAGCGTTAGATGGAGGCAATTGATTCGCTGTGGTGACCCCTGAAGGGAAAAGCCAAAAGGAAAAGAAGAAGATGAGAGTCAAGGCCTGGAGACATCTGCGAACGTACTTTTACTGTACTGGTAACGCCACATTCTGGCTAAAGAAAATGTATGTTTTAGTTTTTTATGTTTTTCTACCAGCGTTACATGTCATATTTGCTCGGAAGACTGTTTTAGCCTTCATGATGTTGCAACACAAAGTTAGCGAATTTTCAAATAAAGCTGTTACCAACAATGCTATATTCACCAAGAAAACAACACTACTTTTCAGGGTCTAAACTTGCTGGAAAACTCATGAAACTTTGCACAAACATCTGGCCAGGCAACAGCGTTAGTGTGTAGTGTATTTTCTTTAGTTGAGCAGGGTCAGTCGATGCGTTTGTCCGGAGCAGACGCAAGGCCAGGCTGAGTTGATGATGAAAAGACTTCTCTGACAATTCAGTTGATTGGGAACCAGATTTTATTGATACCAATTCAGCTGATGCCAAAACAAGTTGCTCTCCGAGTTGCTGTGGCGCGCGCTCCTCCCGTCTTGTGTCTCTCTTCTTATGGGGAGCAGGATGAATATTCAAACTTGATTATTACATATGCATTGGGTGCCCTTGAATAGCTAATTCCTTTGTCTATTTCCCGGCTAACACCTTCCAGACCCCCCTGGCAGAGAGGTGCCTAACCCCCTCCGGATGCCCCAGACAGAGAGGTGCCCCAAAGTTTGCTACTCCTAACACCCCCTAAGTTTGATTACCTTGAGACTATTCAACTTCAGTCAGGAAAAACAAAGGAGAGCTTATCCAGATGTCCCTTACCTGATGACATCCTGTCTCCCCCTTAGCAGACCAGTGTCCTGCTGATCCCTTAGATCTCACGCGTGGCCACTTCTCACTTAACACAGGCGTAACTGAAGTCTAACTGCACTATTCTATATTAAAATATACCTCAAGTGTTTTATAAGCCTAATGTACGATTTTTTAAAAATGGCTCAACAACCTGGCTGAAACATTTTCGCGAAGCCCATTTTGTACGTGTCACCAAGGTCTTGCAAAAGTTGGAGGCAAATGTAAGCCTGATACTAAACTGAAAAGAAAGTAGGCCCTTTTGAATTTTCTTCCACATTTTGCTTCATTTTCAGCCTTTTACAGAGGTCATATTGGATCAAAATTGCTTTTAATCTGATTTACTACATTTTCAAAATATTCCAATTCCAATGTGTGATAATCCCAACATGCCAGTACCCCAACATTGCCAGGGCTGCGAGGGGCCTTTAAAGCTGCTTTCAGCTCTAGTTATGAATGAAATCCAATGACTTCCACCACGCACGTCCGCGGAGCGCCGGATTTGTCTGCCTGTGCTTCGATCAAATACAACAAAATTGTGTTACACCACCTCTGCTTTGAGTTAGACCTGCTTTCTGCGAGTCTAAAATCTAGAATCAAGTTATGCCTGGTTTTTTTCGCAGGGCACAGGCGCCAGTCTTCAAAAATAGGGCCCTAATGTGTCACAGGTGGGTGTGGTGTAGGATGCAATTGCAATACACTGAAATGCTTTAATATCATCAGCGAAAGCTTCAGTGAGGAAACATTGGAGTAGCCACACAGCTAACTTCAAAGTCCTACCAAGTCCCAATACAGAGTAGTTAACTTCAATATATGTAATCCACAGAAAGCAGAACATGGAAACTCACGCTTAAATTGGAAGTCAACCCAAACTTTTTTTTTTCAAGAATGTTCTATGCAAGCCCACTAGGTGAAACAAGGCATTCTGATAAATATTGCGTTTGTGGAATAAGAATATTAAGAGTCCACCTGTTTTTAGCCATCTCTGGGGGCAGCCATTTTGTCACTTCTGTCGACAGAAAAAGACATCACAACTACTCAGGGCTCAGGTAACGACCAATCACGACTGACCTGTTTTCTGAAGCTGAGCCGTGATTGCTTGTTACCTGAGCACTGAGCAGTTGTGATGTCATTTTCAGTCGACAGAATGACAAAATGGCCGCCCCCAGACATGGCTAAAAGGGGTGGATTTTGTTGCTTAACTCATATTCCACAAACGCAATATTAATCAGAATGCCTTGTTTCAACTAGTGGGCCTGCTGGGTACATATTCTTGAAAAAAATGTGTTTAGGTAGATTTCTCTTTAAGACCTGGATCAGGCATGACCAAAGTCCAGCCCGGAGGCCAAATGCAGCTATGTTCAAATTTCTACCAGCTTGCATACAAGCTTGCATATTGTGTGGCCCACCAGTAATAATAATTTGATACAAAACACTCTATACAATTGACAACGGAAAAACAGCCGCATATTTGTCAGTCTCAGGTCAGATCAAAAGCCAACGAATAGAAATGTGACACCTCAGATATATTAACTACTTAGAAAAAAAAAATCTATGTGTGCGCACGTGTGACTGTGTTGACTTTGATGTCTAGAAGCATATTTTTTTGGGGGGGGAATGGGTATGGAGGTTGGAAGCCCACGAGAGGATACACACTATATTGTTCAACACCCCAGAACATGGTGAGAGTTGTTTTTGCAGAATGCAGTGATAAAAGTCACTGCCAAAAAGCCCTTACCTCTTGTTTGGCCCAGTCAATCCAAAGGGGGAAATACTCCTCAAAGAATCGTGTAATCCTTTGGATCAATGGTGTCGCCCCTCCCCGGGCCCCACCCTTGACATGTCAGAGAGCCACAGGAGAAAATAAGTAGATTCAAGCATGCTCTCAGAGTCATTGTTATTTTGATCAACTGATGGCAAACTCTTTGTAGCTTTTACCATTGGAAAGAATGTCTTCCAATGTCAGCTGCCTGCATATATCTATTTTTCCACTGACAGCGTTGTTCCTCACAGCCCCCCCCCTCCCAATAAGCAAACACACTTGAGCGCTGTGTTTGGAATGTCAATAGCACCCCCAAAATAGAGACGGGCACGGTGAGCCTTGTTTAAGGTATGACAAATATAGAAACAAAATGTATTTTGTGCGCAGGTTAAAAGATCTAAACGCTTCTCCTGTGAGTCAGTCTAAATTGCAAGTACTTCAGAAAACCGCGACGAACATTCCGGCTCGGCTCCGGGAAAGCAACAATTTGTTCGAGGTATCACATGAAAGCCTATTTTCTCATTCATCATTACATGCAAAGTTGCTAGCTCGTTTTCATCGAGTTTTTCTCTGACTGATTTGTACAGGTGAACAATCACGCTCACCTTGTGGTCCTTCAGAAAGAGGAAGGTTCAGGACTTGGATTTAGCATTGCTGGTGGGAGTGACCTTGAGCAAAAGATCATCACTGTAAGTCAATTGAATGGTCTCGTCTTTTGTATCTACAATTACTTGAAGGTACCACATCAACAGCGACGCAGTGTTCTCAGCTGGGCTTCAAACATTCAGAGCTGTTTCGACAAAGCGAAAGATTTTGAAAATATCCAACTCTAGATGCTGGAGGGAACGCAGGTCAAAGTGGCGATTGATCTTGTTTAACAGGAAGTCAACCCAAACATTTTTTTCTTCCCAGAATATGTTCCCAGCAGTTGCACTAGTTGAAACAGGGCATTCTGATGAATATAGCGTTTGTGGATTAGGAGAAATCCACCCGTTTTTAGCTAGCTCAGGGGGCGGCCATTTGGTCACTTCTGCCGACTGAAAATGACATCACATAACGGCCAACAGTTTGGGCAAGTTACTCCTTTAATGTAATATATTACATATTACTAGTTACTTGCATGTGAAAGTAATATGTTTCTTTTAGGGCTGTCAAAGTTAAATCATGAACTATGGTGATTAATTTACATTTTATATGCTTTTTTAAAAGATTAGCTCAGTTAACTCAGTTTAAGGCAACCTTTGTGTAGAATCACTGTCGCAAAGACTGACTTTTATGTAGTTTTACACTAAAAACAATTTGCGCACTTTGCAAAACCCAATTCCAATACCATATTAGTTGGACGTCTTTGATGTATCGTTCAACAGTAGTGTTTCACAGGAAAAGAATCATATTCAAGGATCAAAGAGAGCTATGAGACCAGTCTTTGAATCAAAACATACTTTATATTTTTTCCCCACATTAATCCTAAATAGGGGCTAAACCTATAGCTACACTGTTATGTCATAAACCTGACCAGGAAAATTACTATTACCATAGACAAGCAGATTCATCAATGCAAAGTTAGCAAGACACACACAGTAAACAATACACAAACATACATTCAAATATGTTTCATATCAAGGTATTTTGAGTGACCAAAATGCATAGGGAGTTTAAAGCTGCAGTTCCCATGTCGACCTCTTGAGTTCACTCTTCATCCAGCACTGTCCATGTTCGTCGGGGTTTGGTCCCCCACTGATTGTGAGAGGAACCTTCTGGCTTCCCGCTGGAGAGGCTCCGGAATGTCTGTTTCAGGGCCGTTCAAATCCACATCCATTGTCTGTAGAGGTGGCCCAGGCGACGAAGAGTGGCTCCTTATCAGGAGTTTCGTTATTTTTGAGTCCTAGCATGTCTTTGTCAAATCCGATTGCTGGGGTGCCCTGGTGATTCAATTATTTTGAAGTGAGGCAGGAGCAGACTTGGTGGTAGTCCTGGCTGGATATTGTGTCCAGCCCGGAGACGTGGTCCACATGAAGGCATATTCGTTACAGATCAAATTATGTATATTAGAGAAGCAAAACAAAACATTTTGGATTAAGGTTAAATAAAAGCAGAATTAAAAACCAATACAAGTGTGTAGTTTTATTGGGCACAATGCTTTTCCCTAAGTTTACTCATATGATTTCACTCTTTTACATTTAAAAAAAAAAAAGGCATGGTGCCCAAGAAAAGTTAAATATTTTGACAAGTATTACTTTTAATATTTATAGGTAGTTTCATAGTATTAGTACAACTCAGCATAGTGTATAGTTTTGGATTCCATTTTAAAATAAACACTTACAGCTAAAAAAAATAAATAAAATAAGGCCACAGTATCACCTTCAATTTCAACAACTTCATTTATAAACATGTCAGGAATGTTGGTGCAAGCTGCAAAGCTCAATACAAGTTGAATGTACTATCATTTTGTCTTTATTATTCTTTTCTGCATAACTTTAAGAACTGAAGCTGTAAGCTACCGATGGTCATGTAAGGGCTTGTTGCGATTATGCCACAATTTACATATGATCCGATTAGTCGCTAATTGCGACTACTGTTGGTGATTAGCAAAATAATAGTTTCTGGCAGCCCTACTTGACATGCTTGCACCAAGCTGAATTGCATATTGCGTTTGTGGATGGCTGCAGCAACACACGAGCGCACAGAGACAAGCATGGTAGCGATCTTACAAAAAAGAGTCTAATAAAAAATCGGGAACTGCACATCGAAAATTGAATCGAATGGGGGCTTGGGTGAATCGTTTGAAAAGTGAAAGTTTAGTCGAACTCGCCGATGGATGCCCATTTAGAATTAGAGTAGGACTGCCCTATAGACAGGTACTACTGTATTTTTTCTAATTGTTTTCTCCCCGGAAAAAAAAGGTGAATGACGGACGACGAAAGGGTAGCCACGCTGCAGATGGATGACGAATAGCGGACGCTCAATTTGTAGTAAAATGCCCAGTTCTAAAAATGTTATTTATCATGAGAAATCAAACGAAATGCTTGAGGGTCTTAATGGGCACGTTCAACTTTGCTACGCGACGTTCACAGAATAACAAGAAACTGATTGTGGTGAGGGGCGGCACGGTGGTCGACTGGTTAGCACGTCCGCCTCACAGTTCAGAGGTCGTGGGTTCGATCCCGGCTCCGGCCTCCCTGTGTGGAGTTTGCATGTTCTCCCCGTGCCTGCGTGGGTTTTCTCCGGGTACTCCGGTTTCCTCCCACATTCCAAAAACATGCATGGTAAGTTGATTGGATACTCTAAATTGCCCCTAGGTATGATTGTGAGTGCGGATGTTTGTCTCTGTGTGCCCTGCGATTGGCTGGCAACCAATTCAGGGTGTCCCCCGCCTACTGCCCAAAGACAGCTGGGATAGGCTCCAGCACGCCCCGCGACCCTTGTGAGGAAAAGCGGTACAGATAATGGATGGATGGATGGATGATTGTGGTGATTGCTGAATTCAATACAAGCTTATCATGTACAGTGAGGTAATAAACTAGTCTTCTGGCTAAATTATGTGAATACATTTGTGTTGTGGTATCGAAATTTGTAACACGTAACCAGACTCAGTAACTGTAAAAATATTACCAAAAAAATTGAGAGTAACTCAATGCCATGTTTAGTAGACTAGTGGAGGCGCATAGAACATATTATTGTAAAGAAAATGTTTGGGGTTGACTTCCCCTTTGAATGCCAGTCAGTCCCAATTCACAAAATTCTTCATCCTCTAACTTTCCGTGAATATTGTTGAAACAAGAACTATTTCACTGGCATTGGGCTGAAACCTCTGTCACAATTTGGTTAATTCCATATTTTCTAATCTTAATAGGGATGTTAAAATCGACTTAAACCGCTTAAAATATGCATCAAAGTAAAAACTTAAAAGAATCGATATTTAAATTGTGATCACAAAAGGATTTGTAATGATAACAGTCAAATCTATTCTACATGTATTTATTTCCATGTTTATTTCTGGTACTAAAAAACACTGCTTGGACAAAAATGTAGTTCATAAACAGTCAAAATTTGTTTATTTTCAAAAATGTTTTCATTAGTTCGAAAAAGTTATTGTTTGTAACAATTTTGGGCAAAATGCAGATGTTAAAATAAAAACATATTTTGGTTTTAAAATGAGTAATTCATTTTGTAATTTTTTTTTATCGAATTGAATTGAAATGGGCAACTGAAAATCGAATCGAATCGAGGCTTGAATCGTTACATACCTAGATCTTGACAATTGATTGGTGCACAAGGGTTGATTGTTATTATTACAAATTATTGATCAATTTAATGCGGAAAATTGTTCGCTCTCTTTGTTTCTTCACAATGTTAATGGTTGATCAAAAGTGACAATTTTGGAGTCCCCTGAAAACGGATGATTTTGGAGGCATACGAGTATTCTGCCCGATGCCAGTGATTTAAAGCAAAATGGCCAAAGTCACCAATATTCAGGAGGCCATTGTCACCTGGATTTTTTTTATTATTTATTAGCTATTTTTTAGGGAGGTGTGATGGCAGGATATTGTATCGTCTCTCACCAGGTTCATCGAATCTTCAGCAAAGGTGCAGCCAGCCTAGAGGGCACAATTCTGAGAGGCGACAGAATTTTATCTATAAATGGCACGAGCCTGGATGGTAAAACCCATGGAGAGGCTGTTTCTTGCCTACATCAAGCTAAACTATCGACACAAGCCTCAGTAGTTATTTGCAGAGGCATGGTCAGTGAAAAGGATACCATTGAAAAGCTTGACTCAGCCAGCCGGCAACAGATGAGGGTACCAGCCATCAAGATGTCTTTGAAGACAAGTACAGGTAAGACCTTGGTTTACACTCACTGACTGATGGATGGTTAGGACGGAAAGCGCTTTAAAAGGACGAGAACGCACGAGGTCAGAGGACGATTGTTTTTATGAATAGGGGCGATAACGGAAGATGGAAGGTAGGGCTGCTCAATTATGAAAAAAAAAAATATTAATCACAATTATTTTGGTCATTATTTTGGTCATTATTTAAATCACGATTATTCAAACGATCATTTAATTTTTGGTACAAAACAAGAAAATATTCAAACGTAAAAAATATAGGACAAATAAATGTCTTTAAACACTATGCAAGTTGTTTTTGGACCAAACAAAATTAATCAAATTAGTTATTATAAAATGAAAAAGGTAAAAATGTATCAATTCAAGTATGATTTCCTTTTGTAAACAAACAGTATGTTGGATATAAATGCATATTAATAGTCTTTTTTTACGATTCTGCCAATTTTGTAATCATGGCGTGTAATAATCGTCATTGTAATTGAATTTTGATTAATTGTGCAGCCCTAACAGAAGGGTACCCAGGTTGAGGACAGACCGGCAAAAAAAAGGCTAAAAATATGAGAAAAATATGCCAATTATTGTGCGCCAGGATTACAGTAAATCCCTCTCCATCGTGGGAGTAAATGTTCAGTAAGTTTTAAAGTCATCTTTTGACCAATCAGCGGCTGACAAAACAATAGCGACACTCTGAGCGGCTGAATCAGTACTAGGGATGTAATGATTAATCAAAAATCGATTAAAAATCTATTCAAGCCGATTAATAGATTCGAATCGATACGGATCGAACTCGGACTTCTCAGCACTCGTAAGCCCTATACAGAAACAATTAACAAAAGACATAACATACCTAGGTGATTTGAATATACTAATTTAGAGTGCTAAAAAAATTCTTTCTTTTTTTTTTCCATTCCAGACCCATACCAAGTTTTGAATGTGTAGATCAAATAATGCGCTTGCGACAAACATCATTGCGTATTGCGTTTGTAGATGGCTGCAGCACCACACGAGCGCAAGAGACAAGCACGGTAGCGATTTTTAAAAAATCGAATCAAAAATTGGGAACTGAAACTCGAATCGAATCGGGGCTCGAGTGAATCGTTACATCCCTAAATCAGTACATACGGGTATTTTATTGTGACATTGGATTTCAACTCAAAACAATTCCACAAAACGGCAAGTATATACAATTAATAACACACACAAACAAAACAAAAAAAAACGCGGAATACCAGGACCGCAAACCACGAGGGTTTTACTGTACTTCTACTCGTGCTGTGCAAAGTGCTGTTAAGTCAACATGTTGTCCTATTAGTACCTGAAGACGTGGGTCCACTTGGGGCTTTGAAAGTTGAGCTTCACAAGACGACTGCTGGCTTGGGTTTCAGCCTGGATGGGGGAAAAGCCTCAAGTACTGGAGACAAGCCCCTAACTGTAAAACGCATCTTTAAAGGTGATGATTTGTTTCAGTTGTTCTTGTTGTTTTTTTCTGGAAAAAGTTGATTTGGAGAAATAAAACCAGAGAATACAGGTTTACCCTGATTTGTTGTGCCCCTCCACAACAGGAGGTGCTGCTGAGCTGTCTGGGCTACTGGAAGTTGGTGATGAGGTCTTGTCCATAAATGGATTCTCTCTGGAAGGTCTCATGCATCATGATGCCTGGAAAATGATGAAGGCAACTCATGAAGGGCCCAATCACCTTGTCATCCGCAAGCTTGGTGCCTGGTTGTAATTCTTCGACTTATTTGAAAGTACTCCCGAGAATTAAATCAAGTGCTGCAAAACAAAGTAGTCGAGTGACGGGTGTCTTCTCTTGGGGTGTGCATCCCTCCTCAAAAGATGATACGATTCGATTCGGTTTTCGATATATGAGGCGTGAAACGATTTAAGGACAGTTCGATTTGAAAGTGGAACGATTCGGTTCTGCGAGATTACCACTCAATTCGATAAAGTCTGGCTAAGTTCGATATTGTATGACGCAATGATTTTTTTGTTGTTTTACACACATTTGAATTAATTTGTCAGCACTGTCAATGTGCCAATTCCTTCTAATAGATAGCTCTCCAATAAAAGACGATTCGATATCAATACATTATAAATCACCTTATAAATCCAAAAACGGTTTTCCAGTTCAAAACCTTTTTTTGTGTGTTTTCTCAAGTCTTACAAATGTTATTTTACAATGCCTGTTGTTGTGTGATGACTAAATATTGTTATGGCCTGATGTATTTAATGTACCTGTCTCAAGGTTTGTTTACAATGTATAGAAATGTGATTTTCAAATAAAGTGATTTAAAATATCTTGTTTGTTGTTGTTGTTCTTCTAGAGTACAGGGAAGAAAAGAATACAGAGCGATAGAGCATCTGGTGGACTGGTACAAAGGTAGCAACTAGACCGAGGAAGAAGGTGGACTTCAGAAAGAAAAGATGACACCTTGCCCCCCAGGGTATGCGTGTATCAGCATTGGGAGCGGTCTCCAGCTATACAAGTACCTTGTTGTCCACCTTTTTGAGGACCTCACCTGGAACTGTCTGTCTGCTGGAGAAGGCTGACCATCGTGGGTCCTTTACAGATGGTGCTGAGAGCGCCCTCAGCATCATGCCGTGATACAGCTAAGCCTGCGCACAGCTGATGATGTCACGTTTTACAATATAGTTCTGTAAGACATTTATTTGCTTCTATGTTTGTCAACCCTGGCTGTTGCATTTGTATGTTCTGTTCTGAGTTACTAAATAAAAAAATAAAAATAAAGTACATTACTGCTACTTTTGCGAGGATCGCCCTTCGGTGGGCTACCGAAGACAGTTAGTTTTGTGGCTAACGGATTCGGATGGTGGTTTATGGTTCTTCGGAGGGAAGACACTTTTATTAAGAAATACTTCACATTATATACATAGAGTCTTGCAACCTGAGTCAACCACAAAATTGTTGCTAGTTCAGCAGGAGAAATGCAAATGTTCCACTGCTGTTGTTTCACAATAGTAGGGAAGCGGCGGCTTTTCAGGGCATAAGAGGAAGTGACGTAGGAGCTACCTCGCAAAAGTAGCAGTAATGTACTTTTTTGAATTTTTTTATTTACTAACTCAGAACATACAAACACAACAGCCGTCGTGCTACACCCTTCCATAGTGTCATTGTGGACTCACGATGCCAGAAAAGAAGAGATATAGTTTCAGGAGTCTTGAGGCTTGTGGCTAACTCGACGCTCATGGGTTCCTCGCTGTGCGGAAGTATCTCTCTGCATCTTTTAGTGTAAATGTCAGGTTCACACCAAGTGAGACATTAGTAAACAATGCACACAATGAGGAGAGAAGACACTCGGCAACAAAATTGTCTTTTTACTTGCAAGGAGAGCGCAGGGAAGTGTACGATTACAGTTCCTAAAACCCTCTGCCCGGCTCCCGCGCCTCCTCTCTTTTTATTTTCTTCGGAGTCCCTGATTACAAAGGTGTTCCAGCTCTAAGGGAAACTAGCTGGAACACTGTGAACTTGTTTTGTCTATGTGTGTGTGTGTGTTTGTGTGTGGGCCATTAGCATACATATGTGGAAGCAAAGCACATCAAACAAGTTGGGCGTGGATTTGGAAAAAGCTAAAGCTAAACCCACAAGCTAATAAAGCTAACAGGCCTTGTCCACAAGAATCCAACACATGAATAATAAAATACATTATTATTCTTACATTTAGTTTTCAAAGGAAAGGTTCAAGTCAAAAGTTCCAGTTTGGTCGTCTCTTTAATAGCAAAATATAGTTCAATATATTGTAGATTTAAAGCTATATATGGTTTTAGGTTGCCCAATCCGGATTTTTTGAAAAAAATCTGATTTTCTTTTGTGTAAGCGTTCATATTACATTATAAATGCGACCTCGGTCTTGTCTGCTGTATGAACACATGCATCACCAAAGTGGCCTGCATGCGCAGAAGACACAAAGTCACTCCTGTGCACCGACATTGTGTTTGCAAAAGTAAATATGGTATAGTGTCGGGGCATTTATACAGTGAAGCCATTAGGTAGTAGGCAGAAATAAATACAGTATTTGGGGAAAATCAAGAGGCGACGCTTTAATGTCTTTTTTAAATGTTTTTATTTAACAAATATAGATAAAGTACAACATAGTAATGAGGCATTCCAATGAACTTCGTTGCATACATATACAATACTATCAAAAATACAATTTTACATTAAAACAAATAAGAATTACAATAAAATAAAAATAAAATAAATTCACCTTTCAAAACAGGGATATCGATGAGTTACTCTTTAAACATTTCTGCTTCTATAGTAATAATTGATTTACATTTATTATTTGTTAGATCAAGAGACTTAAAATAATTATCTACATCAATCAAAAATAATTTTAATAACGGGGTAGAATTTAGAAATGTACATTTATGGATGTGAAATTTTCCCAACAAAACATATAAATTAATATTAGTACACAGCTTTTTTTCTTTAGATTCAAACAAAGTAATAATTTGTTTACTATTCAGTGTAATCTTGTGCGTAGTTTTACACAATATATAGTTCTCAATCTTTCCAAAATGTAGCACTTATGGGGCAGTCAAAAAATAAACGAGTCACGCTTTCAGGTACAGCATTACAAAAAGAACACTTTGATTTGCCACGCTTTACTCCAGTTAATATTCCTGAATTCAGCGTTCCTAAAAAAATTTCCACGAGGCATTATTTTCGTACTTTTATACAGAGATTCTCTAAAATGTTTATTGGTACGTTTGCTACTTAAAATGTCAATACCATTCATGTAGAGATGATTAATAATTTCAGGTTGCTCATTTTGTTTCTTATAACCTTTCATTAATTCTATTATTCTGCTTGGAATGGAATTTATGAGAGTGAAATTCTTTGAATTTAACAGGGAATGCTTTTTCCGCTAAAAAGTCTGCATAACTACGGAGTTGACCATCACAGTTAAATAAGTCCTTCACGAAAATAATGTTTTTATCAAACGAGTTTTGTATATAAAGTGATTTGTTCCTTTTAAGAATACATGCATTGTTGATTTATGTGGGGAAAAATTATGTGAGTGACACATATTCCATGCTAACAAAGCTTGTTGATAAAATGTTGACAATTTAACAGGTATTTTCACAACATTAAAGGTGTAAGAATTGAAGACCTCCTAAATTACTGAAATATTATATGGGATAAAATACCATAAGGTTCCTGGAGTTTTTATACATCCATCCATCCATCCATCCATTATCTCCTGCTTATCCAAAGTCGGGTCGCGGAGGCAGCAGCGGCTCTCCAGCGTGTTCTGGGTCATCCTCGGGGTCTCCTGCCGGTGGGACATGCCCGGAACACCTCACCGGGGAGGCGTCCAGGAGGCATCCTAATCAGATGCCCGAGCCACCTCAACTGGCTCCTCTCAACGCGGAGGAGCAGCGGCTCGACTCTGAGTCCCTCCCGGATGGCCGAACTTCTCACCCTATCTCTAAGGAGAGCCCTACGAAGGAAAAACCCATTTCGGCCGCTTGTATCCGAGATCTTGTTCTTTCGGTCATGACCCACAGCTCATGACCATAGGTGAGAGTAGGAACGTAGATCGACCGGTAAATTGAGAGTTTCGCCTTTCGGCTGAGCTCCTTCTTCACCATGACAGACCGATACAGGGTCCGCATCACAGCAGACGCTGCACCGATCTGCCTGTCGATCTCCCGTTCCATCTTACCCTCACTCGTGAACAAGACCCCAAGATACTTGAACTCCTCCACTAGGGGCAGAATCCCATCCCCGGCCCGGAGAGGGCACGCCACCCTTTTCTGACTGAGGACCATGGTCTCAGATTTGGAGGTGCTGATTTTCATTCCGACCGTTTCACACTCGGCTGCAAACCGCTCCAGCGAGAGTTGGAGATCACGGCTTGAAGAAGCCAACAGTACCACATCATCTGCAAAAAGCAGAGATGCAATACTGAGGCCACCAAACCGGACCCCCTCGACACCTCGGCTGCGCCTAGAAATTCTGTCCATAAAAGTTATGAACAGAATCGGTGACAAAGGGCTGCCTTGGCGGAGTCCAACCCCCACAGGAAACGAATCCGACTTACTGCCGGCAATGCGGACCAAACTCTAACATCGGTGGTACAGGGACCGGACAGCCCTTATCAGGGGGCTCGGTATCCCATACTCCCGAAGCACCCCCCACAGAACTCCCTGAGGGACACGGTCGAATGCCTTCTCCAAGTCCACAAAACACATGTAGACTAGTTGGGCGAACTCCCATGCACCCTCGAGGACCCTGCTGAGGGTGTAGAGCTGGTCCACTGTTCCACGGCCGGGACGAAAACCACATTGCTCCTCCTGAATTCGGGATTCGACCTTCCGACGGACCCTCCTCTCCAGCACCCCTGAATAGACCTTGCCAGGGAGGCTGAGGAGTGTGATCCCTCTGTAATTGGAGCACACCCTCCGGTCCCCCTTCTTAAAAAGGGGGACCACCACCCCGGTCTGCCAATCCAGAGGCACTGTCCCCGATGTCCACGCGATGTTGTAGAGACGTGTCAACCATGACAGCCCCTCAACATCCAGAGCCTTTGCCACCGAGGAGCTTTTTGACTACCTCGGTTACTTCAACCCCAGAGATAGGAGAGCCCACCTCAGAGTCTCCAGGCTCTGTTTCCTCAGTGGAAGGCGTGTCGGTGGAATTGAGGAGGTCTTCGAAGTACTCTCCCCACCGACCCACAACGTCCCGAGTTGAGGTCAGCAGCACCCCATCTCCACTATAAACAGTGTTAATGGTGCACTGCTTCCCCCTCCTGAGACGTCGGATGGTGGACCAGAATTTCCTCGAAGCCGTCCGGAAGTCATTTTTCTCTTAAGGAATAATGCTGTATCATCAGCAGTGTTGGGCAGTAACGCGTTCCTAATACCGCGCTACTATAACGCAGAGACTTTTGATGGTAAATAATACTCTAACGCGTTACTTTTTTCAATAAAGAAACTCAGTTACCATTACAATATGGTGCGTTTGTCCGTTACTTGATAACTTGATTCATTGTTGGCCGGCTGCTGTGAATTGCTTCCTGTTTACATTCCTGTTGCCGTGTGCCATGCAAACTGCTGTAAAACAGACAAGTAAGACATATTGTGGACGTGAATCCATTTATTCAGTCGTGCGGCAGTCATGGAGAGTCAATATGAGAGAAAGACGAGTTTCTCAAAGTGGAAATACGCTCATTATTTCACTTTAGTTGAGCAAAAAGGCAAAAACATTTTAGTCAAATGTAAGTTGTGTCTCTCTGGCTCAAAGATCCTATCTACTGCGACAAACAGCAATACGAATCTACTCAAACACCGCCACAAGCTACATGCCTCGACGAAGTTTGAAGCTAACCCGCTGTCAGAGGACACACTCTCAGCGAGTCAAGCCCCTCCACCAAAACAACAGCGACTAGATTTTAACCGGACTGTTAGTGAGGCACACGTCAACAAAACTATTGCACGTTATGTTGTTGAAAACTTGTGGCCGCTCTCTACTGTGGAGTCGCCGACTTTCATTAGCTCCTTAGCAGGGTATTGTTTTACCACCACATCAGAGGTGTGCTTCTCACACACTAAACTTAAAGGGACGGTGGCCACGTTTTGACTAACAAATTCATTTTATATATTTTTCGATCAGGAAAATGAAAAGACTTGTAATTTTCTATTTTATCAATAAATTTGTGAGAAATTAGGAAATAAGTGACTCCATGAATAACGCCCCTTGATAATGAGAACAATGGCCGCGCCCCCTACCGTTCTAATCTTGCTCGGCCGGAGTCACAGGGGGAACCAATTACAAACTCTCCATTGGAAATCATTGTACTTTCATTGCTTATAACGTCCAAAAATGGTGATCAATTGGCACCAAAATTTATGTGGACATCCCTACTAATGCCCACTTCAACTTATCAAAAGGATTAACCTCTCCGTGGCTGATTTATATGAGAATGAGGAAATGTGGAAGTCAGCAGAGCTACATAGATTTAGGCTGGGACTGGCGCACCCTGCTTCTTTGCTTAAAAAAAAACACTGCTTCTTAAAAAAAAAAGCTTCTTTGCTGATCATGGTTAGGACGGGCGAGGCATTAAACACCAGTCAGGATATTTACAGAGACTGAAGTGGGAATGAGTAGACGTGCACATGAGAAATTCCCCCAGTTTTTTTTACTTACAACGCGGCGTCCAATTTGGAAGGTAACAGCCGAAATGGCACATTCCAATGCGGCCACACTCGGCTGTGCAGTCAGCCTCGCTGGAACCTTTCGTTCGCTGTTCGATGAGGGCTTTTGTCACTCTCACGCCGCTTCACTTAGGCAGAAGATGGCGGCTGCAAGCAAGCAAGCAGGGACACCGCACGGGACTGCTTGTGAGGCGATATGAAGACACAGGCTCATCTTCACCCCCACACGCTGGGCGGGCAGTAAGGAGCTAATGTTGCTGTGCTAACGCCTTTTGTTTTAACGGCCTGAAGCTAGTTGTTGCTATTAGCCGTCCCAATCCTACCTTTAGCTGGGCAGGGAAGCGGGGGGCTCCAATCTGCCTGCTGCTGCTGCAAGCCGCCGTCTCTCTCCCTCCTAAAAAATATAACCAGTCGGGGATCATGTGCGTATTCATGCTCTCACCACGGTATTTTTGATTTTGTGGAGGTGATCATAATGAGATCGCTTTTTATGTCAATAAATTCAAACTATTGTGCAGAACACTTTTATACTTTCACAGAATGAAGTGGACAAGAGTAGTACTGTGCATTTGCATTTTGGTGGCGATCGGTCGCCGTTTTAGACAACAGAACTGTCAAAGTGAGCAATATTACTATGCATGTCTTCCTCGCATGACATAGACTGCTGAGACCGAAAACATAACATAAGCCACACCCCTTTTTGGGGCGGGGAAATTTGTCGTAAATGTAATCACAAAAAAAAAGACTTTCAATCACTACAGTCTTTTGGGGTGGACACTTTGGTACTGATGTCATTTTTACATGTATATATATTATATACATAACCTATTATATAAGTGCCAATGTTAAGCTCATTCCATTGTCACTTTAATTTCCTGCTCTGATGTGGACAAGTGGTTGCTTTCAAATCCCGGGACTAAAGGAATATACAGAAGCGCTACAGCCAAGTGCACAGCACGGTGGAGTAAGGCTAGCAGATCAACATTGGCTTCAGAGTTGGTGGGCGATTTGGTTGGCAAAAAGTTTCTTGTGCCATGCTCCAAAAGATGGAATTCATTCTATGATGCTGTGGCACGAATTAATGAAATACCGATGACTGACTTGAGAGCCATCTCTGATGGTTTAGAGCTGAAATTATATAAGTGAGAGAGAAGTGCAGTTTCTAAAGTAATACTGTGCATTTCTGAAGCCTCTCACAATTTCTCTGGATATCCTGCAAGGAGAAGAGAACTGTTACTATGGCATCCTCCTACCCACAATAGAAGTATTGATGTCAAAGCTGCTGGAGATGAAAGAAGGTCTGACTATTGCGAATGGGCTACCGGATGCTATAGTTCAGGTAGGAAACATTTATTAGCCTTTATACAATGAATCAAAAGTGAAAGTGTAAAGATGTCTTCGTCTGGTTGGTCCAGAGTCCACTGACGCCCTTGTTGTCACGCAGAATGATGGTCGTTGCCATGGCCTCAGTTGAAGGTGGTAGACTTGTGGTTTTGCAGAACTGCTTCGTTGTGCCGGTTATTTCCAACTGATGTTTCTTGTAACCTGCATCTGCACTCTACAGAAAACTTGCCAGCAGTACATTTTCACACCTCCTCTTCACTTTACTTCACCTTTACTGCAAGACAGCATTATTGTTTAAGCACAAACTAAGCCACTAACATGATTATATCATTTTTAGCTATCAGCATCTTAAACAGAAAAAAAACATATCCCATTAATCCCCCTTTTGATCTCTGCTAAACAGAGACCCTCTAAATAGCCAAGGTGGCTACAGTAGTCAATAAAGACCAAACCAAATATACCATGAATAAAAATTAAAAGAAGGATACAGAGGCGACGTTTAACGGAGCAAGCGCGCTCACAGACCCTGCATCCTCTTTCATGGGCAGCATCTGATATTGGCCATGGGGGTCCTTCCCCCCAAAGGCTTTGTGGACAATCCGGAGGATTAGACTCCTGAGGCAAGGAATGATACAACATCCACACAAAGCAAGCACAGCAAAGACAACCATGACGGTAGTCGCCAATGTCAGAATAAGACCTTTCCATTTACCAAACATCCAGTTCAGCATACTATGGAATGGATTGTCCTCTACTCCAGACATTGATTTAAGTTTAACAGACATGGCTTGCAAACCTTTCATGGCTCTGGTGATCTTTCCATCTGGTGCCGTGTTGTTGGGGATGATTGTGCAACAGTGTCCCTTGATTCTAGCGCACGCACCGCCTTCTTTTTTTCCGGTTCCGGCGCGCGCGAGTGGCAGCCCGCTACAGTACCTCCGGCTCATCGGTGAGCCTTTTCGTGTGTTTTTGTTCCTTAATATTACTCTACCTCATACCTTTTTCATATAGTTGATAGTCGTAACTTGCGTAGCAATGGACACCCAAACTGCGGTATTCTTGCTGCTGCTGATTTCTATTTTTTGCGCGATCGTGTCCGGCGACTTGGCTCGGAGCCTCGCCCCCATTGTTTACAGCCGGAATCAGCTGTTAACACTCCGTGCTAACCCTGCGCCGGCTCCCGGGGCGAGACCCGATATCCCCCGTGAGCTGAGGAGATAGAGACGGGGATCTCGTGCAGGGGTTAAACGCCGGGAAAGGAGGAGACGATACCATCCCATCCTCCCGTCTGTTATCATGGGGAATGTTAGATCGCTCTCCCCCAACAAGATGGACGAGCTAGCGGCGTTTACCCGGCATGAGAGGGACTTCCGGGAGGCTAGCCTGATGCTATTCACGGAGTCATGGCTAACAGCGCTAACGCCGAACGCGGTCGTAGAATTGGACGGCTTCCAAATCATACGCGCGGACACGACGCTGGAGAGTGGAAAGAAGAAAGGAGGAGGGCTGGCTGTGTTTGTGAACGATAGACGGTGTAATCCTGGGCACATCACGTTTAAGGAGCAGCTTTGCAGCAGGGATATTGAGCTGCTAGCGGTTGGCATGAGGCCATTCTACATCCCGCGAGAGTTTAGTCATGTGATCGCGGTGACCGTCTACGTCCCACCAGCTGCCAGCAGCGACACAGCCTGTGATGTCTTGACTGCAGCAGTGAGCAGGCTACAAACACAGCACCCAAATGCCCTGATACTCATCTCTGGTGACTTCAATCATGCCTCCCCTTCCTCCTCTCTGCCTTCATTCACACAGTATGTCACCTGCCACACCAGAGACAATAAAACACTGGACCTTTTCTATGCCAACACCAAGGAGGCATACACATCACTGCCCCTCCCCCCGCTGGGCAAAGCTGATCACAACCTGGTGGCTCTCCAGTCTGTGTACAAACCTCTGGTCCGCAGGCAGCCAGTTGTGACCCGCACGGTTCAGAGATGGTCTGGAGAGGCCGAGGAGGCCTTAAAGGACTGCTTCAGCACAACTGTGTGGGAAGTATTCAGCGATGCTCACGGGGAAGACATTAGTAGTCTAAAGGACACTGTTACAGACTATATAAATTTCTGCATGGAGAACACCACACCCACCAGGACAGTAAGGTGCTTCTCCAACAACAAACCCTGGATCACACCAGACATAAAAGCTTTCCTGAAGGAGAAGAGGAGGGCTTTTGCGTCAGGCAACATAGAGGAGCGGAAGACTGTGCAGCGCCTGCTGAGGAGGATGATGAGAGAGGGGAAAAGGTCCTACAGGAAGAGGATGGAGGAGCAGCTGCTGCAGAATAACGCCAGGGGAGTCTGGAGGGGCCTGCAGACCATCTCAGGCCACGGACAACCCAAGACCCGGACTGGGGGGGACCTGCAGTGGGCAAATGAGCTGAATCTCTTTTTCAATAGGTTCGATCAGATGCCTGCCTCCACTCAGTCTCTCCTGCTGCAGTCTCCACCTACTCCTGCTGCTGGGCGTGTCACCCCCTCCCCCCTTTTCTCCACAGTCTCCAGCTCCCAGCTACACCAGATAGCCACCACTCCCTCCTGCCCAGCCTTGGCCTTCACAACATCTCAGGTGAGGAACCAGCTGAAGAAGATGAAGGCGAGGAAGGCAGCGGGTCCAGATGGTATCAGCCCCCAGCTCCTCAAATCCTGCGCAGACCAGCTGTGTGGAATTGTCCAGCACATGTTCAACCTGAGCCTGAAGCTGGGCAGGGTCCCCCAGCTATGGAAAACATCCTGCCTGGTCCCGGTGCCAAAGACCCCCCACCCAAAGGAGCTCAACAGCTTCAGACCAGTGGCGCTGACGTCTCACCTGATGAAGACCCTGGAGAGACTGGTCCTTGTCCACCTGCGCCCCTGGTGAGCTCCTCAATGGACCCACTCCAGCTCGCATACCAGCCTGGCATCAGTGTGGATGATGCCATCATCTACCTCCTCCACACTTCACTTTCCCACCTGGAGAAGGCGGGGAGCACTGTGAGGATCATGTTCTTTTTTCTCCAGTGCTTTCAACACCATCCAGCCCACCCTACTGGGAGACAAGCTGGAGCGGGCGGGGGTGGCCCACCACCTCACCACATGGATCCAGGACTACCTCACAAACCGGCCACAGTATGTGAGGACACAGGACTGTGTGTCTGACGTGCTCCTCTGCAGCACGGGGGCCCCACAGGGAACTGTCTTGGCTCCCTTCCTGTTCACCCTCTACACCTCGGACTTCAACTACAACACCCCTACCTGTCACCTGCAGAAATTCTTTGACGACTCCGCGATTGTCGGCCTCTTCACAGGCGGAGATGATCGGGAGTACAGAGAACTTACTCAGGGTTTTGTGGACTGGTGCCAGCAGAACCGCCTCCTGATCAATGCGGGGAAATCCAAAGAAATTGTGTTGGATTTTGGTAGGCGCCAGCACTCTTCACCTGCACCAGTGAATATCCGGGGAACAGATGTTGAGAGAGTCTCAATTTACAAGTACCTGGGTGTTCATCTGAACAATAAACTGGACTGGTGCGACAACACAGACGCCCTCTATAGGAAGAGTCAGAGCAGACTCTTCCTACTCAGGAGACTGAGGTCTTTTGGGGTTCAGGGGACACTTCTCAGGAACTTTTATGACTCGGTGGTTGCATCGGTCATCTTCCAGGGAGTGGTCACCTGGGCAGGCGGCGTCTCGGCCCGGGACAAGAAGCGGCTGGACAAACTGGTCAGGAGGGCCGGCTCTGTCCTGGGCTGCTCTCTGGACTCTGTGGACTCGGTGGGGGACAGGAGGATGTTGGCCAAGCTGTCATCAATGCTGGGCAACCCGGACCACCCCCTCCAGGGCACGCTAACAGCACTCCACAGCACCTTCAGTGACAGACTGTTACACCCTCGCTGTGCAAAGGAGAGATTCCGCCGTTCCTTCTTGCCTGCTGCTGTCAGACTCTTTAACAAGAACATTGTGTAGTCTCTCCAAACTGGTGGACATAAGTGCAATTGTGCAGTCCTGCACCTGAGCTCATATCGTGCAATACCCAATATTCCCCACTACTGTAATACCGTGCAATACTCAACATTCCCCACTACTGTTAGTCTTGTTTTATTTTTATCCAATGCTGTTCCTTACATTTCACTACAGCACTGCAGCACTGTCACTTACTTAGAGTATTTTTCCTCTGTACTATGTACAGGCCAAAATGAGTGTTCCTCATACTTTTTATGTAGATGTATGTTGGTTTGTATATACATGTGTATATACACATGTTACTGCTTATATTTACATAGGTTTGATCCCGAATGTTTGCCGTCAATGTTATACATTAATGGCCACATTATGCCGCCGTCCCTGTGTGACCTATATCTTTGCTGCTGTAACAATGAAAATGTCCCCACTGTGGGATCAATAAAGGCATTCTTATCTTCTTATCTTCCGCCAACATACTATCTAGGACCAATCTGTTTTGGAATGTCATGAGAGATGTCGCTAATAGTTGTTCATGGAAGCCCTCTGCCAATTGGGAAGTGAAATTCACCAGTCTTTGAATTTGGTAGTGATGGTAATTAATAAAATCAACATTTTTATTTGTGGTTACCCACAACAGAATACTCTTAAAACCTGCTGAAATTTGACAGCAAGCTTTATATTCATACGGAACACCTCTGGGAACTCCAATGGCATCAAGGTAGGTGGGGTCCTCTCCATCTCCTCAAGCGTTTCCACCCACGTTAAAGCCACTGACCACTCGGCAGGAGCGGGTCAAGCTACCCCACCAGTCCCGCTCCCAGGTGAAGTCCGCCATGTGTCTGATTTCCTGCTCAGAGAGAGGCCTGATCGCCGTGGGGGTTATCACAGAGATCAAAGCACAAGTGACGGGTCCATTCCCTGGACAGGAAATCCCACAACAGACCGTCACCACACATCCACTACAAATCAGACCTTGTCTTTCTCAACCGGGCTGCTTTATGATGGTTAATTGAAAGTGTGAAATTACAAAATTGTGGATCCAGGTGGCCAATTGATCGAGGTAGTTTATTATTGGGGCCCAAAGCTACCTTGCTCTCATTTTGGGAGATACAAGGCAGGGACGGGACTATTTCCATATCGTAGAGAGGAGCACCTTTTACCTTAGTCAGTGGATACACGTGGTCCCAACGCTGGCACTCGCCCTCCAGATTGTCTTTAGTCATCATCGGTAGGCACAGGTTGACTCAAACTTAGTAGCAGCAGTAAAATTTTCCTGGATCACAGGGTTAACAATCCAATTGAGGTTATTCATCGTGGCACAGACAAGACAATCCTTTTGACAGATTTTGACCGCATCCCTTCCTTCCACAATAATTTCTTTAAACCACAAATTTCCTGTATTAATCCCTGCTGCTCACCCTTGAGCCCCTTCTATCTTGTGTCGATATACCACCTCCTGAACCAAGTCATTATGTAAATCATATTCCGTTGCGTTAATGGTTCTAAAAATCACCGGATCCTCATTTTTTGGTACTGATAAGCCACCAGTTTTTTATTCATTATCAGACTAGATGATTTTTTGGTTGGATATACCCAATTTATTATAATCTGTCCTAGTGGGTCTGTCCCTAAGGCGTCTATCCCCAAGGTTAAGACAGTGAATGTTGGAACTGGTTTCTTCCAATCTCTCACGGGATATTAGCTATGTTATACAAGGTCAGCAGCACGGGGTGTTGTTCCCCTGGGGTTACTGGGTGTATACCACCTTTTTCCAGTTTGATCTTGTTCTTCCACTGCCAATTCCTGTCCTTCATCGGTTCCCAGTATCCTGGTTTCGAGTGGATAATCACCTGTTTCCAGGTGAAACACAGTTCCACCTGGTGGTCCGCGATGACCTTATGATGCACCGGGTGCCAGTTAGCTGCTCCATGTCCATCGCTCAAAGCGCACAAGTAAATTTCGTACCCTGTCGGATCGCCCTATCTTACACAATCAATCACTTTACACAAATCAAATTGGAATACCGTACTTTCCCTTAACTTATAGTTCAACTCTAGGGCCCCAGCTGGCTTCACAGCTCTCTTTGTCACTCTTTCCCCATGGTTTGAGGGCATTCCGGAATAGATTCCTGTAACTATAATCAGACAGATCACCAGAGTCATGAATATGGCCTTCTTCGGCCAAATATACAGGATGCATATTTCCCCCTTTGTTAAATGACCAATTTAACACCGCAACATAAATGGAAAAACAAATCAAAATAAACAATTCAGGTAAGTCAAGTGGAAAACGATCTTCGCGAAAAAGAGCACGTCAGCAAGTCACACAGGCGGACTATTTATTTTTTTGTTTTTGTTTTTTGGTTGTTTTTTTTTACTCTACAATAGAAGCTCGTGCAGGGCGTGTCTGTGACACGTGGTACCACTTTCCCCCTTTCCAAGCACGGCATGAGATGTCCGAGCTGTAACTTCAAACGGACCAGTCCACCGTGGTTCAGACCACTTCCTTTGAAGCACTTTCAGGTAGAGGTAAGTGGCAAGGGAAGGGTCATTGACGTGGACATCCACAACAGAGGGACCTGAAACACAAAGTGAGGACACCAGAGATGAGAGTTGCTCCCAGTAGGTCTTATAGCCCTTCGATGGTTCCATGTCCGGCTGGAGTGAAGCCAAGGCTGGACCAGGCATCAGGCGGCCGGTCAGGAGTTCAAAAGGGCTGAACCCTGTCCGACGGTTGATTGCTTGCCTGATGGAAAACAAAGCAAGAGGCAGGGCTTGGAACCAATTAAACCCAGTGTGTGCACACGTTTTTGCCAGGATGTTGTTTGACTGTGTGATTCATCCTTTCCACATGGGCCTTAGACTGGGGATGGTAGACTGAGCCAAATTTATGTTTGAGCCCCAGCATGGATTCAACCGTAGCTAATGAATTAGCCGTAAAATGTGTACCGTTATCTGATCTGATTACTTGTGGAAACCCATGTGTTGGGATATAATGGTTAACCAGCGCTTAGGTGACGGACGCTGCGTCCTCTTTTGCACAAGGACAGACTTCCGGCCATCCAGAAAAGGTGTCGACAATCATTAATAGGTACCTTTTTCCTTGGACTGGGACTATCATGTCGGTGTAGTCCATTACCACCACATCATTCGGGCATCGGCCCATCTCAGTGTGTTGTGAGCCCTTCTTCGTTGTAGGGCTGACACTGAAATTCTCCCAAGTACACAAAACTCTTTTACCTTTCGTAGAAGATCAGGGTGCCACCAAATACGCAGCTTGCTTAACATCGAGACACAACTCTCATGTGTTGGGGCGTGCGCTTCCTCAATCACCGATTGCATGAACTTTCCTGTGGGTAACACTAGTCTCCTAAAGTCTCTCGCTGGGCTAAACCACAGTTTCACTTTGTCGTCATACTCAGCACCCTTCTCTTGCCACTTTTGTTTGTCTTCCTCTGACGCCACCTCTTGGAGATCGCGCACCACTTCAACCGTTACTGCAGGGAAAAAGTCAATCAACTGATCCTTTTCAACATAGCTACCTTCAACATCTGTTTGATATCCTGCTGCTTTTTTGGCTGCAGCATCAACTGCGTCATTTCCCCGGGCTGCCAGCGTGCTTGCTTTCACATGCCCTGGACACTTGACCACTGCCACCTCCACTGGTCTATCAACAGCCTTGCTTAGTCGTTGGATCAGCTCTGTGTGGGCCACTGCGTCCCCAGTGGATGTGACAAATCCCTGTCGTCTCCATGCAGCCAAATCCACAAACAAGCATCCCACAACATAGGCCGAATCAGAATAAATGGTAACACTCTGACCTTCAGATAACTCCAGTGCCCTGCACATGGCCAGCAGTTCTGCAGCTTGAGCGGAGGGTTTCACAAAGTCATTTGTGGACCACAGTGTCAGAATTTGAGTCTCCCGGGGTCAAGGCCTCAACGATGGCAGCTCCCGCATATAAAGGTCCCGAGGTCTGTCTCCAGCAGCAGCCGTCGGTGAAGAGCACCCGACCGCCTGAAAGAGGAACTGAGGACAAGTCGGGGCGGGCCTTCAAATCCCGCACGACCTGATCTTGGCAGGTGTGTGGTTCGCCAGAACTGGAAACGCTGTCAGCCATATTAATCCCAGAGAGGAGGAATACAATATGGGGTTGTGTGAGGATGGTCATCAGGCGTCGCTGGCGCAATGGTGACATTGAACGCTGCTGAGGCCACAAATGCTGTCACCCCATGTTGAGTGAGAATAAAAAGTTGGTGTCCCATGACAATGTGTGCAGTCTTATTAATGCATGTGACCGCGGCCGCGGCATATGCAGTGCAAGTAGGTTGTCTCGCTTTTACTTTGTTCAAAGAGGCGCTGACGTAAAGCAGGACACATCTGTTACCGCCCACCTTCTGGAACAAGACCTCATTGGCTGTCCCCTCCGTCACTGAAACATCTAGATGAAAAGGCAGGTCATAGTCAGGTTGGGCAAGGTGGCTCGCTGCGGCCAAATCTCTCTTAAGGTCGGTGAACAACTTCTCAGTTCCGTCTGTCCAATCTAATTCAGCATGAAGGTTACGCATGCGTTTAATCCTAACTAGATCACGCAAGGCTCGTGTCCTCACTGCGAAGTCAGGGATGAAGCCACGGGAATAGCCACAAAGACCCAAAAAAGTAAGCATTTCCTTAACATTAGTTGGTCGGGGTGAGTCAGAATGGAGGAACGGTGTGCGTTACTGAGACCTTCCCTGAGATCACCCGCCCCAAAAATGTCACTTGTCGTCTGCAACATTGACGTTTCTTTTTAGACACCTTAAACCCCAAGTCATTAAGTTGGGAAACAGTGTGTGTCGCCTTCAAGCAGGTCTCAGCCGAGTCTCCTGCAACCAGCAAATTATCAACATACTGGATCAACCGAGAGCCCCTGGTATGTCCATATCGGCCAATTGTTCTCGCAAACACTGATTGAAAATCTCAGGACTGAGTTTCCAGCCCTGGGGAAGCCGCGTGTATTGTAACTTACAACTTTTGTTGGTGTATGCAAAATATTTCTGGCATTCCTCTGCCAAGGGAATGCAGAAGAAGGCATTAGCCAAATCAATTGCCGAGAACCATTGCATCTCCGGGCTCAGAACACCCAAACAACGGTGTGGATCAGGGACCGGAACGCAGGGCGTTCTAGTAATGTCATTTATTCATCTCAAATCATGAGCCATCCTGTAATTGATGCCGTCGGCCTTTTTTACTGGTAGAATGGGAGTGTTAAAGGGAGAATTTGATTCTTCCAGGACTCCGGTTTTCCCTCAAGGGTCTCCGCAATGCCTTCAGCGACCTCATGTTTACAAGGGTACTGCGGCATGTTAACAAAAACAGTCGGGTCTACCTCAAACGCGACTGGAGTCGCGGATGCGAACAATCCCACGTCGACAGGCCCCTCGGACCACAGTGAGTCCGGCAGCGAATTCAGCAGCTCTTCGGCGTTCTCATGGTCCGAGAGCTCTCTGCCATGGAAATCGTGTCAGTGTCACATCCTCCAGCACATCCTTGTTTCTGGTTGAAGTCGGGCCCAATAAATGTCAGCGGTCGCTTCTGGGAATTCATGTTGCATCGTGTTCCATCCGGCGGACAATTTCTGTCCACAGTTCATCACGGTCCCATCTGGGAACTGTATTGTCAGTCCATCTGGGCTGCAAAGGATGGAAGCCGCGGTTTTGATAAGCAGATCTCTGCCGGTTCACTGGAGCTCCCACTTTTGTCAGGACAAACTGTAGTTCAAGTGTTTGTCCAGCAATTTCAGTCTTTAACAGTGTCGAAATCGGCAGACTCATGGGCACCCCTGTAAAGCCCATTAAGGTGGTCGTCTTCCCTGAGTGCTTGGATGCGCGAAGTGGAGGTTGCAGTTGCATTAGTGGGGGAGCAGTACATTGACAGTACCAGTGTCCACACTGACCGCAGTTGAAGCATGCTTGGCCCGGTGGAGATTGGCAAGCGCGTCCCCTGCCTCCGTTAGCGTAGCCCCTACCACGACTCCCGCCTCGTCCCCTCTTCGAACCCTGCACCATCCACATCTGCTTTTGCTGCTTCCAATTTTTTGTTCCTTTTTCCTTCTTGTTTGTTGTTAGTGGCCACTTGTCGGGCCTGGGCCAATTGTAACTTCAAAAGTTGTTCCTGCATGTCCTTTACCTCGTCTGATGCTTTGTGGTGTCTGTCAACAAAAAGTTTCAAATGGTGAGACACATGATGATTAAAGTGATTATCGCCCCCTTCCATGAGGTCAGGGTCTTTCAAAAGTTCAGATTTAATTTCAGATGGCAGTGTGTCAAGCAAAGAAATTCTATAAATAACACTCGCCTCCCGTACACGGGAGGGGTGTGACCCTGTCTTATCTGTCCAAATACTTATGCCATTTTCAAGATGAGAACTGGGATCCATGGGAGGTTTGAAGTCTGGGAGCTTCGGCACCGTCGGCGAGGAGGAAGGGAACATGTCACGAATGACCGCGAACACTGCAGGGGCAAAAAGGCAAATACAATTTCTGATTCGACATTATTCAGACCAGACCGTGTCAAAATATCATCCGATTGGTGAACCGAAATGCAACAGGCACGAATCAATCTCACTACATCACCACATGCCAGGCTCATGCCATACGTCAGGTTTTTCAACGCCTGGATCCATGTTTCACCGCCAGCACCCAGTCCGGGTAGCGGCTTCTGTAAAAACTCAAGATCTTTTAAAGACAATTCTTGATATATTAACCCACCTTGTAGATTTGGGTAAAGCCGGATAAAGGGAAGTTACTGGAGGGCCGTTTTCAGGAAGGTCCGTAATTGAATCTAGGGGGTCGATTTGTTTTTTTTACTTTTTCGCGCTGAACAGCTGCCATGGCAGTGGACACCACACAAATCTCGTCAACATTTCCCCTCAGTTTTTCATTCTCTTCTAATTTCTTATTCAAATCTCTTTTCTCCATCCACCCTACAATGCCAAGTTTATCCTTAATTTCTTTTCCCCTCCAACTAACATCTCTTTCTTCCTTCTGAAATTCACCTGCTACATGAACCAACGTACATTTCTGCCTTTCTATCTTCCTTTCCTTCTTCCATTCCGCCCACACATTTCTAAATTCTGCTTGTTTCCTTTTCTGCTTCTTCCTTTCGACACCAGCCAACAACTGACCTTTTATTTCAATCCACGAATCCTCCAATGGCTTCTGATAATCATTGTGAAACTTATCGCATTCATTATTTGTACACTCGACTGTCCAATTTACACCCCAGGATTTTGGTGGCACACTCATCTTATTCTAGATCAAATCAAAACACATCAAAACAAATGAAATGAAATCAAAACAAATCCAATTTGTTACCTGTTTGATAAAAACATTGGTTAGTTCAGAGCACTGTAAATTTGCTGTGATTTTTTAAAAACTTTTTTTTTAATGCAAGTATACACGAGCAAATTTTCCACTTTGAACTTACTTTCCATAAGTTGCTGACATGTAACTCTTAAGTTGTGTTTAGGTAAAGAAATGCTCATAGAATTATTTTTTGAGCAACTTTTATTTGTGTGTGCTTGTTTTAATACATATCATTTATGGTCGTCGTGTAGCAGATTATTTTGGGTGCTGAGTTTGGCCAGTTTGATTCTGAATGTTAATTCAGATTGATTTCTTTAATCTATTTTAGATTGTTTTCTATTGTACATTGTTGGCAGTTTTCTTATGCTGTGAAGGACATTTTTAAGGGCTAAACACGGCATCTTTTATGATGCTAAAGCCACTTTCATTTTCTTTGAGTAATAATATTAGTTATTTAATAATATAATCCGTCATATTTTGTGTTTTTTATGTGAGAAAACCTTGTAATATTTGCAGGTTTTGCTGCTCTGACTGAAATAAATTACCGTTTAAAGTTACTTTAGTTGAGTCAAGTTTGTGTTTGTTTAGACCACAGGTGTCAAACTCATGGCCCGGGTGCCAGATCCAGCCTGCGACATCTTTTTATGTGGCCCGCGAAGGCAAATCATGTGTATTGACTTGATGTGTTTCTTTGAAATTGTCTTCACTGTTAACACAACATATGAGATATTGCAAGCATTTGTTACAAATCCCTCCTTTAAAACACATTGAAAAACAGTTGAACAAACTATTTACTGGCTTCTGATTTCAAAACTAGTTATCCGTCAATTTGTTCGGTATACGTGATAATATAAGGCTTACATTTGTATGGGTTCACAGTCGTAATGGCCCTCCAAAGGACACCACAACTATTATGTGGCCCGCGACAAAAATGAGTTTGACACCCCTGTTTTAGACCATTATGTTGAGCAGTTTAGTGGTGTGAATGCAAATTAATAGAAACTATAAAGTTTATCAAAAGTGTATCGTTACATGCATCCATTATTAGATTAAATTATGCCGTATGGACAATAAATTGTAGCGTGAAGAAATTGTCTTTTTTAAAAAGTAACTAAACGGTACTTTTAACTGTAACGTATTACTTTATGGTAAAAGTAATCAACTGAGTAATTGAGTTACTTTTTGAATTAAGTAACTAGTAACTATAACTAGTTGCTATTTTTCAGTAACCAGCACAACACTGATCATCAGCTAGTTGGGCCAATCAAATTTCCCTATCAAAAATAGACAAACCTTTGATAATTGTACTATTCTTGATATATAACGAAAGTATTTCCACCACAATTAAAAACACAAAAGGAGATATTGGGCAGCCTTGGCAAACAGACCTCGAAACCGGAAATCTACTGGTATTGTTTGGATATAGCATGACACAACTATCAATACCTTTATAAAACATTTCAACAGTCGAAAAGTTTTAAAGCTTTAAATAAAAAATAATGTTCCACCGTATCAAAGGCTTTGTATAAATCAAGAAAAATTATAAGAGAGTCCTCGTCAATATAATCAGAGTAACCTAGTAAATCAAGCACAAGTCGTATGTTTGAGCTAATATGGCGATTTGACATGAATCCAGTTTAGGTTTCACTTATGATTTCATCCAGGCCTTTTTTAAATCTTTTAGCATATACCAATGAGATAATTTTATAATCTGTGTTTGAAAGTGTAATAGGTCTCCAATTTTCTATCAGAAGATTATCTTTATCAGGTTTAGGTATGAAAGTTATTAGACCTTGTTTCATACTCCATTTCTTTCATTTATTTCCTAACAAAGCAACCTTTGAATAATGCGAATAGATGATCTTCAATAATATCCCAAAATGTATATAGAAATCCACTGATAGTCCATCATTTCCTGGAGATTTATGTTTTTTCATTCCATGAATAGCCTCAGATATTTCCAATTTGGAAATTGGTTGTTCACAGCATAATTTAAAGTGTTCTGAGATAGTCGGTATAAATTCTTTAACCAAATCAATTAATTTATCACAATCATTGATGCAAGAGTTTGATTCATATAAAGAAGCATAAAATTCTCCAATATATTCTGAAATGTCTAAATAATTGGTGGTTATGTTATCCTTTATTTTAAGTTCTGAAATATTATTTCTGTTTTGATTGCGTTTCTCCAGAGCTAAAAAATAACTAGAATTTATCTCGCCAAATTCCATCCATTTGGCTCTTGACCTTATAAAGACTCCTTTAGCTATATTAATATCACCATCTATTTCCTCTTTTCATTTTTTCAATTCAATCACTTCATCCTCTGATAGATGATATTTTTCCAATAAATAATTTAATGCATTCATGGTATCAATTTCTTTAGTTGAAATAGCTTTTTTAATTTCCTTACTTCGTCTCATTGCTATTTCTCTAACTTTGAATTTAAAGTATTCCCATATTTGTATTGGATTAATTTCAATATTCAGGAGTATCTGTCCTGCAATTTTCTTGACCATATCACAAAATATTTTGTCATTCAATAAGTTATTTAATTTCCAAAACCCACCTAATTTACTTTTTTGTTTAGAACCAACCAAAAAAATAGTAACTAATTTGTGATCAGATAGTGGCGCAAAATCATGAGAAGATTCAGAAATAAACTGCAAACACGATGGTGAAACAAACCATAAGTCAATCCTCTACTAGCATTACTCCAAGTGTACTCTTTTCAGGATTTAAGAATCGCCATACATCTATGACTGATAGTTGCTCACTAATAAAGGCAGAGCTTTTAAATCTTGCGTGTTGATGTTCTGATGATCGGAGTTCGATCTATTAAGCCGTTAGTGTGTCATTAAAATCTCCTCCAAGTATTAATTGTGCCTCTTTCTACTTTGATTTGAGTGTTTCAAATGTTTCACAAAGCTTTGTGCACATTATTTTGGCTTGATTATTATTATTCTAACTGTATAAATTACAAACAATAAAGAAGGTGTTATCTAATTTGAAAACCAAGATTATCCATCTACCATCATCTGAATGAATGGTCTCCAAGATATGAGCTTTGAATTTGTTTAGGAGAACAGCTACCCCTGCTGATTGTTGTGAAGCATGACAAAAATAACATTCATCACCCCACTTAGCTTTCCAAAATTTCACATCATTAACACTTGAATGAGTGTCTTGTGTAAAAAAAAAAAAATCAAGTCTGCATTTTTTTCATCTGCAAAACATAAAAATAGCTTTCCTTTTTGTGTTGCCACGTATACCTCTAACATTAAGGGATATCATTTTTAAGGAACTGAAATGCATTTTAAAACAACAAAAAGTAGAAAACGAATGCAAATTGGATGTCTGTTCAGGACAATAAAGAATGAGAACACCAATGGAAGACTCTTTCTAAAAAAACAAATTTTGAGTACCTAAAACAAGGCACACTTGGATTTATTCTAAATTATTCTGATTTGAAAGTAAACTCTTTAACAAGTGGGAACATGCTAAATAACTATCTAACACGAAGGCATTTTATTTTAAATACCATACTGGATTCAAAATATCTTACTAAACCATCAGTTTCCAGCAGTATGTCTCATGCCATCAACAATGGCGACAGGGCCAATCCATCTGGTCCTCTGTCCCTCATTGCAGGCCCGTCTGACGAGTGGCCACGGTTCATCCCTGCATCTTCTCTCCATGTAGGTCAAATCCTCTGGCATTCGAAGACTGCCCCTCTTCACACGTCCGAGCGCGACCCTCCAAACTTTGTGTCGAAAAGTGCGCATGGTGAACTGGATGATGATAGGCTATATGCAATTATCCAGAAGTATGTTTCACGCCATCAATAATGGGCCAATCCATTTAGTCTTCTTTCCTTCGGGCTTGTTTGACGAGTGGCCACAGTTTATTTCTGCATTGTCTCTCCATGTAGGTTAAATCTTCTGCCATTCGAAGGTTTTTTTCTTCATCACGTCAGCGTTGAGTGCGGCCCTCCACACTTTGTGTCGAAAAGTGCGCATGGTGAACTGGATGATGATAGGCCTTGTGCGGTTATCTTTCATACGTCCAACTCTGTGTACAATATCCACCGCAAATCCAAGCTTGCTCTTTTCCTCAGGGATGATTTGGGCTATCACGTCCAGCACCTCCTTTCTCACATCTTCGTTATCTTTCTCACACAGGTTCATAAGACGGAGATTCCAGCGGCGACTTCTTTACGGTGTCATCTGTATCCTTACATTGCATCTCTAGGCTCGTCACATTTTCCTTCACGGCTACAATCTCCGCTGCATTTTTAACGACCATTTCTTGAAACTTGGAGAAGCAGTCATTCAACCCATTGATACCCTTTAAGATATCAGCGTTGGAAACAGTATCTTCTTTTTTCGTTCCTGCAACTTCAAGACGGGTCTTCTTTGAGTCAGGACCCTTAAGAGGACTCGGGGGAAGAGCTGTACATAAACTTGGAAAAGAGTCATAGGTCTCCATGTTTGTTATCAATCCAATCTTCTTTTTTGCGTCCCTTTTGGCCATTACGTTAGCTCAGCTGCTAACAGTAACACAAGCAAACACGCTTGACACACGACGTGAAAACAATTTGAAATGTCTTTCTTGAAATGGCGCCCCCACAAACAATACACGAAAAGCAATATTGTTTCACCTTTTAAATAACATCGTTTGAGTCCATTCCAATTGCTTTGGCGGTCCGGTACTCCTCGAAAGTTCACAAGCTCATAACCGTCATAACCGTGCGTAAAAAAATGAATAATCTGAAACATGGCTGAATTACTACGATGAATAATATGTAATATATATAATAAATAAATGTCTACTTCGGAATTGAGCCGTTCAGACTGTCATGAAAAAAAAAAAAAAAAAATCAGATGTCAGTCACATGGGCAAAAAATCCGATCTGGGTCGCCTGCGGTGTGAACCTAGCCTATATATTTTTATTATGCTCAGCAGAATTCAAGTGGTCTGGCAAAGTTTAAGTAAAAGACAACGAACCACATACATGTCTGTACACCAGTGTATTATTTTCTAGATGTGTTTGTGACCATTTGGACTGCCCCTAAATTGTGGCATTTTGCCCTTAAAAGTTGTGACAGTGCCAGTAAAAAAATCCTCTACTCATGCATGTGGGACCCATGAAAATAAGTGGAAATGTGAATATCTCTGCAATCAGGCAGAATTCTTGTGCCTCCAAATTTTCAAGAAATTAAAAAAAAAAAGCCTTCAACGTTGCATCAGCAGAGAGAACAAGTGTGGACTGAGTAGTATAGATAAGTGGAGGTTTTTGACCTGAGTCCAGTGATATTTACTTTGCTACTTGATTTTCAGTGTGTGCCATAATGTTTCTACTACTGTCAGGTTCTAGGCAACCTAAAACATTTAATAAAACATCACACAAGGAAGACAGGAGAGCAGAGATGTGCTCAGTGACAAATCTCCGACCACTCTGAGCACACTCTGTCGTTGCCTCTCTTTGCATTTACAAAAGGTAGTTTCTGGTTACATTGACTCATTGATTAGCTCTAACAGCTTGGAAAAATAAATCACAGATTGGAACGCTTGCTTTGAAAATAACAAACACAAAGTGTTCAAACAGACCACTGCAATAAAGTAATTTCCAGACGGGAAAGCTTTCTTGAGACAAAGGCACAATTTCCTATCTGTAGCTGCATCTTGAGGCATGCTCTGCTTTCTTCACAGACTACTTCAACTTACATGACAGAAGTTTATAATATTATTAATAAGTTATTATTATTAATATATACTATTAATTAAGTTTAAAGTATGAATTTGCTCTGATTAAAATAGCTGCTGGAACTTGACCCACATGATAATTTCTTCTAAAAATCTACTGATATTTGATAAAAGTCCAATCCTGAAGACATCTCCGAACTTATTTTTCATCATATTGGTAGCGCCACCAACTGGCTATAGGAAGTACATGTTTTATTCTTTGATCCTTTTCTCCTCGCAAGTTAAACCAGGTCGACCTCAGAATTGCTCGGAAGACTCTGTAGACCTTCCTGATGTTAAAATACGATATTTGTGATTTTTCTTAAAAAGCTGTCGCCCTTGGCAACGGGCAGTTCGCAAATAAAACTACGCTGATTTTGACGGTCTAAACATGCATTAAATCTCACGAAACTTTGCACACACATCAGGCCTGGTGAAATAATCTTTTTTTGTTGTTTTAAGTCGCAATTGTTTAAAAAATGGCTCGCTAGCGCCGCCTATAATTTTTTTAAAAATCAGTCCCGGTTGTACGTTTCACCTATATCTACGAAAATTTGGTGGTATATCTAACAGGTCAACACCTACAAAAAAGTCTATTGGTGGTATGTGCTAAACCTAACAGGAAGTCCGCCATTTTGAATTTACTTTACAATTCGGAATCACATTGACTTTCGACTTTAAAAGCAGCTGTAATGTGATCCACATAATATCATGTCCAAATATCACACACTTGATGAGTGTCCACACCTGAAGACATCTACAAACGAACTTTTCATCGTAGTGGCAGCGCCACCTATTGGCTAAATAAAGCACGTTTTATTCTTTCATGTTTCTCTCCAGGCAGGTTAGCCAGATCTCCCTCATATTTGCTCAGGAGAGTGATTAGGCCTTCATGATGTTAAAACACGAAGTTTGAGATTTTTTGCAAAAAGGTGTTGCTATGGTAATGCAGTTTGCCAATAACACAATGCTGATTTTGAGAATGTAAACATGAACGAAAACTCATGAAACTTTGCACACATACAAGGCCTGGTAAATTAATCAATAATTAATTATTCAATTGTGCAATCTTTCAACGATGGCTCGCTACCGCCCCCTAGAAAATGTTTAAAAAATGGCCCGGTTGCACGCTTCACCAACATGTACGGAAATTTGCGAGTATATAAAACAGAAAGAGACCTACAAAAAAGCCTCTTGGTGCCATATAATAAACCTAAGAGGAAGTCCGCCATTTTGAATTTACTTTAAAGCAGGGGTGTCAAAGTCAAATTGACGGAGGGCCAAATAAAAACATTTGCAACAAGCCGAGACTGATAGAATGTTCATTGAAATTTTTTTAAATGTCCAGATTGGATCGGGTACTTCGCGCCTGCTGATGATGTCACGCTTTATATATCTGTAATATATGTCTTTGCGTCTATGTTTGTCACCCCCCTGGCTGTTGTGTTTTTATCTTCGGAGTTACTAAATAAAAAATAAAATAAAGTACATTACTGCTACTTTTGTGAGGCAGCTCGTACGTCACTTCCGTTTGCGTTTCTCCTGCCAAACTGGAAACAATTTTCCGGTTGACCTCTACGAAATTATTTTTCATCGTGGTGGTATCGCCACCTAGTGGCTGAAGGAAATACATGTTTTTTTTTAAAGTTTTTATCCTAGCAGGTTAACCGGGTCCACCTCATCTTTGCACGGAAGAGTGTTTAGGACTTCCTAATATTAAAATACGAAATTTGTGATTTTTCGTGAAAAGCTGTTGCCATGACAACACGCAGTTCGCCAAAAAAACAACGCTCATTTTGAGGGTCTGAACATGCTCGAAATCTTACGAAACTTTGCACATACATCAGGCCTGGCGAAATCATCAATATTTTTTTATTTTTTTGTGCGATTTGTAAGAAATGGCTCGCTAGTGCCCCCTAGAAATTTTTAAAAATTCAGCCCAGGTTGTACGTTTCTTCGAGATATACAAAAAATGGTGGTATATGTAACAGTTCAAGGCCTACAAAAAAGTCTTTTGGAGCCATATGCTAATCCAAACAGGAAGTCGGCCATTCTGAATTAAGTTTAAAGTATGAATTTGCTCTGATTACAATAGCTGCTGGAACTTGACCAAAAATGATAATTTCGATTATTCAATTCCGATGTGCGAACATCTTGACGTGCCGTTACCCCAACATTGCCAGGGCTGCGAGGGCCCTTTATAGCTGCTTGCAGCTCTAGTATTCTGTTTGTCATTTTATTTGAATATATAATGTGTGCCGTCACCCCCCCCGTGAGCCGTCACCCCCCCCGTGAGCCGTCACCCCCCCCGTGAGCCGTCACCTTATCGTGGTGGAGGGGTTTGCGCGCCCCAATGATCCTAGGAGCTACGTTGTCTGGGGCTTTATGCCCCTGGTAGGGTCACCCATGGCAAACAGGTCCTAGGTGAGGGACCAGACTAAGCACGGTTCAAAATGACCCCTTATGATGAGAAAAATTAATGGACCACGTTTTCCCTCGCCCGGACGCGGGTCACCGGGGCCCCCTTCTGGAGCCAGGCCTGGAGGTGGGGCTCGACGGCGAGCGCCTGGTGGCCGGGCCTGCACCCATGGGGCCCGGCCGGGCTCAGCCCGAAAAGGATACGTGGGTCCCCCTTCCCATGGGCTCACCACTGGTGGGAGGGGCCAAAGGGGTCGGGTGCCGTGTGAGCTGGGCGGCGGCGGAAGACGGGGACCTTGGCGGTCTGATCCCCGGCAGCAAAAACTAGCTCTTGGGACATGGAATGTCACCTCTCTGGCAGGGAAGGAGCCTGAGCTGGTGTGTGAGGCTGAGAGGTTCAGATTAGATATAGTCGGGCTCACCTCCACGCACAGCTTGGGTTCTGGTCCCAGTCCTCTCGAGAGGGGTTGGACACTCTTCCACTCTGGAGTTGCCCAGGGTGAGAGGCGCCGAGCAGGTGTGGGCATACTTATTGCCCCCCGGCTTGGCGCCTGTACATTGGGGTTTACCCCGGTGGGCGAGAGGGTAGCCTCCCTCCGCCTGAGGGTGGGGGGACGGGTCCTGACTGTTGTTTGTGCTTATGCACCAAACGGCAGCGCAGAGTACCCACCCTTTTTGGAGTCCTTGGAGGGTGTGCTGGAGGGCGCTCCACCTGGGGACTCCATCGTTCTGCTGGGGGACTTCAATGCTCACGTGGGCAATGACAGTGAGACCTGGAGAGGTGTGATTGGGAGGAACGGCCCCCCCGATCTGAACCCGAGCGGTGTTCGGTTACTGGACTTCTGTGCTCATCACGGATTGTCCATAACGAACACCATGTTCAAGCATAAGGGTGTCCATATGTGCACTTGGCACCAGGATACCCTAGGCCGCAGTTCGATGATCGACTTTGTAGTCGTATCATCAGACTTGCGGCCGCATGTTTTGGACACTCGGGTGAAGAGAGGGGCGGAGCTGTCAACTGATCACCATCTGGTGGTGAGTTGGCTCCGATGGTGGGGGAAGATGCCGGTCCGACCTGGCAGACCCAAACGTATTGTGAGGGTTTGCTGGGAACGTCTGGCAGAATCCCCTGTCAGAAGGAGTTTCAACTCCCACCTCCGGCAGAACTTTTCCCACGTCCCGGGGGAGGCGGGGGACATCGAGTCCGAGTGGACCATGTTTCGTGCCTCCATTGTTGAGGCGGCCGATCGGAGCTGCGGCCGCAAGGTGGTCGGTGCCTGTCGTGGCGGCAATCCCCGAACCCGCTGGTGGACACCAGCGGTAAGGGATGCTGTCCAGCTGAAGAAGGAGTCCTATCGGGCCTTTTTGGCCTGCGGGACCCCGGAGGCAGCTGACGGGTACCGGCAGGCCAAGCGGAATGCGGCTCTGGCGGTTGCTGAGGCAAAAACCCGGGTGTGGGAGGAGTTCGGGGAGGCCATGGAAAATGACTTCCGGACGGCTTCGAGGAAATTCTGGTCCACCATCCGGCGTCTCAGGAGGGGGAAGCAGTGCACCATTAACACTGTTTATAGTGGAGATGGGGTGCTGCTGACCTCAACTCGGGACGTTGTGGGTCGGTGGGGAGAGTACTTCGAAGACCTCCTCAATTCCACCGACACGCCTTCCACTGAGGAAGCAGAGCCTGGAGACTCTGAGGTGGGCTCTCCTATCTCTGGGGTTGAAGTCACCGAGGTAGTCAAAAAGCTCCTCGGTGGCAAAGCCCCGGGGGTGGAGGAGATCCGCCCGGAGTTCATAAAGGCTCTGGATGTTGAGGGGCTGTCATGGTTGACACGTCTCTTCAACATCGCGTGGACATCGGGGACAGTGCCTCTGGATTGGCAGACCGGGGTGGTGGTCCCCCTTTTTAAGAAGGGGGACCGGAGGGTGTGCTCCAATTACAGAGGGATCACACTCCTCAGCCTCCCCGGCAAGGTCTATTCAGGGGTGCTGGAGAGGAGGGTCCGTCGGAAGGTCGAATCCCGGATTCAGGAGGAGCAATGTAGTTTTCGTCCTGGCCGTGGAACAGTGGACCAGCTCTACACCCTCAGCAGGGTCCTCGAGGGTGCATGGGAGTTTGCCCAACCGGTCTACATGTGTTTTGTGGACTTGGAGAAGGCGTTCGACCGTGTCCCTCGGGGAGTTCTGTGGGGGGTGCTTCGGGAGTACGGGGTACCGAGCCCCCTGATAAGGGCTGTCCGGTCCCTGTACCACCGATGCCAGAGTTTGGTCCGAATTGCCGGCAGTAAGTCGGATTCGTTTCCTGTGGGCGTTGGACTCCGCCAAGGCTGCCCTTTGTCACCGATTCTGTTCATAACCTTTATGGACAGAATTTCTAGGCGCAGCCGAGGTGTCGAGGGGGTCCGGTTTGGTGGCCTCAGTATTGCATCTCTGCTTTTTGCAGATGATGTAGTACTGTTGGCTTCTTCAAGCCGCGATCTCCAACTCTCGCTGGAGCGGTTCGCAGCCGAGTGTGAAACGGTCGGAATGAAGATCAGCACCTCCAAATCTGAGACCATGGTCTTCAGTCGGAAAAGGGTGGCGTGCCCTCTCCAGGTCGGGGATGAGATTCTGCCCCAAGTGGAGGAGTTCAAGTATCTTGGGGTCTTGTTCACGAGTGAGGGTAAGATGGAACGGGAGATCGACAGGCGGATCGGTGCAGCGTCTGCTGTGATGCGGACCCTGTATCGGTCTGTCGTGGTGAAGAAGGAGCTTAGCCGAAAGGCGAAGCTCTCAATTTACCGGTCGATCTACGTTCCTACTCTCACCTATGGTCATGAGCTGTGGGTCATGACCGAAAGAACAAGATCTCGGATACAAGCGGCCGAAATGGGTTTCCTTCGCAGGGTGCCTGGGCTCTCCCTTAGAGATAGGGTGAGAAGTTCGGCCATCCGGGAGGGACTCAGAGTCGAGCCGCTGCTCCTCCGCGTCGAGAGGAGCCAGTTGAGGTGGCTCGGGCATCTGATTAGGATGCCTCCTGGACGCCTCCCTGGTGAGGTGTTCCGGGCATGTCCCACCGGCAGGAGACCCCGAGGACGACCCAGAACACGCTGGAGAGACTATGTCTCCCGGCTTGCCTGGGAACGCCTTGGGATCCTTCCGGAAGAGCTGGAGGATGTTGCTGGGGAGAGGGAAGTCTGGGCTTCCCTGCTGAAGCTGCTGCCTCCGCGACCCGACTTCGGATAAGCGGGAGATAATGGATGGATGGATGGATATATAATGTGTTGGGACAGTAGGATTGTGCTCAGTGAGAGAAATATTCAGGCCCACCCTGATTTTTCCAGGCCCACCCATCAGCGACGTTCTGGCTCTGCCCCTGGCCTGTGTACTTTAAAACAATAATTAAAAAAAAAAAAAACAACCATTATTTTTATACGATATATGACTTCATTTTCAAATACCATATTTTCATGACTATAAGGCGCACTTAAAAGTCAAAATTTTTCTCCAACATGGACTGTGCACCTAATAATGCGGTGCGGCTTATGTGCGCACCGAGTTCCAATATCTGTGACTGTTATGTGACTTTGTTGAGCACTGCGTTTGACTGACTGGGAGCATTTGCTGCCAACACGCTGCTTAAATAGAGAAAAGGCAAACTTGAGTGAGGACACCATGTGGACGTAAAAGGGAGAAGGGTGGGCGTGACAGAGGACGCTAAAGGTACGCCCCAGTAGTGCCGGTATATGCATTCATTGTGCGTCACAACATTGAAAATGGCACCCATGAAGAGACACGCCTACAAAGCAAAGTTCAAACTGCAAGCCATCAGCTAGAGAAAGAGAAAGAGAGAGTGCAAAAATGCTTGCAGAAGAAATAAAAATTCGGTTCGGTTCGGTCCACTTATTAGAGCAAGCTTACGCACAGACACTGACTGTTGCGTGCGGGACACGAGTGGCGGCACAACAGTAAGAGCCAGAGCTCGAAGGTCCCCGCATACAATGCGGTCTCCTGTTTGGGAACATTCTGGCTTTCCTGTTCCCCATCGCCGATGGGGAAAGGTGCGTGGATGCGAAGTCCGAAGTTGTGTGCCGACATTGCTACATGAGATGAGCGGCTATGTTGCGGCTAGCACGTCTAACATGCACGGCATCACCTGACTGTGAATGTTTCTCAAACAGGGGAGCAAAAATGTCAAATTTAAATAGCGAGATTTATCATATTGTAGCGTCTTCCAGGAACTCGCCGTCAGACGTAGTTTAACTATCACGTTTTTATTAATCCAAGTACAACTGCTCGCGCTCTTCTTTCTCCGCTGCTCAACTCGCATGCCATACGATGCATTCATGAACCTCGGAAACATCACAACTCAGCAACACACAAATCTGACCACAACACAGATAACCCAATTCGTTATGCTGTTGAACATTCAAAGATTTCAGTGCCTAAAAAGTGTATACAATTCCATAAAGACTTAAAAAAAAATTTTCATTATAAAAAGATTTTTAATATAGTTAGCAATAATTGTAACTGTTATTGTATGTATTTTTTTTTAATCACAAAAAGTGTATATATGTACTGTAATGACAACTTGGCTTTAACTTGAACACTTAGATGTGTCATAGGCTTTGGCTGCTGAGTGTTTAAAGATTGTAGTGTCTTAATAATGTACTAAATTAAGAGATCTTTATTGTCAGTGTATTTTTTATTCTGGTGTAATTTCTTTGAATATCACCCGAATGGATCCCCTTTATTTATTTTTTCGAAAAAATGTACCATTTACTTGCCATCTTTTCAAAATAAACATCCGTCCTTTATCGATACCACTTATCCTCACAAGGGTCACGGGGCGTGCTGGAGCCTATCCCAGCTGTCTTCGGGCAGTAGGCGGGGGACACCCTGAATTGGTCGCCAGTCAATCGCAGGGCACACAGAGACAAACATCCGCACTCACAATCACACCAAGGGGCAATTTAGAGAGTCCAATCAACTTACCATGCATGTTTTTGGAATGTGGGAAGAAACCGGAGAACCCGGAGAAAACCCACGCAGGCACAGGGAGAACATGCAAACTCCACACAGAGAGGCCGGAGCCGGGATCGAACCCAAGACCTCTGAACTGTGAGGCGGACGTGCTAACCAGTCGACCACCGTGCCGCCCAAAATAAACATCCATCCAACCATTATCTATACCGCTTATCCTCACAAGGGTCGCGGGGAGTGCTGGAGCCTATCCCAGCTGTCTTCGGGCAGTAGGCGGGGGACACCCTGAATTGGTTGCCAGCCTATCGCAGGGCACACAGAGACAAACAAACATCCGCACTCACAATCACACCTAGGGGAAATTTAGAGAGTCCAATCAACTTACCATGCATGTTTTTTGGATGTGGGAGGAAACCGGAGTTCCCGGAGAAAACCCACGCAGGCACGGGGAGAACATGCAAACTCCACACAGGGAGGCCGGAGCCGGGATCAAACCCACGGCGGCCCAAAATAAACATAAAAAAAAAAATCTGTTTTTTTTTTGTCCTGAAAATATACCAAACCGAAGTTTCCAATAGACCGAACCAAAATGTGATTTAGCGTACCGTTACACCCCTAAAATACTGTATTTATTTCTACCTCATACCTAATCGCTTCACTGTATAAACGCCCGGACACGCTGGACGTCGTCTCGCATGCAAGTCCCATTCGTGACGCATGTGTTCATACAGCAGGCAAGAACGAGGTCGCATCTAAAATGTACCGAATATGAACGCTTACACACAAAAAAAATCTGAATTGAGCATTAAGACCTTCGGTGTGAACCTAGCCAAAGATACCGGATGTTTTTTTCCACACGTCACACGTCACACGTCGCTGTTAATTTGTGACTCCATGCACGCTCATCTCACAGCCGCTGCAAAAAAACAAGTGAAGCAAATGAACCTCGGGCTTGCCATTATTCCTGGAATAATGGAATAAATAGGGCGTTGCGAGTGGGGAACAATGGATGATGGATGGCGAACACAGCTTCACAAAGACTTGGAGGCAGCGCCGGGCAAGTTACGCCACACTTTGTGAATGGATTGTGGATACTTTGGCTAAAGTGTCTGCTTGCACTACTGTGCGAGCTTTCGCAAAAGCCGGCATCGTTTCTGAGGAGCCGCACGGCAACGAGACTGACTCAGACAATGACAAAAGCGAACCTGCCATGTTTAATGGAGAGCTTGCCCAACTGTTCATTTCGGATACTGAAGATGAGGACTTTGATGGATTTGTGGATGACAGTTAATCACTGACAATTACGTGAGTACATTGTTCAATGTTTCAATAAAAAAACTTTTTTAAAAACATACGTTAGCGTGCTTGCTAGTGTTGCACGGTCTGCTTCGGTAGCTAGAGGGGCAACTGGATATTTCTTGATGCCTCAACGTGTGGTGAAATGCTGTGGCAAGAATAGGAGAGACACACGTTGAGCTGCTGTTGTCATCGCAGAAGGAACATTTATTATTCCCTTCAGGGCATACTTCAGGTTTCAATAACATAATAAAAATCAAAATTCCAGTCTTGTTTTGTAAATAAGAGATTTTTGATTAGTGTAATGACTGAGAATATGCCATTTAGACAATACAATAGTGTCTAAAATTGTTTTTATTCAGTCTGCTGCATAGTTGCTGAGGTGAAACAATATATTTTCAATGCAAAGGGGATGATGTGGTTCGATAAAATACAAATCAAATTCAAATATCTTTCCATAATTTAGCGGAAAATGGGTACCTTCACAAAACAACAATCAGTACCAGTGTCTATTTTGACCCATTGTATATAAAAAAATAAAAGAAAAACCTACATGGATAGTATATTATGCATTCTTTCAAATTACTCTTATTTCCCTTTATTATTTAATTAAATATTTCATTGGCAAATTCCAAATCTTTATTCTTTTTTTTTTTTAATTAAATAATGAACCACAGGTGGGTTGCACATACCCAACAGCTTTCTGAAATAAATGAAGATACTGTTGTGATACAAATCTCACCGACTTCATTTTTTCTTTGATCAGTAAATAAGAAAAAATATAGACTGGTTGGTACCCTGACAAACCTCTAAACGACATAATGACTCCATCAGAGATTGCATTTAAAACTATATTAAGATGACTTGTTGGTGTGTTAAAAATGAGCCATTTGAAATAAAACGGTGACCAACCAAACTAATGTTATTCAGAAACCATAGAGATTGAATAACTTTTTTTGCAGTGCTTGGCATTCTTTCCCGGGGACGGAGCGGTCCGCCCCTCCATTCCGGACGGACGCCTATTTTTGGGATGGAGGACGGATGACGCCAAGTTTTCAAAAAAGGAACGGACTAAGCAAGGGCGGAGGTAGATTTGAGTCTGTGCCACTAATCATCTGTTAGAATAAATGTACATGTTACTCTTATAAGTAGAGTGGTACCTCTACTTACAAACGTATCTTCATACGCAATTTTCAAGTTTCGAAACACCTCAACAGGAAAATATTGCCTCTTCTTACGAAAGAAATTTCAGGATATGAAAGGTAAAAATACAGTATGGGCTGCTGCTTGCAGCTCCAGAGTTTCCTGAACGCAACATACTCATAGCTGCTCTGCCATTGGCTATTATCTAGCATCTTTCTGACATCCCATTGGCTAAGAGGCACCTCTACCGTATGTGTCTATGTGTGTAGATAAACAGGTAGATAGATATGTCTATGCAGCGTCTTCGTCAATCGCCCTCTGGCCATGAGGTGTTCCGATAGTTTTACGTGAATTACAGTATTCGCTATGGCCCCCAAGAAAGTCATGGCGAAACGAGGAAAAGATAAAAAAGGAAAATAGCGTTTTTTTTTTTTTGTCCATACAAACAAAGCAAGAGATGAAAAAGTATGAAAAAGGGATGCGTTTGGTTGATCGCGCCAAAGAATATGACCGTAATGTATCGACAGTCGCCACGTTATTCAATCAGTTCTTACTGCAAACTTAACTACAAAACGCCAGGCAAAAACTACTTCTGAGAGAACATGAACCAAAGAGGGCAAAAAGCGATGAGGACAGCAATTGAAAGGTAAATGACCATCATTTTTATTCTTTACTCTATTCTTTGTTTTTTTACATTATGCACAACTCTCATTTATTGTGCAATAATATAATTGTAACATGTATTTGTTACATGTTTTGATGCAATTTTATGCTTTAGAAAACATTTATGTCTGAATTTTGGAGTGCTTGGAGCGGATTAGGCCATTTACATGGAAAACACGTCTCTACTTACAAAATTTTCTAGTTAAGAAATTTCTTCCAGAACCAATTAATTTCCTAAGTAGAGGTACCACTGTATTGCAAAGCATTTATTTAGCAATATAAACTTGTTTGTATCATGTTAGTTGAAATTATTTGTGAAGAGAGCAGAGAGTGAGGTGTGAGAAGGACACAGGTGCAGACGAAGAACGGCGCTCTTATCAAAGGGTACGTCTGGAGCATCCCGGGGTTTGACGTTGACAGAAGATAGCAGGCAGCATCTGTATGACCACTGATGAATTGAAAATCATAAACTTTCGTACATACCACACGTACACTGTCTCAAACTGTTTGCCACAAGGCTACATGTGGCTACATGGTTCCCCCCCATCCTTTAGAGAAGCAACTTTTGTACAGCCAGGGCACCTAATGAAATAAAAAGAGTGCATGCAGCAGAATGTGTCAGAATGGTAGGAGATTGTGGCACGTCTCTGTACGTTCTACTTGCGAGCAAAAATAATCTAATTCTCTTGTCTTCCTTCCTTGCCTGTTTAAGTGTTTTTGATTGCCATAAACCTGACATCGTCCCGCATACGTGTGACGTGGTCGCGAGGCGGGCCAAAGCTCATCTCAACCTACTCGGCGAAATGGGCAAACGACAAAAATTGCCGAACGCTTCAAACGCGCCACTAGTTACCCAACTGGGCTAACTAGCAACGCTGGACAATAACGTTTATGAATAAGGACGGAGGGACATGGACGGAAGGGTACCCAGGTCGTGGACCGACGAAGGAGGACAGACCGACAAAAAAGGGTCAAGTGCCCAGCTGTTTTTTTTGTGCGTATATGTCTTTCTTAGTCCATATCTAGGTGCTGAGAAACAACAAAATCAGCAACCACAAAATAAGCATCTGTTTGATGCTTTTTACAACTATAAAATGAAAATTTAACGGCTAACATGGGTGGTACACGCAAGCTATTATCTAAAGTCTACACTTCCAGATGCGTGGTTCCAGAAAAATGCAAATTACCCATGACTCCATACTGTTATTTTGACTGAGCTGCCAACATGACAGCTAACGTTTGCTAATATTATCTATCAGAAATGGGGGACTCGAGTCATATGACTTGACTTGAGTCAGACTCGAGTTGCTATTTTTAGGACTTGCGACTTGCTTGCTTGCCAAAAACACGGGAATGACTGGACTTGGTTTCTAAGTGTTGTCAACTTGATTTATACCTCATGACTTGACAAGTCATCCTGTTTATAGTTTTAAATTTGCAATTGAACACAGTTTGTCTTTTTAGGAAGGAAAGTAAGAAAGAAAAAAAGAGGGTTTTTTTGTTCATTCACATCAACCTGGCAACCCGGTCAGCGTCACTTTAGTTTAATGTGGCAACGTAAACACCTACAGCGTCGGAGCAACTCCGAGGATGACTAATTTGAGTTAATGGATTATTTTATCCATGACGTTGACAAACGCATGGTTTGCACTTCATGGGCAGACACAACAACGACGTTTAATTTCATTTGTCATTACAAAACCCACGGACAGGTAAGCCAACCTTATTTTAGCTAGCGATATGAACACTGGTTTGGGACCAGTAAAAATTTGTATTTTGAACTTTTAGGTACAGCTAACGTAACTAGGGACAGGATGGTTTGTGAAAACTGTCTGAACCATTCGTTTTGACTGTGGCTTTTCCGCTCGCATATGCAGAAGTTCCCCACGCCCACTATTTAATTACGAGGTGACGTAATGTGCACTTCAGAAGTAGCTTCTATTCATCAAACATAAGCCACCGGTGTCATCGGCATGTTGATAGCATAGAGCTGGTCACGACCGTATCCGCCATATTTGATGTGGCAGCGCTCCACAAAACTAATGCATGTCAAATTCAAAACGCGACAACCTACAAAGTGCACAAAGTTAATGCCTTTCGTTTACCCATTAACACACACCAATTAGATTTGGGTCACAGATTGGCACCTGAAACAAAGTATGTAGCTTTCAAATCTGATGATTATACACATTTACACCCTCATTCAGCATATTGTATTTCAGTATTCATCACATTAACAGTGTGCCAACTCACATAAACGTTACTATGAAAAAATAACATACGTTCTGTTGTTTTTTTTAATTTCATATTTAGAGATGTAAATGTTCATTACATTTTTAGAGATAATGTACTTTTTGTAGTAGGATCATTGATTTTTTTTTTTTTAATTACTCCAACATATTTACTGAGCAATATTTTATGACTTGACTTATGACTTCCTTTAACCAAGTAATGACTTGACTCTGCTTGCTTGATTTTTTTTTCCCACAGTGACTTGGGACTTGCTTCAGACTTGATGGTTATGACTTGAGACTTACACATATGTGATTTACTCCCCCTCTGTTATTTATTACCTACTTTTGCAGAGTACACTTGAAGAACTTAACTAAAAAAATTAAAAAAAAATAAAAACTTACAGGCTGCAACTCATCATATCCTTATGTTAAAAAATAAATACGGCTCCTGCCGACTGCGGTCAAGCTATCACGCTTTCGTTTTTCCGTGGTCAAGCTATCCGCTCCTACATTTTTGAGTGCATGCGTATTCTAAACCTTACGGTAAATGCTTTTCCGTATGTTGCAACTGTGCACAAAATACAGTGCACAATGCATCACTTCACTTAAAATCCATTCCTCCAAGAAGTAGTAAATCATTCCAGTGGGTTATTATTCCTGGGGGCGCATACTATCAGAAAACGAAGTTTGGACTTATTTTACTGTGTTTTTCTTTTTTTTTTAATTAGAAGCAAAGTCTGCGCGAAATACCTTATATACACTACAGAAATCATCATCCCCCTAACGTTTGAACTGCCATACAAACATTCCTCCAATAAGTAGAAAAACGTTTCAGTGGGTTCTTATTCCTGGGGGCCCATACTATCCGCATGTGAAATTTGGACTGATTTTGCTGTAGTTTTTTCAAAAAATTGAGGCAAAGTCTGCACAAAATACAGTACAAAAATCATTCCCCTCAAGTTTGAATTGCCAAAAAAACCACTCCTCCAGTAAGTACAAAATCATTCCAGTGGATTATTGCTCCTGGTGGCCCATACTATCACCATGTGAAATTTGGACTGATTTTACTGAACAGATTTAAAAAAAATAGAGGCAAAGTCCACGCAAATGACATTACATACAGTACAGAAATAATCATTCCCCTCAAGTTTGTACAGCCATAAAAAAACATTCCTCCAATAAGTAGAAAATCACTCCAGTGGATTCTTCTTCCTGGTGGTCCATACTATCAGCAAAGTTTGGACTGCTTTTACTGTACAGTGTTTTCAAAAATTCGAAACAGACTTTGCCTCTAATTTAAAAAAAATCTGTACAGTAAAATCAGTCCCAACTTTGTGTGATAGTATCGACCACCAGGAAAAAGAATCCACTGGAGTGATTTTCTATTTATTGGAGGAATGATTTTTATGGCTGTTCAAACTTGAGGGAAATTATGATTTATGTACTGTATGTACTATATTTTGTACAGACTTTGCCTTAATTTTTAAAAAATATGTACAGTAAAGTCGACTGGTTAGCACGTCCGCCTCACAGTTCAGAGGTCGTGGGTTCGATCCCGGCTCCGGCCTCCCTGTATGGAGTTTGCATGTTCTCCCCGTGCCTGCGTGGGTTTTCTCCGGGTACTCCGGTTTCCTCCCACATTCCAAAAACATGCATGGTAAGTTGATTGGATACTCTAAATTGCCCCTAGGTGTGATTGTGAGTGCGGATGTTTGTCTCTGTGTGCCCTGCGATTGGCTGGCAACCAATTCAGGGTGTCCCCCGCCTACTGCCCAAAGACAGCTGGGATAGGCTCCAGCACGCCCCGCGACCCTTGTGCGGATAAGCGGTACAGATAATGGATGGATGGATGTACAGTAAAATCAGTCCCAACTATGTATGATAGTATGGACCACTAGGAAGAAAAATCCACTGGAGTGATTTTCTATTTATTGGAGGAATGGTTTTTATGGCAGTTCAAACTGAAATAAATGATTATTTCTGTACTGTATGAACTGTATTTTGTACAGATTTTGCCTCTAATTTAAAAAAAAAGCTGTACAGTAAAATCAGTCCAAACTTCGTATGCTGATAGTATGGGCCACCAGGAATAAGAATCCCTGAAATGAATACTTTGAATACAATGTTTTTTATGGCAGTTCGAACGTAAGGGAAGTGATTCATTGTGCACTGTATTTTGTGCACACTTGCGACATGCGGAAAAGCATTTACCGTAAGGTTTAGAATGCGCGCGCACTCAAGAACGTAGGAGCGGATAGCTTGACCACGGAAAAATTAAAGCGTGATAGCTTGATCGCACTTCCTGATGGTACTTTCGACAGCTTCCGCTCATTGAGGTCCCCTGTGAGCGTCAAAGTAGCCATACGCTGCGCGTACCCTTCTCCAAGGACTCTGATACAATCTTGCGACCGATCACATCTGGTACCCACACCGGCTCACAGATAAGCAGATACTAAGGGCACCATGGACTCCAGGGGGCGCCAAAAATCAGCTAAAATTCAAATTGTATGTGATTATAGTCAAACGAATTATTAACTCGCAATTTGAAGTAAAAGGAGACAGACAAGTGTTTTGAAATTAATATAAACAATAAGTGAAGAGGAGCAAGGTGAATTAATCAGAAATCAGCGTTGGGCAGAAGCACGTTATGAGTTACCCTACATTGAATCAACTCTTGAGTGCCCGGGTTAGTTGCTGTGTAGTTCTAAATGTATAGTATTGAGATACATAAACACAGGGGTGCACATAACTTGGTACGCATTAGTGATTTCTGTTGCTCATGTGTACCTGCGTACGTCTCATTTGTGTCATGACGCGCATTTGCGTACCTGTACTCACTAGTGGTGCATTGGAACGAATCATCTTTGATTGGTAAGGATCAAGCATCGGTTGGGTACGATCCGCAGAATGGTTGGTGAAAAAAAATGAAAAAAGGCTAACTTCAAAATAAAGCTTACCAAATAATACATTGAGTCATTAATGCCAATGCAATAGCCTTAGTGGCTTTTACTTTGAAGTTGGCCCGCGTGGTGTCGTAATGGCTACCTTGATTTCCGTTTTCGACGTATCAGGAGTTTTAACGCTTGCTACCAACACCAACACAACATTGTCTCGAAATCATATTGAGTCGCTAATTTAGGACACGAACAAACCGCTGGTTAAGTACGCTGTCATTGTATAATACGGCACAAGTCTCCGGCATTAGTGGCTAGCAGCATATCTAGCAGTTATCATTAGCTGGTAGTTCAACAGCTGCTCCTTAATGGCTTGCTCTTTTTTTTTTAAACATCTTTTTCTATATTGTGGCCCTAAATTACTTTTTAATGTGCTGTTCATGTTTTAAGAAAGGTGCCTTAAATTGCACTTCAAGTCTTTTTCACAATGAAAAAATAAATAAAGCTAAATAAAACTTTGTCTTCATTTACTTTATAACAACACGTTTGCCTAATAATTGTAAGAAAACATTCAGCTCAAATGTTTGGCAGGATACCTTGAAATGTACACACTATACCACTTACAGTTTGGCGCGTCTACCACGTGCGTGGTGATGGTGGTTCGGAGGACTCAAATTTTCAGCTCTGTACAAATCGACCACGGGGGATTTTCGTGTGCATGTGAGTGCAATCAAAAATGCAGCCAAAAGATTTTAAAAAAATTGAGGTGAAAGAGAGAGCTTGAGAGGTTTCTTTTGAAAGGAGGATCTTGTGTTTTTGGAGAGGGTCTCAGAGAGCGAAGTTGAGAGAGTTTTTTTGGAGGGACAAAGAGAGACAAAGGCCAGGCCTTCTCCTCAAGAAAAAGGGGAGGGGGTGAGGTGTCCAACCCCCCTCCAGCTCAGGTTTCAGGTGAGACTCGATTCGTGCCAATAGTTAGATTTGAGTCTATTGAATTGCCTTGTTTTGGAAATCTTTGTGTATTTCACAATTTGTAACTGGCATCAATTGTCATACTTCAGATGGAAACATCTCATTCTGAATGCGTCTAAAGTTTAGGAGTCAAAGATAAGAGTTTAATCCAATATCTACACTGTTATCTCATAAACCTGACCAGGAAAATGATAACCATAGAGAAGCACATTCGTCAATGCCAAATTAGCAGGATACACACAATAAATACACAATCATACATTGGAGTATGTTTCATTTCAAGGCAATTTTGTTTGTTTGACCAAAAGGAAGTTTAAAAAGCTGCAGTTCCCATGTCGACCTCTTGGGGTCGGTCTTTATTCAGCACTGTCAATGTTCATCGGGGCTGCCCCCCTGCTGATCGAAAGCGGGACCTCCTGGCTTCCCGCTGGGGGAAGCTACACAAAGTCTGTTTAGAGGCCGTCCGAATTCACATCCGTTGTCTGTAGAGGGGGTCCAGGTGACGAAGAGTGGCTCCTTATCAGGAGTTTGTGTCTTCTTGAGTCCTAGCATGTCTTTGTAAAATCCAATTGCCGGGGCCCGCTGGTGATTCAATTGTTTAAAGTCAGGCTGGAGCAGACTTGGTGGCATCTCCTGGCTGAATCTTGTCTCCAGCCCTAGAGATGTCGTTCACATGGAGGCATATCCATTACACTGGCATCACTCGCTCTGGCTCTGACACTGCTCGCGCTACTGGGTCTCATCACTTGTCATACTAGTAGAACTCGTGCTGTATCTCCTGTAGAAAAATTTCCTGCGCAGTTGGGTAACTAGTGGCGCGTTTGAAGTGTTCGGAGGCAATGTCGTTTGCCCATTTCGCCAAGTCCAGGAAAGTCAGCACAGAGGGGGCGGAGCATTCTCGATGGGCCCTTATGAAAGTCACTTTACCATAGTACCGGGCCGCGGCAACCCAAACCCCCTCCCACCCCCCGACAGTGAAGGCAAGTTGTCTCTGTCGTGTGACGCAAATATTAAATGCACTGTAATATTCTTTGAGTTTATGTTTCCCGAGTGGTCCCTGAAGTGCACACGAATGTGATTGGCTCATATTACGGGTGAGTGATATGTTCTATGTGAGATGCAGTAGTTGATATAGAGATGTTTAATAAAGCAGTGCAGTTGGCAGCACATCGTGTGTAAGATTGGCTGACTTTATTAACATGAAACAAGACATGCACACGCTAGCATCTCCGCCGCGTAACGCTGATATCGCTAGCAAATGAGTAAAACAATCCGACGTATTGGGCACCACTCGCAACCCAGCCGCCCCCCCCTCCCCCGGCTAATGGTGAATAGTTACGGGGCCAGGCCGCGAACGGTATAGACTTGTATGAACTGGTCCGTGGCAGAAAAAAAGTTGGGGGCCACTGGTGTAGGGGGCTCACACGGCGCATTTTATCATTATATTATATAAATTTACATTATACATGATTATATATGAACGCTTTCTACAAAACGGGGACCTATCACGGGGCCCGTGAGCTTGTAGGCCCTGGGGTGACCGCTCCCTTGCCCCCGCTCTGGCTTCGCTACTGGAGATGAACTTTGGCCGCCTCGCGACCGTGCCACACGCATGAGGGACGATTAGTGGGCCGGACTAATATCCACCTCCGCCTTGCTTAGTCCGTCCCTTTTTAAAAACGTGTCGCCCACCGTCCCAAAAATGGGCGTCCGTCCATGACGGACCGTTCCGCCCCCAAGATGGACAGCCCAGCTCTGTAAAAAAGGCAGTGCACTGAATGCACCTCAATTCCAATGACTAATGTAACGAATGCAACTTCTTGAACAGTAGCTTGAACTGTCAAACTAGTGAATGCTAAAATAAAAAAGAGACAAAAGGAAAACACTGTTTGATCATTGGATAAAATCCAGAAAAAAATCATCTGTGGATGTATGAACCTTCTCAAGTGGCAAAGTTGTACATATTTACAACAACTTAACTAACCCTCAACATTGAACAGCTAACATGGATTAAAAAATTAAAGAAATGTTTATTAATGTATTGATGACCCCAAAAAACTTTGTAAACGTCAAAACTTTGGTCAGATTGAGGATTTTAATGAAAGAATACATGAATACAGGACCAATTTTCAGCTTTCAGGGGTCCATTTATCGTATAATTGATATCAATGTGCAATGCTCTCATAAACTTCGAATCTGTATTGAATACCATTTTCCTCTTGCAGGTCCTGTGGTACTCCTGGAAACCTGTAAGAAAAATGGAACTTAATGCACTTTGGATTTCATATGCATTGTCACATCCAGATGAGCCTTTATACAATGAATCAGGACTTGGGTAATATCCAATACTTCTGGTTTAAAATGACAAATTCAGATAAATATTGTGGCACATAAAACTTTTTGTTGTTGTGGTCAACTTCGCTTTGCACTTTACTTAATTGACGTGACATGACAACACACCCATGTAATTAAGAGCTCTTTCCACCCTTAAAGTGCATCAGTTTCAAAAACAGTTGTGACCAATAAACTGGCAGGTCAATAAAATGCAACACCGTATAATCGATTCCCATTTCCATAAGGTGGCACTCACGATATATTACTGTAATTCAATCCAATGGGAGGTCATTCCCAAGGGAAGGACCAGCAGCCGAAAAGGCTCGATCCGCTCTGAGGCTCCGCTTAGTTCTCAGCACCTCGAGCAGCGCCTGGTCCGCAGACGTGAGGCTGTGGGAAGGAGCGGAGGAGCTCAGACAGATACGCCGGGGCGAGGCAATTTAATGACTTATAAACAAATAGAAGAATCTTAAATTGAATCCTAAAATGCACTGGGAGCAGGTGAAGGGAGGCCAGAATTGGTGTTATGTGCTCCATCTTCCGAGCTCCAGTTAAGGGGTGGGCAGCAGCATTTTGGACCAACTGGAGACGTTTAAGAGAGGACTGGCTGACACCAAAATAAAATGATTACAGTACAGTAAGTATTCCCACCTATGGACCTCTGTCAAACGGAAATTCCCTCACCCGGAAAAACAACGTATGCATACAATTTTCTACTCCTATATTACATTAACGATCGATTCCTGACAATGGAAGTTCCGGTATCCGGAACCCGAAACCAGTAGCGAAGCCCGCGGTAGCGCAAACTCAAGCAGTCCCCGCTCTATACTACGGAAAAACTTTGACTGCTGCGCCATCATCAGATCAAACGGAAATTCCCTCACTCGGAAAAAAAACGTATGCATTAAACTTTCTACTAGTATATTAGATGAACAATCGATTCCTTACAACGAAGTTCCGATATTGTATCTGGAACCCGGAAGCCATAACGAAGCCCGCCGTAGCGCAAACTCAAGCAGTTCCCACTCGATACTATGGAAAAACATTGACTGCTCCACCATCATCGGATCCAAAACGGCCACATGTAAGTTACTTCTTTGGCATGTGTTTTGCTGTTAAAATGTATTCATTTACATTTTTGTCTGTAGCTCGTGGCGTCCAAACGAAGAAGAACGGTAATGACTGTGGAAGAGAGAGTGAAATGCATCCGATTAAGCGAAGCTGGACACAAAGTAAAAAACATCCAGGAGACAAGAGTCAAAAAAACTCAAATCAAGCAGGACAGTTACTTGCAATTAGCAGCAAAACTGTATGATACGCAGAGAAACATTTTCATACAGCAAAGAATGAAGCCAACACAACAACTCAAAATAAACTCATTTTTTCCTAAGTCTGAAAAAGTCTACGTTAAAATACAGTACAGTTTACAGGGTGCTGTAGTTGAAGTCTGAGGCGTAGAGGGTGACAGGAACAGGAAGGGAGCCAAGATAGTTCCCTGCGGGGCCCTCGTGCTACAGAGGAGCACGTCAGACACACAGTCCTGTGTCCTCACATACTATGGCCGGTTTGTGAGGTAGTCCTGGATCCATCTGGTGAGGTGGTGGGCCACTCACGCCCGCTCCAGCTTGTCTCCCAATAGGGTGGACTGGATGGTGTTGAAAGCACTGAAGACATCAAAGAACATGATCCTCACAGTGCTCCCCGCCTTCTCCAGGTGGGAGAGTGAAGTGTGGAGGAGGTAGATGATGGCATCATACACACTGATGCCAGGCTGGTATGCGAACTGGAGTGGGTCCATTGAGGAGCTCACCAGGGGGCGCAGGTGACAAAGACCAGTCTCTCCATGGTCTTCATCAGGTGAGACGTCAGCGCCACTGGTCTGAAGCTGTTGAGCTCCTTCGGGTGGGGGGTCTTTGGCACCGGAACCAGGCAGGATGTTTTCCACAGCTGGGGGACTCTGCCCAGCTTCAGGCTCAGGTTGAACATGTGCTGGACAATTCCACACAGCTGGTCTGCGCAGGATTTGAGGAGCTGGGGGTTGATGCCATCCTCGCCTTCATCTTCAGCTGGTTCTTCACCTGAAATGTTGTGAAGGCCAAGGCGGGGAAGGAGGGAGTGGTGGCTGTCTGGTGTAGCTGGGAGCTGGAGACTGTGGTGAAAAGAGGGGAGGGGTTGACACACCCAGCAGAAGGAGTAGGTGGAGGCTGCAGCAGGAGAGACTGAGTGGGGGCAGGCATCTGATCGAACCTATTGAAAAAGAGGTTCAGCTCATTTGCCCACTGCAGGTCCCCCCAAGTCCGGGTCTTGGGTTGTCCATGGCCTAAGATGGTCTTCAGGCCCCTCCAGACTCCCCTGGCATTATTCTGCAGCAGCTGCTCCTCCATCCTCTTCCTGTAGGACCTTTTTCCCTCTCTGATCCTCCTCCTCAGCTGGCGCTGCCCAATCTTCGCTCTTCTTTGTTGCCTGATGCAAAAGACCTCTTCTTCTCCTTCAGGAGAGCTTTTATGTCTGGTGTGATCCAGGGTTTGTTGTTGGAGAAACACTTTACTGTCCTTGTGGGTATGGTGTTCTCCATGCAGAAATGTATATGGTCTGTAACAGTGTCCGTTAGACTACTAATGTCTTCCCCGTGAGCATCACTGAATACTTCCCACACAGTTGTGCTCCTTTAAGACCTCCTCGGCCTCTACAGACCATCTCTGAACCGTGCGGGTCACAGCTGGCTGCCTGCGGACTAGAGGTTTGTACACAGGCTGGAGAGCCACAAGGTTGTGATCAGCTTTGCCGAGCGGGGGGAGGGGCAGTGATGTGTATGCCTCCTTGGTGTTGGCATAGAAAAGGTCCAGTGTTTTATTGTCTCTGGTGTGGCAGGTGACATACTGTGTGAATGAAGGCAGAGAGGAGGAAGGGGAGGCATGATTGAAGTCCCCAGAGATGAGTAGCAGGGCATTTGGGTGCTGTGTTTGTAGCCTGCTCACGGCTGCAGTCAAGACATCACAGGTTGTGTCGCTGCTCTCCAGCGTCCTGTCCGCGCATATGATTTGGAAGCCGTCCAATTCTATGACAGCGTTCGGCGTCAGGCTAGTCCTTCTCATGCCGGGTAAGCGCCGCTAGCTCGTCCATCTTGTTGGGGAGAAATCTAACTGTTGTTCTGACAGATATATTTATTGCTTCTTGAGGGCGACTTGTTGCTCACGCGATGCTTGGTTTTCTGGACTGTTTTTAAGATTGGATGACCAGGATTAGAACTAAGAGAGCAGTCATTTTTACGGATGTCACTTATTGCGCTCTGGCAATGACTTCAACGACTAAAAAGATTATTATTCGCTGCTCGAGTGTCTAATAAAGGTATTCTGTTGTGGGTATATTTTAATGTAAATTGTGTCAGATAAATGAATGAGAAACAGTTGGTGGACCTCTGAGATTGTCCCGTGCGGCTTTCGCGTGTGTGTCGTGCTGTTATAAAATACAGCTGCTTTGTAGCAAACGGCAACCCGGCAGTTGACTTTTTTATCCATGGGGAATTATGTCAATAAGCACCACATAAGTTCATTATTTTATTGATTTCGACTGTCTGGTTTGTACTACTGTAACACATGATTGATTTAGTTGCCAAATTATATTTTCATTTTTTTATGTTAATTTGGGGATCGCATATATTATTTTGTATTTATTATTTTTCTAAAATGCTGCAATATTGTCTTGTGAGTACTGTATATATTTATTTATTCATATCGTGCTTAAGTATGTATTCGTTTTTAATTTGGTTTGGTACGGTGCATTTCCTGAGCGAAGAAGAAACGAGAGAGAGAGAGGTGAATTAGAGCGAGGCTGTTCATGTCTGAATAAAGGCGCAACAAAACACTGTCCTGCCGTGTCGGTTGTCTGTAGCAAGTAAGACGCCAGAAATACATAAAGTCAAACCTATATTGTAACCCGCCATACTACGGCTTCCGAAGATGAGGAAGAACAACTTTTAAGGGTTATACTACCAAGACGTACTTCACGACTATCACCGGGGCAGGGGGACTCAGCCGTGTATGTGTCAGCTGAGCAATTCATCCTCATAATCAATATTTTGAAGGATGTAACGCCTCCTCTACTCTAAAGCTTTATTTTTTATTTATTTATTTATTTATTTATTTATTTTAAATATACATGAATAGATCATGGTGACCAGCATCCTTTAAAAATGCAGCCTCTGGTTGCTATGGAAACACGATCAAAAAAATTGACGGCGTCAAAAGGCGGTTGGGTTAACGCCGATAACGCGCTAAACTGAACCCCAAACAAATACTTAAAGAAATACTTGTAAACACATTTCACGTTTCTTGGGCACCAAGCCTTTTTTTTATGTAGAAGAGAGTGAAATCATATGAGTAAACCTAGGGAAAAGCACTGTGCTACATAAGACAAAACTAAACACTTGTATTGGTTTTTAATTTTGTTTTTATATAACCTTAATCCAAAATGTTTTGTTTTGCTTCTCTAATATGCATAATTTGATATACACAGTCAAAATGTGGTATGCACCCAGAATGAAAAAAAAAACAAAGATTAGAGGGACATATCTTTTTACCACTCTAAATTAGTATATTCTAACGACCGAAGTATGTTATGTCTTTCATTGTTAGGTGTTGCCATTAGGGTTTTGTAGAAAACAGGTAATGTTGTGTTGATTTTGAGTAGTGGGATTTCCGATTTCTTAAACGCATCACTTGGTACGTGGTCATAGTAACAGCGAGGCGCATAATCTCTCGCTGTTTGATGTCAACTGCAGGTATACAAAAAATGTTTTGGTTTTTAATAAACATGAGTTTGCTGAATCATGCCTCCTTAATTCGTAGTCGACGCTATAAAATGTTAGCGTACCACAAGAGTACATGCATGCATGTTTTTAGATGCTTGTTAACACAGCCATAGTGATATGAAAGGGAGATTTACATCGGTTTTAATTAATTTGATGAAATAAGCCTGTACTTTGTGATTCTGTTGTTAACTTTAACTCGGGTAGCCATGACAACCATTACCCACAATGCTTCTGTTTACATCACGGATGTTCCGGATTACCACTACTGCTCATGTGCGTTGCAGTAGGCAAGACATGTCAACATGTTATTGTCAACATGGCGTTGCGAATCGATTATTTATTTTTTTTACATTGATGCTTATCAGCATTTATATCAATTTTAGATACATTTTTACATCCCTAATATGTATATTTTACATATTTGCCCGTCATAGAATCAAAATGTTAAGAGAACATTTAATTGCCATTTGTTATTGATGTTTGAAATGTAATTTGCACTGGTGAATACTTTTACCTGTTTCCCTGTTTTAAATTTAAAAGTTCAGGGAACATTTATTTGCCAGTGATATGTCATGTTTCAAACGGACCAAAAGACATGTTTAAGAATTTTGAAATGTAAATAAAAAAGCCAAAAACTGCAAAATAGGCAGACTGGTTTGCTGAAATGTGCTTGGATTTATTGGTGTTCCATGTAAAAAAAAAATGTCAGGCTAAATGGTCGGCCCACCGCATTTTCACCTCACCAAATCTGGCCCTCCTTGCAAAAAGTTTGGACACTCCTGCATTAAACCATCCTTCATTGCGGGTTCCGGGTCCATGGTCCCACTGTTTCCTGGATTTTTTTGTTTATAACTATTTGACTCTGCCTGCCGATTATTTTGCGTGCAATTCCAAAGAACCAGCTAGGTGCAATATTTGGTTTCACACCACAGTGTGCGGGTCAAAATATGCATATTTCGCCTCATCAAAACACATTAAACAGTAAAAATTAGAATCGCATACTTAAGTTTCTCAATATTTGAACAGCCCACACGATCCCAAAAAGCTTCGCTGGGTTGGACGCGCTCAGGTCACCAACGTGAATAGTGCTCATAGCTCGGTGCTAACTTTGTTGTAACATCTTTAAGCATGTTTATTGAACAATGTTTCAGGTTTGCATAATTGTGATTTTTTTAAAAATCATTATTACAAGAAATTTTTGACAGTATACATCTCTGTTATAAAATTCTAACAAAAAGTTCAGGGACCACCCAGGGTTGTCAGCATCTCTTAAAAAAGATGAAGGAAAACTTAATAGCTCCATGTAGTTTTTTTCTACAGTAAATTTCAAATTTTCCAAAATGACAGAAATGTTAAACTTTCACGTATCTTTGTTTTGATTTCCACAGTTTACATTGATTTATCATCGGCCAGTTTTAAAAATGGCCTAATCTTTTTTTCCCTTTAAATCAATTTAGTTTTGCTCTCCCACACAACCCATTCAGAAATACTAAGTTTAAACTGAAATTTTTATTAGAATATGTGTTCCTACCCCGAGCCTCCTACCCCAAAATACAGTTTGCTGCAATACAAAATGTTAGTTTAAGAAATAAAAACAGTTGATTTTATATACAGAAAACAACAACAACAATTTGTTACATTGTCATATTTTTTTTACTGTTTAATGAAAACACTTGCTTCAGGTTCCTGGACTTAACCTGCAAAAACTTTGCTCCTCAAAATTTGAAAGTTGCTCCTCAAATTAAGTAATTGATTTGCCAAACTGCTCCACAAATTGAAAAAAAAAGCTTCAAACCTTGAGTTGGAATTTTAATATGGTGACTGAAAACAAGTGAAGTGCCTGACCCTTTCTACCAACACCATCTTTTATAAAGATAACAACCATGCTGATCTTACCCAGATAGCAGATTGTACTTGTCTGGGCAGAATTCAGGGAAGAACGTGTCACATGGAAACTGTTTCAGAACTTGCGTGA
>NC_141221.1:29127500-29135000 GCF_054856515.1 Filicampus tigris
ACATATATATATACATATGTACATATATATATACATATGTACATATATATATATACATATATACATATATATACATATGTACATATATATACATATGTACATATATATACATATGTACATATATATATATACATATGTACATATATATACATATGTACATATATATATATACATATATACATATATATACATATGTATACATATATACATATGTATACATATATACATATATATACACATATACATATGTATACATATATATACATATACATATGTATACATATATATACATATACATATGTATACATATATATACATATACATATGTATACATATATATATACACATATACATATGTATACATATATATACACATATACATATGTATACATATATATATACACATATACATATGTATACATATATATATACACATATACATATGTATACATATATATATACACATATACATATGTATACATATATATACACATATACATATGTATACATATATATACATATATACATATATATATACACATATATACATATATACATATATATACACATATATACATATATATATACACATATATACATATATATATACACATATATACATATATATATACACATATATACATATATATATACACATATATACATATATATATATATATACACATATATACATATATATATACACATATATACATATATATATACACATATATACATATATATATACACATATATACATATATATATATACATATACATATATACATATACACATATACATATACACATATATATATATACACATATATATATATATAAATCTTTGCTTTGTGTGAGAGTGTGTGAACATACTTCAGTTGTCGACTTAGGACGATGTTGATCCTATTGTTTAAAGGTCTGTTTTTTTCTGGGATGGAAAACCATGTCTTTCTGCCCATGATCACCACATTCTGCTTACCTGCAGGAGACAACAGATCATGACCACACAGTTCAGGACAACAATGGCCGTCATTTATAAATAAATTCAAAATAATCGTTTTAAAATTCAATGGCGTGACTTTAAATGAGTAAGTCATGCCAGAAAACCCCTATCGAGATACGTATTGAATCGTCTTTTAACGGAGAGATATATCTTAGAGGGAAATGGCACATTTAAAATACAGACAAGTCCAATCAAAGGTATGTAAAATAACAAAAAAGTCAGTCAGTCAATCATACTCTACAACCGAGCCGTAGCCGCCATAATGAATCGTATCGCAATTCCACCTAGTCGACCCGAATCGAGTCGTTGCATTTTAAAATCAAACTACTTAATCGAAGCAGCCCGCATATCAAAAACCGAATCGAATTGTCTTTTGAGGACAGTGTATGCATGCAGTGTGGAATCTCCTCAAACGTTGATGACCGTAAAATCGATAATGGAACCGGAATCCAGTAATCAACCCTCATTTTGAGGGTCTGAACATGCACGAAATCTCGCGAAACTTTGCACATACATCAGGCCTGGCGAAATAATCATTTTTTATTTTTTGGGTGCAATTTGTAAAAAATGGCTCGCTAGCGCCTCCTAGAAATTAAGAAAAGATAAATAAAAATCAGCCTTGGTAGTACTTTTCACCTAGATCGATGGACATTTGGTGGTATATGTAATAGTTCAAAGCCTACAAAAAAGGCCATTTTGAATTAACTTTATAATATGAATTTGCTCTGATTACTAGGATGGGAATTTTGACTAATTTGCCCACCGACTAGTCTCAAATTTTATTTGCAAGTAGTCGACTAGTCTATAAGGAAGAAAACCTGAATTTTAATACATCAATTAATCACATTTTATTTATATAGCACTTTTCGTACATAAAAATGCAACTCAAAGTGCTGTAAAACATCCAAAGCAAAACAAAAAAAAAATTAAAAACATAAAAAATCTGTTCACGCCCTCCCTCCCAACAAACCCAAGACAGATATCCATTAGTACATCAGCACTCATTCACACACAACCACACAAAGTGCACAACCTGATAAAATGTGTTAAAAAGACATGACAAGGCAAAGAGAAACCATATGAGGGAAGGGTACCCAAGGGGAGGTCTCTGCGCCGAGGGGAATGACAGCCCACGGCTACAGGGACGCAACCACCACAGAGACCCCAGCCCGGATTTGACAGGCCGACCCCACACAAAGTGTAGAGGCTGCCAGCCACCCAGACCCAAGGAGTCTCTGCGATGACAGCCCCCGCGGGAAGGGCAGCCACCCCTCCCTCAACGCGGTGCCCCCCCATGAGGAAACACTGGAGCTAAAAGCTGACAACGGCAGAGAGCAACAAAACTTAAAGACAGAACAGTAGTATAGTCTAAGAACTAAAATCAGTCAGATAAGATAAAAATAATCTTCAATCAAAAGAAAAGATAATTTATTTAAAAGTTGTTAAAAGCCAAACTAAAAAGGTGTGTCTTGAGCTTCCTCTTAAAAATATCAACAGTCTCTGCAGACCTGACGTCCTCTGGCAGGCTATTCCAAAGGTGAGGACCAAAATGGCTGAATGCAGCCTCGCCATGCATTTTGGTCCTCACCCTTGGAGTAAATAAAAGGCCGGCGCCAGAGGACCTCAGGATCCGTGAGGGTTGGTATGATAAAAGCAAATCAGATAAATAAAATGGCCCAAGACCATTAACACATTTATAAACTAATAAAAGTACCTTAAAATCGATCCTGAAAAACACAGGGAGCCAATGCAGCAATTTCAAAACTTGCGTAATGTGCTCCCGCCCTGTGGTTCTCGTCAGCACCCGAGCGGCTGAATTCTGCAGTAGTTGCAATGGTGAAATGCTTTTTTCGGGAGGCCAGAGAGCAGGGCATTACAGTAATCTAAACGACAGGAAATAAAAGCATGCATCAGCACTTCCGTGTTAGCCTGAGAGAGAAACGAGCGGACTCTGGCGATATTCTTAAGGTGATATAAAACAATATTGGTTACATTTTTAATATGAGGAATAAAACTGAGCTCAGAGTCAAAAATGAAGGTTCTTCACACAATGTGAGGGATTAAAAACTTGTAGTTTTGGTAAAAGGTTCTCTCTCTGACCTTCAGGAACGATAACTAAAACCTCAGTTTTGTCCTGATTGAGCTGTAGGAAATTATCTGCCATCCATGACTTCATATCTAAAAATGAAATTTAAAAGGGTATCAATGGGTCCTGTGTCATCAGGAGACACGGCAATATACAGCTGTGTGTCATCAGCATAGCTGTGAAAGCTGATGCCGTGTCCCCTGATGACATCCCCAAGGGGAAGCATATAAAGATTAAAAAGTAGGGGGCCTAAAATCGAATCTTGGGGAACCCCACATTTAATTTCATGGGTTTTGGAGGAACAAGTATCCATACTTACAAAGAAATATCAGTCTGTGAGATAGGAAGAAAACCAGTTAAAAACAGTACCGGAGATGCCCACTAGATTTTTAAGTCTATTTAATAAAATTTGGTGATCTACTGTATCAAAAGCAGTGCTTAGATCCAGTAGCACCAAGACTGTGAGTTTTCTCACGTCTGCAGTGCACCTAATATCATTTAAAATCCTTAAAAGAGAAGTCTCCGTACTGTGGTTCATCCTAAAACCAGATTGATATTTCTCCAAAATATTATTTGTATTTAAAATATGATTTAGCTGGATGAAAACCAGTTTTTCTAAAATCTTACTTAAAAACAGTAAGTTGGATACAGGTCTGTAATTATTAAAAACGCTCGGGTCAGAATTGCTCTTCTTCAGAAGGGGCTTCACCACCGCCGTTTTAAAGGGAGCAGAGAAGATGCCCGTCTGAAGAGAGCAATTGGCTATATTTAAAATTTGTTCCTCAAAAAATCCATAAAATGTCTTAAAAACAAATGTGGGAATTGGATCCAAAAGGCAGGTTGTTCGGTTTACCTGGGAGAAAACTCGACCAATTGTCCTTGCATCAACCAGGGCAAAACTTTCCAGTGTTTCCTCATGTAAATATGATTGTCCAGGTTTATTAAAACTTGTGTTTTGACGGGCTAAAAGACTGGATCTTATGTCATCGATTTTACTTCTGAAGTGGTCTGCAAAGTCCTCACAGAGAGTGTCTGTTGTTCTCTGTGGGGACTTATTAAAATCAGAATTAGTTAAAAGTTCAAAGGTGGAGAAGAGAACTCTGGGGCTGTTTTTATTGAGTGTAATGAGGTTTGAGAAATAGGAAGATCTTGCCAATTTGACTGTTTTATTGTAGGATTTCAGTTGTTCGCATAATATTTCATAGTGTACTGTAGGTTTACCTCTACACCTCCTCTCTGCACTCCTGCATTTTCTCTTTGATGTTTTCAATGACAGACTGTTACACCCTCGCTGTGCTGTGCAAAGGAGAGATTCCGCCGTTCCTTCTTGCCTGCTGCTGTCAGACTCTTTAACAAGAACATTGTGTAGTCTCTACAAACTGGCGGACATTAGTGCAATTGTGCAGTCCTGCACCTGAGCTCATATCGTGCAATACCCAATATTCCCCACTACTGTAATACCGTGCAATACTCAACATTCCCCACTAAGGTTAGTCTAGTTTTATTTGTATCCAATGCTGTTCCTTACATTTCACTACAGCACTGCAGCACTGTCACTTAGAGTATTTTTTCCTCTGTACTATGTACAGGCCGAAATGAGTGTTCCTCATATTTTTTATGTAGATGTAGGTTGGTGTGTGTATACACGTTACTGCGTATATTTACATAGGTTTGATCCTGAATGTTTGGCGTCAATGTTATACATTAATGGCTACATTATGCCGCCGTCCCTGTGTGACCTATATCTTTGCTGCTGTAACACTGAAAATTTCCCCACTGTGGGATCAATAAAGGCATTCTTATCTTATCTTATCTTTTATTTGCCTTCTCCAGCAGGCTATTGTATTCGTCGCTGTCGTCTGAAGGCATTTTAATACACTAGCACCAAGCTAGCCCCAAGCTAGCCTGTTTCCGTCGTAAGCTAGCTGTATGCTAGTCTGTGAGATCAAGCGATTCACTGATTCACAAAAATTAAAAAATTTAAAAATATGATAAAAATAGTCTCCAAAAAAGTAAAAACGCAATGCGCAGGTGAGGTAGACTCGAAGGAAAAAATGCAGAAGTGCAATCGTTACCATCCACACGTCCAAGCTCTGACGTGACCACTCCTCCTCCGTGACCGCTGGAATGAATGACAAATGAGTACTCACATATTGAATTCAAAGTTTAGAATGCAAATGTTGTGTGTATTTAGGGGCTATTTTAGCCCAAGCATTCAGGATAGTTTGTTAATTTAAATTCTATTGATGTAACAACAACTGACTAAATAAAGGTGAGCAATTGAAAGAGAAATACATCTCTGATACATTTTCCAATGCAATGCATGGCATTTATTATGAATAATGTAATGGTACCGACTCCCAGTCCAGCAGGGTCTCATTCGCCAGCACCATGTTAGCTGCATTATCATGCACACAGGCGACGACAATATTTTGTAGTGCCCACGTACCCATCACACTCCGTAGGTGAGCAACCAAGTTTTCAGCTGTGTATCTTTCTCGAAGGCACATGTCTGAAGCACACAGGAGCGGAGATGTCCTTCGTCCACATAATGACACATTATAGTCATGTAAGACTCGGTGGCTATGGACGTCCATCCGTCTGTAGTTATGGCCACATAGTTGACCCGCTCAAACGCTCGTAGCATCTCCTCTTTCATTTGGTTATGGCTACTCTCGAGTTGGGATGTGATTGTTTAGCGACTTAGCACCGCGTACTCGGGCTCGATATACAGCATTAATTTTTCGAACAACGTAATTTCACAAATTAGTTGGGTAATCTTTGCTGTGCGGCGAGCATCACGGTACCTGGCTGGAACAAACGCTCTCATGCTCGTCTGCCTGGTCCCGCCGCCATGCCCAATGTCATATGCTGCATCAAAATACTGCCAAACGTTGCCGTTTTTTTTTTTCGTGGTAGCTTCGACATCTTCAGAATTTACTTTTCTAAATATTCTTCCCCAATCTTAGTGTCCCCGCCCCCCACTATGTGTGTGTGGGTGCGGGGGTGGGGCGGTTAGGGGGGGAAGGAGCAATTCTCTCTCTTGGTGCTCAGCATATTTCCAGAGGCCGAGGCAGAGGCCTGTGGAACAAGATGCGTGATACTTAATGCCGCGTTTAACCGACTAGTAAAATACAAAACGTTTAATAAATCGTAGACGGTTAAACGACTAGTCGCACAGATCCATACTGATTACAATAGCTGCTGGAACTTGACTCACATGATCATTTCTTCTAAAAAACTACTGACATTTGATATTAGTCGAAGCCTGAAGACATCTCCAAACTTATTTTTCATCGTAGTGGTAGCGCCACCTACTGGCTAAAGGAAGTACATGTTTTATTCTTAGATCTTTTTCTCCTCGTAGGTTAATCAGGTCGACCTCAGAATTGCTCAGAAGACTCTGTTTACCTTACTGATTTTAAAATATAAATACAAATAAATTGTGATTTTTCATTAAAAGCTGTCGACCATGGCAACGGGCAGATCGCAAATAAAACTACCGTGATTTTGACTAAACTAATATAAACATGCATGAAATCTACTGAAACTTTGTACACACATCAGGCCTGGTGAAATCATTTTTTTGGTTTTACGTTGCAACTGTTTTAAAAACGGCTTGCTAGTGGTCCCTAGAATTTGAAAAATCAGCCCCGGTTGTACATTTCACCTATATCTACGGAAATGTGGTGGTATACAGGTCAACACCTACAAAAACGTCTCTTGGAGCTATGTGCTAAACCTAAGGAAGTCCGCCATTTTGAATTTACTTTACAATTCGGCATCACATTGACTTTAAAAACAGCTGTAATGTGATCCACATGACAATATATTGTCAAAATCTCATATATTTGATGAGAGTCTACACCTGAAGACAGCTAACTTTCATCGTAGTGGCTACATGTTTTATTCTTTCATGTTTTTCTTCTGGCAAGTTAGCCGATCTCCCTCATATTTGCTTGGAAGAGTGTTTAGGCCTTAATGATGTAAAAACAAGTTTGAGATTTTTCGCAAAAAGTTGTTGCCATGGTAACGCCCAGTTTGCCAATAAAACAATGCTGATTTTGAGAATGTTAACATGCATGAAAACTCATGAAACTTTGCACACATAGAAGGCCTGGTAAATTAGTCAATAATTATTTAATTTAATTAAAAGATGGCTCGCTACGGCCCCTTAGAATAATTTTAAAAAGTGGCCCTGGTTGTACGCTTCACCTACATCTACGAAAATGTGGTAGTATATGAAACAGAAAGAGACCTACAAAAAAGCCTCTCTGTGCCATATGCTAAACCTAAGAGGAAGTCTGCCATTTTGAATTTATTTTAAAAGTTTGGACTCACCTTCCTACAAAAGCTGCTGTAACTTGTTCCACATGATAATTTTGATTCAATTCCAATGTGCAAGCATCCC
>NC_141221.1:29140000-29142500 GCF_054856515.1 Filicampus tigris
TTACAGACTATATAAATTTCTGCATGGAGAACACCATACCCACCAGGACAGTAAGGTGTTTCTCCAACAACAAACCCTGGATCACACCAGACATAAAAGCTCTCCTGAAGGAGAAGAGGAGGGCTTTTGCGTCAGGCAACATAGAGGAGCGGAGGACTGTGCAGCGCCAGCTGAGGAGGAGGATCAGAGAGGGGAAAAGGTCCTACAGGAAGAGGATGGAGGAGCAGCTGCTGCAGAATAACGCCAGGGGAGTCTGGAGGGGCCTGAAGACCATCTCAGGCCACGGACAACCCAAGACCCGGACTGAGGGGGACCTGCAGTGGGCAAATGAGCTGAATCTCTTTTTCAATAGGTTCGATCAGATGCCTGCCTCCACTCAGTCTCTCCTGCTGCAGTCTCCACCTACTCCTCCTGCTGGGCGTGTCACCCCCTCCCCTCTTTTCTCCACAGACTCCAGCTCCCAGCTACACCAGATAGCCACCACTCCTTCCTGTCCAGCCTTGGCCTTCACAACATCTCAGGTGAGGAACCAGCTGAAGAAGATGAAGGCGAGGAAGGCAGCGGGTCCAGATGGCATCAGCCCCCAGCTCCTCAAATCCTGCGCAGACCAGCTGTGTGGAATTGTCCAGCACATGTTCAACCTGAGCCTGAAGCTGGGCAGGGTCCCCCAGCTATGGAAAACATCCTGCCTGGTCCCGGTGCCAAAGACCCCCCACCCGAAGGAGCTCAACAGCTTCAGACCGGTGGCGCTGACGTCTCACCTGATGAAGACCCTGGAGAGACTGGTCCTTGTCCACCTGCGCCCCCTGGTGAGCTCCTCAATGGACCCACTCCAGTTCGCATACCAGCCTGGCATCAGTGTGGATGATGCCATCATCTACCTCCTCCACACTTCACTCTCCCACCTGGAGAAGGCGGGGAGCACTGTGAGGATCATGTTCTTTGATTTCTCCAGTGCTTTCAACACCATCCAGCCCACCCTACTGGGAGACAAGCTGGAGCGGGCGGGGGTGGCGCACCACCTCACCACATGGATCCAGGACTACCTCACAAACCGGCCACAGTATGTGAGAACACAGGACTGTGTGTCTGACGTGCTCCTCTGCAGCACGGGGGCCCCACAGGGAACTGTCTTGGCTCCCTTCCTGTTCACCCTCTACACCTCGGACTTCAACTACAACACCCCTACCTGTCACCTGCAGAAGTTCTCTGACGACTCTGCGATTGTCGGCCTCATCACAGGCGGAGATGATCGGGAGTACAGAGAACTTACTCAGGGTTTTGTGGATTGGTGCCAGCAGAACCGCCTCCTGATCAATGCGGGGAAATCCAAAGAAATGGTGGTGGATTTCGGTAGGCGCCAGCACTCTTCACCTGCACCAGTGAATATCCGGGGAACAGATGTTGAGAGATTCTCAACTTACAAGTACCTGGGTGTTCATCTGAACAATAAACTGGACTGGTGCGACAACACAGACGCCCTCTATAGGAAGAGTCAGAGCAGACTCTTCCTACTCAGGAGACTGAGGTCTTTTGGGGTTCAGGGGACACTCCTCAGGAACTTTTATGACTCGGTGGTTGCATCGGTCATCTTCCAGGGAGTGGTCACCTGGGCAGGCGGCGTCTCGGCCCGGGACAAGAAGCGGCTGGACAAACTGGTCAAGAGGGCCGGCTCTGTCCTGGGCTGCTCCCTGGACTCTGTGGACTCGGTGGGGGACAGGAGGATGTTGGCCAAGCTGTCATCAATGCTGGGCAACCCGGACCACCCCCTCCAGGGCACCCTAACAGCACTCCATAGCACCTTCAGTGACAGACTGTTACACCCTCGCTGTGCAAAGGAGAGATTCCGCCGTTCCTTCTTGCCTGCTGCTGTCAGACTCTTTAACAAGAACATTGTGTAGTCTCTACAAACTGGCGGTCATTAGTGCAATTGTGCAGTCCTGCACCTGAGCTCGTATCGTGCAATACCCAATATTCCCCACTACTGTAATACCGTGCAATACTCAACATTCCCCACTACTGTTAGTCTAGTTTTATTTTTATCCAATGCTGTTCCTTACATTTCACTACAGCACTGCAGCACTGTCACTTAGAGTATTTTTTCCTCTGTACTATGTACAGGCCGAAATGAGTGTTCCTCATATTTTTTATGTAGATGTAGGTTGGTGTGTATACACATGTGTATATACACATGTTACTGCGTATATCTACATAGGTTTGATTCTAAATGTTTGCCGTCAATGTTATACATTAATGGCCACATTATGCCGCCGCCCCTGTGTGACCTATATCTTTGCTACTGTAACAACGAAAATTTCCCCACTGTGGGATCAATAAAGGCATTCTTATCTTATCTTACATACATACATACATACATATATAAATATATACATACATACATACATATATAAATATATACATACATACATACATACATATATAAATATATACATACATACATACATACATACATAAATATATAAATATATACATACATACA
>NC_141221.1:29150000-29170000 GCF_054856515.1 Filicampus tigris
TTCAAGCGTAACTTTGATAGTGTTTGTATGCTGATAAGTGATTTGTTGATTGACAGTTGATGGTGAGACAGTGATGTATTCTATCGTCGCTGTCCTGTGAATAACACTTATGTCTGTTTTTTTTTACATTTTGAATGGTGTTTCCGCGTTACAGACATCGCATTAATGTGGATAATTACTTTTTTTCCCCAAAATTGGACATAAGTGTTTTTCACAGGACAGTAGCGCTATGTTAATGTTATCACTGCTGTGCATTTAAAAATAAATGTTAATGGCTTGCATTTATTGCTTTTTGGGGGCTCATTACAGGTACAATGATGATTTTTTTCTTTAATTTTAATCAGTCGATTGTATATTGTAGAATTGATGTTGGTAAAAAAAAAAGTTAAATTGACATGATATGAGTAAAACTAAAGGGTATCAAGCTAAGAGTTACTAAAATAGATTGATAAATAAATAAAATGTTAATTTGAGTAAAGCAAACTCAGAATAAATAAGTTAGTGATACTAATTTATGTAAGTTAAATTGAGTAATGCAAACTAAATATATATAAGTTAGTATAATTAAGTCCTGCTTACAGAATTTATTCGTGTATTAGGTACTCAAAATAATTAAGTTGGTGGTAGTACTGTGCATCGATCCATCCATTATCGATACTGCTTATCCTCACAAGGGTCGCGGGGCGTGCTGGAGCCTATCCCAGCTGTCTTCGGGTAGTAGGCGGGGGACACCCTGAATTGGTTGCTCGCCAATCGCAGGGCACACAGAGACAAGCATCCGCACTCACAATCACACCTAGCAGCAACTTAGAGAGTCCAATCAACTTACCATGCATGTTTTTGGAATGTGGGAGGAAACTGGAGTACCCGGAGAAAACCCACGCAGGCACAGGGAGAACATGCAAACTCCACACAGGGAGGCCGGGGCTGGGATCGAACTCATGACCTCTGAACTGTGAGGCGAACGTGCTAACCAGTCGACCACCGTGCCGCCCTAGTACTGTGCACTCAATATTAAAAAGCTTGTTTCATAAGGAGCTCAAGGTAACGAGTTTCCTTTTTTTTTTTTTTTTTTTAAGTAAACTGAACTTACTCTTTTTTACAGTGTAGATGGCAAAGGGAGGCCTCTAACTACTACACCTCAATTTTTTGTTATACGTATAGGTCATTTTGGACAAGTTGGAGCCAATTCAATGTTTATGTGCGTTGCATTCATTGAATTTGAATGGTCATGCACAGTGCAGTGCAAAGTAACGAATCAGTGGCGACGGGAATAAAGTGCACAGGGCTTGCAAAAAGAGTTATCGATCGGCCAGTTCGAGTGCCCCGTTAAGACTGTCATTTAAATGACTATTTTTGTTTCTTTTTAAAGTTAAAACCCTGATTAACCATTATTCCACGTGTTTCACTCAAACCTTGAACACGCTTAAATACTCGAAAGCTCCGCTCGCAGTGTGCTTTCACTTACTTTAGTCTTGTGGGGTACCATGGGAGCTGTCCATCTCTGCCTATTCCCAAATCAGGACACATTGCAACGATGCCGTTCAGGACTCGAGACATATTACTCCTGTATCGATAGTTCTACGTTCACCGACGTTTTTACACAGTTGGTATACAGTCCTCTTCTTTTAAAAAGCAACGGTTGTCAAACAACATTTTAGGCGCATTAGCGCCAGCTTGAGGATTGGTGGTTTATTGGGGACACTGAGGCAATTGTGTGTCCCATCAAAACCCGCCCCACCCAAGTTTAGTTCTGGTTTTTGATGCTGCTCATTGCGTGTCGTGATTATTACAACGTTAAAAGTTTCATAAATAACTTAATACTATAGTATTATGAATGTGCTATAGCAAGGATGGGAAACTTTTTTTTTATTGGTGCTTGGGGGCCACATGGGACCACGCACTTCATTTTAAATGAGGACACTCATATATAGGTGCAAAATACGTGTTCATAATATATTTCATTTTTCATAATAGATTTATCAACGTATAAAAGAGCCACTATTCAACAACAAAAGGTTTGAAGTAACCAATAAAATACTGATTTGTTTTCCAATGCAAAAAACGGCTCTCTTGAAAAGAAATTACCGTTCAAGGAAGGCATAAAACTGCTTAACAGCCATGGACAGGCCATAGGGGGCCGTGACCCCCACCGAGTTGCTTGTGCATTTGAGGCTAGGGTCTAGAGGTAAAATCGGGACTAAAATATCCAGCCTGACCCGGCCCAGGCCCACGGGTATTATAGCCCGACCCGGCCCGAGCCAGACCAATTAACTTGATTTGCAGGCCCGAGCCCGAAGCAAACCCAAAATTTTATATTTTATTTGTGAGGACTCAGGAGGAGGACGAAAGGGAGGGGATGCATCAGTCAGACCCGGACAGACCACTGCAAAGGGAAAAGGGACTGGTTGTGATTTGTGTTATCATATTTGTGACGATGTCTGTACATAATGATAACAAATTAAAGCCTGTGTTTTGCAACAAATCCTCCCAGTTGAACAAGACTGTAAGATGCATATTCAATAAACATTTATATCTTTTATATTTGTGTGTCTGTTCAATCAGGTGTGATAGTTCAGGCTTCATTTTGTTGGCTAAATGAAGCATCCCATTTGACATTGATTTTAATTTCTTTGAGTTGGCAGAAAAAAAACACATTTCTTAATGTTAAAATAATCTACATATTTTTATTATTATTATAAATGCATTTACACAATGAAATAACGCTGGAAAAGTTTGTTAAAGATATTTCCGTATGTGACTCATACATCCATACCGTTACGACACAGTGCCTTATATATATATATATATTTTTTTTTTTTTTTTTTTTTTTTTTAAGTCAGCAAGAGAGAAGCCCGGGCCTGACCGGAACGTAATAATTGACATTTTGGGCCCGACTCAGCCCGAAAATCGACCATCAATAGACCATGCTGGACCCTTTAAGGTTCATCCCCGAAAATCTACTTGGGTCTAAAAGTATTATTTTTATTATATTTTTATCATTGCAGAAAAAGCTACAAATTCCTAGTATGTTAACCTTTACTACAGTTACTACTTTGCATACTTTGTATAAAGTTCTAGTGTGAAGAGGGAGCTCACGTGACTCACACATGCACGGTGTCGCATGACACAGTAGGGAGTCAGGGGCTAGCATGTGCATTGATGACCAGTAAATTGTGGTACTTATTTACGTGTCTGTCAGCACATTGTTAAAATTGGCATTAGTCTGTTCCACCAAAATATTTTGTTAGAGTGTTTTAGGCCACGTTTTCCACCCACGTTACCATGTAGAAATCATGAATTTTTTTTCACGTCGCTAAGTAAGGTACCGGAAGTAGCAACAATTCCGTGTCACAATGAAAGCACAAACCGGAACTGCTTTTTATATGTTGCTAGCTTAAGCACGCTTTGTTTAATTTAGCTTATTAAAAGGGCACTTGGACGGGTTGAACATTGGCACTTAGGTTTGTTTGTAAAAATTATGTCAACACTAAAATTCCCCCTCCTAAAAGAATCTGTAGTAATTTAAGGGCTTTTTGGGGGATGATATTATGACAAATTGGCACGTCCCCTTTTGAAGTTTGGCTTGTTATTTTTTCTGTCTCAGCTGTCTATGTCACAGCAGGGAGGCAAGAATTTGTAATATTGGTTGGTTTGTCACGTTCTGTTGTCTGAAACGGTGTCCAATCGCCAAAATTCAAATGCACATTAATTCTCCCGTCCACTTTGACCTGTGAAAATATAAACGCGATAAATACCTCATGTACAAGCCCTGGAGATGGGCCTTTTGAACTGTAACAACAATAATGTATATCATGATTCATGTGTTAGATTTTTCATGATTAGGCTTGTTAGCTTTATTAGCTTGTGGGTTTAGCTTTAGCTTTTTCCATATCTAGGCCCAACTTGCTTGGTGTGCTTTGCTTCCACATACGTATGATAATGGCTCACACACACACAGACAAAACAAGTTCAGAGTGTTCCAGCTGCTTTCGCTACCCTTTCCCCTAGAGCTGGAACACCTTTGTAATCAGGGACTCCTAAGAAAATAAAAGGGAGGAGACGCAGGAGCCGGGCAGAGGGTTTTAGGAACTGTAATCGTACTTCTCTGCGCTCTCCTTGCAAGTAAAAAGACAATATTTTGTCTCACTTGGTGTGAACCTGACATTAAATTGGTCCTTCGAGCCGGATCCCTATATGCCTTAAGTTTCCAGCTGTAGAGTCAACCCCCGGATAAAGTCCGTGACCACGGCTCTAAGACCCTTTACGGGACTGGTCCTTGGCCTTGGCACTTCTGGGAACTGAAGGTTGATGGGAAGCCGGAGGAGTGAAGACATCTCTGGGTGAGTAGGAAACTCACAACACTCGTTGGTGAGTGAATTGCGCGCTGGTAAAAAACCTTGACAATACTAGTCCCTTGTCAAGTGGTACAAGACAGAGTGAGTCCATAAAACTGTGAGACAGAGTTAGTCTTTAAAACTGTAAAACAGAGTTAGTCTTTAAAACTGTAAGACAGAGATAGTCTTTAAAACTGTGTCAGCCTTGAGAATACTAGTCCCTATCATGGCAAGACAAAGTGAGTCTATAAAACTGTTAGGGCAACGGTGCCCTGTACGTACTAATTTCCATGATAAAACACTGCTAATAGTGTGACTGTGTATACTGTGTGAGTGGATATAAACAGGATTGTAAGTGACAACTTTGTGTGGACGCAATAGGCAAGAATCCTCCTCCACTTGTGGTAGAAGCTTGAGATTGCCACACACTGTTGATTGTCAGAACGGTAAATCACAACGAACAAGGTTTTGATAAGTCATTCAATGACATGAAGTCCAAAGACAATGTGAATCTAACTTGTGATGTCAAAACATGGCAGGAGATTTTGGGACATTGCAATGTTGATGATGTGTTCAAATTGCCGAGTGTGGTAAAGGGTATGACGGTTACCGGTAACACTAGAATAGACTGCAATGTGTGCACAGAGGGAAAATTCATCAACAGTAGACATAGGAAATCGGATGCAAAAGCTCGTGCACCTCTTGAGCTGGTATACACCGACTTGGCAGGTCCTATTGAGCCAACTAGTCAAGATGGTTATAAGTATGCAGTCTCATTCACAGATGATTTTTCAGGGGCAGTATCTGTTTATTTTCTCAAAAACAAAAATGACACACTATTGGCAACAGAAAAGTTCCTTGCAGACAGTGCACCATATAGCAGTGTCAAATATATTAGGTCAGATGATGGTACAGAATACACCAACAATGCCTTTCAGTCACTCTTGAGGGAAAAAATTATGGAAATGAAACTTCATCCCCATGCTCTCCATACCAAAATGGTGCAGCCAAATAACCCCGTGGTCCCTTATGCTGTTCAAAATGCTGCTCATGTCCGTAACAGATCTTACAATGACAGGATTAAAAACACTCCATATTTCATGATGGGAGGAAGAAAGCCAGATCTATTCCAAAATGTGGGAACAAGAAACACAAGACATTAGACGCAAGATGTGAGAAAGGGATTTTTGTTGGGTATAGTAGAAGCCCTGCATATCTGGTATATAATCCAGAAACAGAAAAATAATCAAAACACAGACTGGTAAAATTCATAAAAAAATAACTGTGTTGAAAGACAGACACAAATAAATGAATGTGATTCAGAAATCCTGGGGAGCCGGAGTACACTTCCTGACACTGAAAATTGTGATGATAAACCACACAGTGAAGGCAAAGAAAGTCATGACTTAAATGAGAATGATAAATACAGATGCATCACAGTATAATGAGGCTTCAGAAGAATTCAGTGAAAAAAAAGCAGATGCGGGCCCTGTCTACTATCAGAACCACCGATATCCAAGAAGAGAAAAGAGTTTTCCAAAATACTTAGATGATTATCTGACAGACCTCTAGTATGGATGTCAGTTGAGACGTCCGGATGGATCCAAGCAATGAAGGAAGAGATTCAATCACTCCAAGAAAATGAAACTTTTGAACTGGTTTCTTTATCTGAAGGTAGAAACATAATTGGGGGAAAATGGGTATATGCCTTGAAAGAAAACGCAGAAAGAAGAAAAGTATATAAAGATAGATACGTTGTAAAGGGGTACAGTCAAACAGAAAGCATAGACTACCACGAGATGTTTGCTCCAACAGCAAACATCACATCTGTACGGGCTTTGATGCAGATAGCTGTCCAAAACAGTCTCATCGTCCATCAAATGGACATAAAAATAACATATTTATATGCGCCAATAGAAGAAGAAATTTTCTTCGAACAACCAGAGGGTTTTGAAAAGACATCAGAAAAAGGAGAGAAGTTGGTGTACAGGCTAAAGAAATCCCTCTATCGCCTTAAACAATCTGGGAAAAACTGGTACAAGCTTCTAAATGATCATTTAGAGCAAATTTTGTGAGAAATCTATCTGATGGAAAATTATGTGATCATTATCATATTTTGGGTATGTCGAAAAGGGTGCTCAAAGACTGCTGTTCTGACACCTTTAAGGGGACGGGCCTTGGAGCTCCGACTCGGGCAGGAAGAGGAAGGAGGAAAATAGAGAGACGAAAGAGAGACGGTAGCGAGACTTGTGCCAGTTATTGAAGTTTAAGTTTAAGCCTTAGTCAACAGTTTATCCTGCCTTTAAGTTGTGCGTGAGCCAAGTAAGTTCATAAGATAAGATAAGAAAGCCTTTACTGATCCCACAGTGGGGATTTCAGACGAAGAGTATATTATTTGTTGTACGTTGTTTCACTGCTATATTCACACGCATACAGTATTTAATGGCGAGTTAGTACCGCGATTTCGTCTCGTGTTTATAACTTGATGCTGTTCTCAGGTGTATGTTTGTGTAATATTTGTATGTTCGTGTTGTAATATTTACATTATTTAGATATTAATACGTCTTTATTTGTTTGTAGAACCACACCTGTTAACCGAATTCAACTTCATTAAACGTCAGAAAACTCAAGATTCTCGTTATTGGAGTTCTAACCGGACTCACAACAGTGATTTGGAAATTCCGACCAGCACAAAACTATTTACCTTTCTTTTAGTGGTCCTACAAGCCAAATAGCAAATTGCTGTTTGAAGATGCAGAACCCAGAATTAGCAGTAACTTGCAGTAAACCCAAATGATTATCATCAGTGCCTCAGTATATGTCTGATTATGACCTGAGTGGGCCAGGGGCTCTGAGTAAATTCCAAAGACCTCCTCCAAGGGCATTACAAGTGGAGTACGAAGCCACGGAGCGCTCAGCTAGTAGATCCCTATCATCACCATTTAGCCAAGGCCTTGACATGGTGAATTTGGGGGATGTGGAGCAAGAACAGGAGTCCAGGCAATTTATGATGCAAGCCACCAGGGGGCAGGATATAAACCCACTCATTGAGTTTAATGCTGCTCTTAAAGAGATGCGTCAAGAAAATGCTGAACTCCGCAAACAGTTTCAGAGCCTGATGACTGTCCAATCTTCCTCCACCTCAAGGCACATACAGCGCTGGTTATGACGGAAGTGACCAACTCCCAATCAAAAGTCAACCTAACATCCCAGCCCACCCACGCCACAACATCAAACACGCAGCTCGTCTCAAAACCCGAACCAAGATTTTTCACAGCTCAGAGTTTCGCAGCCACCCACATAGTCCATTCTACGCTGCCGCACCCCAGCAGAGTGCTCCTCGTGCAGACCTGTATTGCCAAAAGTATCCTGCTTACTCATTCAGAGCTAGTGATCCACAGTATGGAGATTCATATGCTGGCTGAGATTCATCATTCTCCTAAGTGCCATACTCTGATGTTCCACAGAGAGAGACCTCATACTCATACAGAGGACCGAAGCCCAGCATTCCCAGCCTCACATCACCAGACCCCCGAGAGTTTGCAGGTATGAACATAGCCTTAGAGAATTTATTACCCCACGACGCCACTGAGAGATACAAGTACCATATCCTCACCGATCACCTGAAGTGTGAAGAAGCCTCACTTGTGGCTAACTCCTATTGTAATTCCAGGCAACCCTAAACAGATACGATGCTTGCTCTCACCAAGATGTATGGACAGCCCCACAATCTTGCTGTGCAACGGATTGCAGAGTTAATGGATGGTCCGAACATACACAGTGGTGATGTTAAGAGCTTTCGTTTATTCGCTCTCAATGTGTGATCACTAGTGGGAATGTTAGAACAGCTGGGGCAACAGGGCCATGTAGGGTTAACCTGTGGCTCTCATGTTTCGAGGCTTCACAGTTAACTCCCCCACGACCTCAATGCCAGCTTTAAGAGATGTATCCATCCACTTAGAGTAGCCATTCCAACCCTTCTTGATTTTGCTGATTGGCTAGAATACGAACTAGAAGTTCAGGAAGACAGTGTTACACCTCCCAGGAGGGAGGAGTCGTTCAATAAGAAGCGTGACGGCAACCGCACTAGTAAGTCTTCAAGTAAGTCTGCTACTATCCTCCTGAACACTGAGAGAGGCTCGGGATCAAGCGCAGCAGCACCACCAGCATCTGATGAGTCAGCCAATAAGACCAAGAAGGTGGAGAAGGGAAAGGCCTACTGCCCATATTGCGATAATGACAAGCACTTTCTGAACAGCTGTTCCAACTTCAAGGACTTGAGTTGGGAACAAAAGGTGAAGTGGATTAAAGTCAACAATAAGTGCTGGCGTTGTGGACGCAATCATCAAGCGGCGAAGTGCACACTCAAAGCCCCCTGTAAGACCTGTAGTCGGAAACATCTACTCATGCTGCATGAGGTCAACGAGAGAGAAAAGGAGGAGGAACAAGCACCAGATTCACCACCAACCGAAAGCTGCCTCGTAAGCACCACCAATAAAGTCCTGTACGTGGACCGCCCAGTCTACAACTACAAGGTGTTGCTGAAAGTCACTAAAGTCTTCCTGAGGAACGGTGACAAATCCTTGGAGACATATGCAATTTTAGATGACGGCTCTGAGCGGACAATACTGCTCCAGTCTGCTGCCAAACAGCTGTGTCTAAAAGGAAGGAAAGAGGTGTTGGCTCTCCGTACAATCCGACAAGGAATGAATCACCTCCATAGTATGTTTCACAGTCCCTCCTGCTGACAGCCCTGACAAGATATACAGCATCCAGAATGCCTTCACAGCCGAGCAACTGAGTTTAGCAGAACATTCCCATCCAGTTGCCTCACTTTATTAACATCTGTCTGGTTTGCCTCTCCTGCCACTGAATAGAGTCCGCCCCCTGCTGCTTATTGGTGCTGACTACACGCACCTTATTACACCTACAGAGCCAGTCAGACTAGGACCACCCGGTGGGCCAGCAGCTGTGAAGACACGCCTCGGATGGACTTTACAAGGACCAGGGCAAGCCGTCAAGTCAAGCCCTGACGTAAGTCACTGCCTTTTCACATCTGCACCATCATCCACAAAGCTGCTCTCGTGTGTTGAGAAGTTATGACAGATGGATGTGCTCCCCTACCGTAGTGAGAAGCTGGCAGTTCAGTCAAGACAGGACCAAGAGGCAATTAAACTCCTTCAAGAACAAACAGTGAGAGTCAATATCAATGGCACTGAGTGTTATGCCACACCCCTTCTTCGAGTTAAGAACATGCCTCTCCTCAAAGCCAGCCCTGTAGCAGTACTGCCACTCCTGAGAGGCACAGAGAAGCGCTTAGCCAATTTCCCCGAGCAAGCTGCTGTCTACCAAGAGGAGATCAAGCTAGATCTTGTAGATTCTGGCTATGTCGTGAAGTTAAGATAAGATAAGATAAGATAAGATAAGAATGCCTTTGTTGATCCCACAGTGGGGAAATTTTCATTGTTACAGTAGCAAAGATATAGGTCACACAGGGGCGGCGGCATAATGTGGCCATTAATGTATAACATTGACGGCAAACATTTAGAATCAAACCTATGTAGATATACGCAGTAACATGTGTATATACACATGTGTATACACACCAACCTACATCTACATAAAAAATATGAGGAACACTCATTTCGGCCTGTACATAGTACAGAGGAAAAAATACTCTAAGTGACAGTGCTGCAGTGCTGTAGTGAAATGTAAGGAACAGCATTGGATAAAAATAAAACTAGACTAACAGTAGTGGGGAATGTTGAGTATTGCACGGTATTACAGTAGTGGGGAATATTGGGTATTGCACGATATGAGCTCAGGTGCAGGACTGCACAATTGCACTAATGACCGCCAGTTTGCAGAGACTACACAATGTTCTTGTTAAAGAGTCTGACAGCAGCAGGCAAGAAGGAACGGCGGAATCTCTCCTTTGCACAGCGAGGGTGTAACAGTCTGTCACTGAAGGTGCTGTGGAGTGCTGTTAGGGTGCCCTGGAGGGGGTGGTCCGGGTTGCCCAGCATTGATGACAGCTTGGCCAACATCCTCCTGTCCCCCACCGAGTCCACAGAGTCCAGGGAGCAGCCCAGGACAGAGCCACATAAGTGTATAAAAACATTTATGTCCACATTTTGTGATTTAAAAAAAAAAAAAATCTTTTTATACACTTTTAATAATCTTGACCAGTTTGTCCAGCCGCTTCTTGTCCCGGGCCGAGACGCCGCCTGCCCAGGTGACCACTCCCTGGAAGATGACCGATGCAACCACCGAGTCATAAAAGTTCCTGAGGAGTGTCCCCTGAACCCCAAAAGACCTCAGTCTCCTGAGTAGGAAGAGTTTGCTCTGACTCTTCCTATAGAGGGCGTCTGTGTTGTCGCACCAGTCCAGTTTATTGTTCAGATGAACACCCAGGTACTTGTAAGTTGAGACTCTCTCAACATCTGTTCCCCGGTACTGTTCCCCTGTACTGGTGCCGGTGAAGAGTGCTGGCGCCTACCGAAATCCAACACCATTTCTTTGGATTTCCCCACATTGATCAGGAGGCGGTTCTGCTGGCACCAGTCCACAAAACCCTGAGTAAGTTCTCTGTACTCCCGATCATCTCCGCCTGTGATGAGGCCGACAATCGCAGAGTCGTCAGAGAACTTCTGCAGGTGACAGGTAGGGGTGTTGTAGTTGAAGTCCGAGGTGTAGAGGGTGAACAGGAAGGGAGCCAAGACAGTTCCCTGTGGGGCCCCCGTGCTACAGAGGAGCGCGTCAGACACACAGTCCTGTGTCCTCACATACTGTGGCCGGTTTGTGAGGTAGTCCTGGATCCATGTGGTGAGGTGGTGCGCCACCCCCGCCCGCTCCAGCTTGTCTCCCAGTAGGGTGGGCTGGATGGTGTTGAAAGCACTGGAGAAATCAAAGAACATGATCCTCACAGTGCTCCCCGCCTTCTCCAGGTGGGAGAGTGAAGTGTGGAGGAGGTAGATGATGGCATCATCCACACTGATGCCAGGCTGATATGCGAACTGGAGTGGGTCCATTGAGGAGCTCACCAGAGTTGACAGACCACTAAGTAGAGAGCAGTGCAGAAAAGTGGTATATCCCCCACCATAAAGTCCAACATAATGGAAAGAACCGGGTGGTGTACAACTGCTCATTTCAGCTTCAAGGTCACAACCTCAACCAGCTCCTGCTACCAGGTCCCACTCTCAGCCCCGCCTTGCTAGCTGTGCTACTATGCTTCAGGGAACATGCAGCGATATCCGCAGCATGTTTCATCAGGTGAGGCTCTTACCAGCCGGTCGACCACTGTTGCGATTCTAATGGAGGTACATGCAACGGGACCACCCACCAAATGTGTCTGAGTCGCAGGTGCTTCCCTTTGGAACCACTTGCAGCCCCTGCTGTGCAACGTTCGCGCTGCAGAAGCATGTCATTGACCACAGCCAACCAGAAGACGACGTACGTGATGCCATCAACAAGTCATTCTATGTGGATAACTGTCTACTTAGTCTCCCCTGTCCAATAGCTGCCAAGACTCTTGTAGACAAACTGCGGCATCTTCTGGCTGATGGTGGATCTGAGCTGAGGCAGTGGGCAAGCAACAATCCCAGTGTCGTCAACCATCTTGCACCAGACATGAGGTCATCCAGCTGTGAGTTGTGGCTCAGCCAAGGTCAACGCGACCTCCAGGAGCCAGCACTTGGACTTCAATAGAATTGTAAGTCTGATTCTCTCACCTACAAGTACAGACACATTGACTGCCCTGTGACTACAATGAGGAACATCTATAGAGTTTTAGCCAGCCAATATGATCCTCTTGGCTACATTGTGCCTTATATCACCCGAGCTAAAGTCATACTGCGCCACCTTTGGGAGAAGAATAGGGAGTGGGATGACCCACAGCTCCCACAGGAGTTACTGGAGAGGTGGCATGAATGGAAGGCAGAATTAGTACACTTGTCTGAGATAATACTGCCTAGGTGCTACACTAGTCCCAGCCTTGATCAGCCTAACTGCACAAGAGACTTTCATGTATTCTGTGACGCCTCTGAGCAGGCATATGTATCTGTACCTTATCTGAAGACAGAGGATCCAGAGGGGAAGATTGAAGTTGCGTTCCTTGCAGCCCGATCACGTGTTGCCCCCAAGAAGCAGCAATCTGTTCCTTGATTAGAGTTGTGTGCTGCCCTGACAGGTGCACAGCTCTCAAAGTTATCATCACCAAGTTGACCCTGCCTATTCGCAGCTGCGCCTTATGGTCAGACTCAGCTACTGTCTTGGCCTGGTTGGGCTCAGACTCATGCAGATACAAGGTCTTCGTGGGTACACGTGTGGCAGAAATACAAGAACTGACAGAAGCCTGTACATGGAGGTACGTGCCCTCACGAGCTAACTCGGCCGATGATATAACCCGTTGCCCCACTCTTCAAGACATCAGCCAAGGTAGTAGATGGACCGATGGCCCGACGCTTCTGAAACAAACTCCAAGTGACTGGCCCGAACTACCTCCTCCAACTCAGGGTGGCCTTGAAGGTGAGCTTAAACATGTGGTGCTAACCCTGACCAGTTCAAGTCTTCCAGATCCTCTCCAATATAAGACGTGGGACAGCTTCTTAGAGACCACTGCGTGTCAGTTTCATGGGGCGGCTGACTCCAAGAACCCCATCATTGCTGATTCCTATGCTACTGCTGAGCTGGAAGCCCTACAACAATCTCAAAGAGAGCCATTCCCTGAGGATATCACCCAGTTAAAGGCCAACAAACCCACCGCCAAATCAAGTCGCCTTCTTCTACTTGCACCTGAGTTTGATGTAAAAACAGGATCATCAGAGTAGGAGGCCGTCTTCATCGTAATCCTATTCTGGCAGTGGAGGAAGTGCACCCCATCGTTCTGGAACCCAGACATGCTCCGACCAGACTCATTATAGAGGACTATGATGCAAAGCTACATCATCCAGGTCCAGAACGAGTGTTTGCAGAGATCAGAAGGAAATACTGGGAGCTACGTGGACGCGAAGCTGTACGCCACCATCAGAGATCCTGTGTGGAGTGCAAGAAGTGGAGAGGACAACCAAATCCTCCCAGGATGGCTGACCTCCCTCCAGCTAGACTGTGACTCTTCAAACCAGCATTTTATTCTACAGGCGTAGATTGTTTTGGGCCATACAACATCAAGATTGGACACAGAACAGAAAAGAGGTGGGGGATATTATTTAAATGTCTAACCACTAGAGCAGTCCACCTCGACCTGATCCCCAGTATGGACACAGATGCGTTCTTAAAGGCCCTGAGACGCTTCATAGCCAGACGAGGGAAACCCAAGGAGATTCTTTGTGACCAGGGACCAAACTTCCGAGGAGGAGAGCGAGAACTACAGGAAGCATTCCAAGAGCTTCATCCTGAGCTCAAGCAGCAGCTTGCTGGTCAGCAAATCAAGTTTGCTTTTAACCCTCCTGGATCCCCACACTTCGGAGGATGCTGGGAACGAGAAATCCGCTCATTGAAGACTGCTCTTCAAGTCACCATCGGAGCCCAAATAGTCACAGAGGAGGTGTTACGCACGGTCCTGATTGAAATTGAGGGGATGCTGAATTCCAAGCCCCTATGTTACACTTCATCGGAGATCGCAGACCCTGACCCCATTAGACCCAACTGTCTCCGTATGGGGCGGTGGGACGCCTCGCTACCACAAGTTGTCTATGAGGACGCAGAGATTCTTGGACGGAGAAAATGGAGACACAGTCAGATGCTAGCAGACCATTTCTGGCAGCATTTTCTGAGGCACTACTTGCCAGAACTTCAAGCGCGCCATAAGTGGCAGACCGAATCAGCTAATCTTCAAGTAGGAGAAGTTGTCATGATCGGAGACAACCAGCTGCCTTGGGCCTTGTGGCCTGTGGGGAAAGTCTCTCAGGTCTTTCCCGGACTGGACATCAGATCAGATCAGCTGAAGTGACTGTGAAGGGCTTACGTCCGACCTGTAGCAAGACTCATCAGCCTACCTGCCCTGCCTAAGGACAATTAATCACCACTTTGTGTATCCTTTTCAGTTGTTCATATTCACAGGTGAATACGGGGGCGGCTGTCGAAAAGGGTGCTCAAAGACTGCCGTTCTGACTCCTTTAAGGGGGTGGGGCTTGGAGCTCCGACTTGGGCAGGAATGAGGAAGGAAGAAAATAGAGAGACAGAAGAGAGATGGTAGCGAGACTTGTGCCAGTTATTGAAGTTTAAGTTCAAGCCTTAGTCAACAGTTTATCCTGCCTTTAAGTTGTGCGTGAGCCAAGTAAGTTCATAAGATAAGATAAGATAAGATAAGATAAGATAAGAAAGCCTTTTGTTGATCCCACAGTGGGGATTTCAGACGAAGAGTATATTATTTGTTGTATGTTGTTTCACTGCTATATTCACACGCATACAGTATTTGATGGCGAGTTAGTACCGCAATTTCGTCTCGTGTTTACAACTTGACGCTGTTCTCAGTTGTGTATTTGTGTTGTAATATTTACATTATTTAGATATTAATACCTCTTTATTTGTTTGTAGAACCACACTTTGACTTGAAGCATCAAGCCCTGTTGACTGAATTCAACTTCATTAAATGTCAGAAAACTCAAGATTCTCGTTATGGGAATTCTAACCGGACTGACAACAGTGATTTGGAATACCTACCAGCACAAAACAATTTACCTTTCTTTTAGGGTAGATGAGCTAATAATTGCAGCAAGCAACAGAGATCTACTCAATAGATTCAAAGACACAATGAAATCCAGATTTAATGTGAAAGAGCAAAATGGGCAAAATATCCTTCTTGGGCATTCAGTTTGAACAAGAGTATGAGGAAATCAAAACGAGTCAGAAAAGGTAGATCATAAAATTGCTTGAAAGATTTGGAATGTCAGACTGTAAACCCAGATACACACCAAGCAAACCAAGACTCGAGATAAAGAAAATGACCAAAATGAGGTTGTCAATCCTAAAGAGTACCGTGACATTCTAGGCAGCCTGATTTATGCCATATTGTACAAGACCTGTTATCAGCTGGATAGTGAGCAAATTGTCACAAACACGGGTGAAGCCAAAGGCAGGCAATTTAAGGACTGCTAAACATATTTTGAGATATCTAAAAGAACCCTTTCTTTATTGCTGGAGAGTCTTAACTTATTTTAACGTTATAGTGCCCGAAACATTGTTTTTGTGTGTGTATGTGCGTGTGTGTGGGTGTGTTCCATTGATGTTGTTTTTAATTTGATTGTATACGTTGGATGGCTGCCTGGCTCATTGTCATCGTGTGGATTTGTGAAGGGTTTGAATGTTAAACGCCTGATTTGTTTGGATTTGTTTGCACTAAAGAAAAAAAAAAATTAGTTGAGCTGCCGTACTTAGCGACCTTCTGCACATGCGTCGCTGATCGTCCAAATAATGGATTCATACCTCCCATCGACTGGAAGACCGAGCCCGAATGTTTTAATTTACTACTTTTACTGAAGTTTTAATATAATTTTAAACAGCAAAATTGCCGAAACAACAATCCGTGCCTCAAGGGTGACTCGATCCAAACTCACCAGATGTGGGAAGGGAGTATGCTTGTGGGGGACAACGTGGGACGCAGTTGACGCTCGCGACGGCCACCAAAAATGCATATGGCACAGCTTGTCAACTGTTATATAATAAACAGAGCTGGGCATTTGACCCTTTTGTGCCGGTCCGGCCGCGACTCTCCACCCTTGACCTGGGTACCCTCCCGGCCACGACCCTCCTCCCTTATTCATAAAAATCGCCCCCCAGCTCCAAAAAAAAAAAAGTGGCCGTGATTGACGCCGCCACGGGAGAGATGCTAACGCCAGAGGCATTTTAAGGATCATTAGCTGGCTAATTTACTCTTCGAACTCGCTGTGGACACGCTTCAAAATGCGCCTCTAGTACTTTACTACTTACCCAACTGCGTGTGCTTACTTCCATTGCGAGCCCCGGGTTGGTTTTGTCGTACTGTGTAATTATTTGGGTCCAACAGACAGCCAGAAGTCACATTCAATAAGTTACTTATTTATTTTATACGCCATCCTTCGTTCACGGCCTTCAAAATAAAAGCATACCAGCAAACCACTATACACAGCAGGTTTGCTACGGCGTATTTCCGGAAGTAGGAAAGATGCCAGAAGAAGTGCATGAACTCCACCTTGATGTGCCAGCGTCATATTTGAGTGCTGCGTGAAGCTTAATATACTCCCGGACACAAATTGTTTTGAAACAGTTAAGTTCCAAGTCACATGTCCACTGATAGTGTAGTGGTACACACGCCTGAGTTGTGTGCGGGCAGCGTGGGATTGATTCCCGCTCAGTGACAGTGTCTATGTGTGCCCTGCGACTGGCTGGCGACCAGTTCGGGGTGTAGTCTGCCTTCGCCCATTGACGGCTGGGATAGGCTCCAGCAATTCCCCGCGACCCTGTATAGGATAAGCGGTTTGGAAGATGACATGACATGACAAGTTCCAAGTCAGGTGGCGTCGCTTCAAAAAGACAGCGACAACAATGGATATTGTGCCTGCTACAACCATAAAGGGACCGAGATGACTAGACGATGCATTTAATTTTATTGCCAAACTAGTTTGCTTTGCAGCAGCAACGAGCTGTGTCCTGCATCCTCTCTCTCCTCCTCTCCGTGTAGGAAACTGTATGTCATCGCAACATGTGACATAATGGACCGATCAGAGCAGCAACAATTCCTGATGGGTGCGTGGCATGTGTTGCAGACCTGTCGCCAACTGCACAATGCGTCAGTCACGTGAATCAATGCGGCAGTTGTCGCTCGCGCCGACGCGGGAGTAGAAAGAAGCCTAAAAAGAAGCCTTTCACTGAGTAGGCTGAGATTAAATTTGGCCGCCTCGCGACCACGTCAAACGCATGAGGGCCGATTAGTGGGCCGTACTAAAATCCACTTCCAGCCATGCTTAGTCCAGTCATTTTTTAAAAAGCCCCCACCCCCCGCCCAAAAAATGGGAATTCTGCTGTGCCGGAGGGTCCCCGTTCCGCCCCAGGGACCGACTGCCCAACTCTGATAATAACCTGGAACAAAATAACAATTATAGGTCTACAAATAAAAACACAGAATTGCAGTTGAAATTATCTGCAGTTACAAAAATACAACACAAACTGCTAGTAAAAAGCTAAATCTCTGAGACATTAATATCAATAGGACAGGGGCGGAGCCAGCACGTGGCTAACGGGTGGGCCTGAATATTTCTCACACTGAGCACAATCCTCCTATCCCGACACATCGTATATTCAAATAAAATGACAAACTGAAAATTATGAAGTTCAGATCCTCCTTAGACAACCACAATTATACCATTCTTAATTGTCAATACAATAAAAAAAACACAACGAAACACAAATTCAAAAATAGTTTCATAATAATTTACAAAAAATTAAAAAGTATATATTTTTTCATGAATCTCACTGGGTGGGCAGTCTGTCAACTGCGTGGGTCTGTGCACACCCAGGCCCACCAATAGCTCCGCCCTTGTAATAGGACCTCACAATAAAGGCTAAAATTAGTCAGTCTCATCATATCTTGATGTAGATGCACTTTAACAATAGTCACAATCACACAATAGAACCTTTTCAAATCTCAAGTCAACATATGAAGTGCAGTAACAATTTACTACAGTAACAGAGAGAATCCTAAAGACAGGCTACTACAACTATACTGCAATTCACATTATTTTCAAACTAAACAGCCACAGCATAAAACGAAAATAAAAAAAAGAAGTATATCAAAGATAGGAGATAACAATACTGTAAGTACAATAAATTCAGTTGTAAACAAACGTGTCCACCACATAGCAGCACTTTCAGAAGCAAGGAAAGCACTGATGAAACACTTTAGGTTATGTCCATCACAATTCAAGTTTTTCAGTTTTCTCCATAACAGCAACCGCAGCCACAAAGTTCACAGAAAGCTTTATCTGACTTTATCTGGCTTCACCCACGGACAACGGAGTTCCCAGACCTGTTGTAACTGCATTTCATTTTCTTTGCAGTCTTCTTACTTTCCTTAGAGTCCTCCATTTTTATTAATTCATCACAAATTTCTGGAACACGTTGCAAAAATGCTTGTTTTTGGTAGGCGTATCTTTATAAACAATTATTGCCTGCATGTGCGCCCAGCTGTTTGATTGACAGCATATCCCTGCCTCTCACAGTCTTGCACGCAGACAGTCACACTATACAACCCACACACACCCTGCCCGAGACCCGCCCCCATAAGAGCTTCCACTGTGTGTTGTCTGCTCTCCTCACACAGACGTTTAATAAAAAAGAAGATTTTAGACACACGTTTGAAAATTGGTGCCTGCCGATTAGACATGCAGGACAGCGAGTCAATTTGCAGGATGCATCAAAAATCATTAAAATGCGGGACAGTCCCGCTCAAATCGGGACATATGGTCACCCGACGTGCCTCCATGGTTCTTTAAGCAGAGGCGTACGTCGATGACGTCACACGCACTGTGCCAATACTGCAATTTTGTACACTTGTTACCTGCGCTCTCGAACACTATATGCACTTCGACTACGTGTACACATCAGTGAGGGCCGTGGGGTGCAAGTGTGGCTATTGGGATTGGGTCTGTAATGTTATGAGTGATCGAGCAGCCCTGTCACCAACCCAGTGACGACTTTACTTCCCATTGGCTCGCAGCGCGCATGAGCCGTGTATTGGCAGAGCCATCTAATGCTCTATGGTGGAAGCGTTGTCATTTAACCCGGAAACACTCGTCTATAAACTCGTTTTATGACCTAAAATGGCGGAGTCGCGGTCAGAGGTGGACGTCTTGGTCCAAAGAGTAGTTAAAGACATTACTAATGCATTGAAGAGGAACCCTAACATGTGAGTTTGACTATCTGTTTTGTTTACTGACTAAATATGCGTCTGGTATTTATCATGACTCGATCGTCGCTGTTGACCATCGGTTTATCTATACGCCTGGAATATATATCCTGGCATGTGAGCGCATCAAGCAAAGTTGACTTTTTTTCTTTGCATGCTTCTTGGGTCGCCCATTGATAGAGAATCGTTGTTTCTCTGACCGGTTAGGTTAAAAATGGTCGTTTTTATTACAGTGATATTTGAAATAACAGCTTGCTTGATGCCATGTAATGCCCGTGGAGGTTCGACGCGACTAGTCAATCATTAATAAGTATGTCAGAACTAGAAATTAACCACCGCTGTGTATACGACGGTCTATACTACAATTTATACTTTTTTGTATCTTGTTTTACTTTTTCACTCTAATTTCAAAAGGGCTGGACCATTATATCCGTGGCCATTTAAAAAAAAAAAACAGTCTGTCTGCCTTTGATTTATTTGGAGGGGGAGTGCAAATAATTCCAACTACATTTGGAAAATATTTGGATTTGTCTTGCTGCAAATCTTGTTTAGAAATCATTTTAAATTTACATGCATTTTATCTGCAAATCTTGAAACTCAACGACTCGAACCCAACAACAGGTTTAGTAGCGCCTGAGCTGTTTACAAAAATAAAACATTAAGATAAAAAAACCTTTGTGAAACTACAGCAAAGTTGTTAACAAATTAGAGCAAAAATGGTGAAAGGTTATTGCATACGTGATTCATCTATGCTGTTGAGACTTCTTATCATAAGGTGTTAT
>NC_141221.1:29177500-29217500 GCF_054856515.1 Filicampus tigris
TAATTGTACAAATCGACTTCAAAAGTATGCTGTCGAGTATTTTATGTAACACCAAAATGCATCTACTCTTTTGAGGTTTAGTTCCAAGTAAAGTATCCAAAGAAGTTTCAGGAAGTCTGTTGGGAAAGTGAAGAAACCGTTTTTAGGCAAAATTCCAAGTCTGGAGATAACGGAAAAAAATTGAATTCGGCAGATCAAATTTAGATGAAAGGTCGGCAAAAGACGAAAAACCACCATTCTCATAAAGATCATTAATCGTCCGAAGTCCTTTATCATGCCAAATTCTGAAAGCCACATCAGTGTTAGAATGTAAAAAATTAAAATTCCTCAGTAAAGGCGTAAGCACGGATGGGCCAAGCAGCCTAAAACGCTTTCTCAACTGTCTCCAAATAGCTACAGATTCCCGAACAATCGGGTGATCTCCGATGTGGGATAGGGACAAAGGGAGTGATGTGATAAGTATTGATAATAAAGATTAGTGACTAGATAATTTCTCCATTCTTACCCAGGCAAAAATGAAAGTAAAAATGAAATCTTTGTTGCTACTTAAAAAATGTGCGTAATGCTGCAAAAAGATGAACAATGATTGATTAGTTTAAGTGAATAAAACTCCATCCATTATCCAGTCCGCTTATCCTCACAAGGGTCGTGAGCGTGCTGGAGCCTATCCCAGCTGTCTTCGGGCAGTAGGCGCGGTACACCCTGAATTGGTTGCCAGCCAATCGCAGGGCATACAGAGACAAACAAACATTCTCACTCACAATCACACCTAGGGGCAATTTAGAGTGTCCAATTAACCTTCCATGCATGTTTTTGGAATGTGGGAGGAAACCCACGCAGGCACGGGGAGAACATGCAAACTCCACACAGGAAGGCCGGGGCCGGACTTGAACCCACGACCTCTGCACTGTGAGGCGGGTGTTCTAACCAGTCTACCGCCGTGCCGCCCTGAATAAAACTCCAAATATTGAATTTTTAAAAAATCAAGACCATGTTGATTATTTGATTTATTTGTGCTGACCTAGTTGGAAGGCCCGACGCAGTCACGTAGTAGCCCTGGGCTAACCTACAGAAACAGTGTTAATTTATGCCACTGTTAGAAAACCCTGAAATTTTAAAGTACAGTAAGTATTCTCTAGTAATTAATTGGGCTGCCATGATTAGTTGACTAATCACGACGACGTAGACGATCAAAATCGCCGACAATTAATTTCAATTGTCGATGTGTCATTTATTTATATATCTTTTTATTATTTATTATTCACATTATTTTTCTGTCGAGACTGCCACGTCTCGCTCTTCTCCCCCTGCCTGTTTTCCTATCTGCAACGCACATGTGCAGTGGTGGTAATCCGGGTGATGTAAACAGAAGCATTGTGGATAAAGTAGTGTAAGCCTACACAGTCAGGGCTAATTCGTGTTGGCAACAGAGTCCGAAGGTTATGGCGCATTTCACCAAATATACTCAATAAAATGCAAACCTGCCTTTCATGACAGCACGATGGGGATGCCCGATCATTTAAAACAAGGAAGCAAGTTATGGTTTATGCCTGATTTCATATCTGACATAGGCACAGTTGTGTCTAGAAGCTAGCTGCAGTTAGCATACACACGTTACGGTGTGTTTGATGTAAGGCTCCTATTTGATACGCTAACACATCGTAGCATCTTCTATGGATTAAGCAGCCATTATTCAGTAAACCCGCGTTGATTAACAACCAAAACTCTGTATGTTTATGCCCGTGGTGGACATCGAAGCAGGAAGCGCACACTTGCTCTCTCTCTCTTTCTCTCACTCGCGAACGGAGGGATGCGTTCTTGAACTGGGAAATATCAGCACTCAACACAAAAACGACATATGTGCCACACATCGGCATCACATAACAATAAAATCCATAATTCAATTTGTTGTAATATACTGTTATAGTGCAAAAAAAAGGTCTTTTTTTTGTTACAGGTGCATACCATATTTTGATTGTGTAGATCAATTTACTACTTTTAAACTATGCATACTAGTGAAAAGCATAACAAAACCTTTTTGATAGTTTAAATTAACGCAAAATTAAAAACCAATACAAGAACCAATACAAGTGTTTATTTTAGTTTTCTTTAGCACAGAGCATTTACCCAATTTACTCCTCTGATATTCACTACCTTCCGTTAAAAAAAAAAAAAAAGTCTTGGTGCCCAAGAAGAGTGAATACTTGTACATATACAAGTTCTTCATTTTGTATTCATAGATAATTTCACTGTATTGGTGCAACTCTGCATAGTGTATAGTTTTGGTTAAATTTTAAAACGCACTAAAGAATTACAGCAAAAAATTGTTAGGCCAGAGTATCAATATAAGTCGCTCCTTTATTTATAAACCTGTCAGGAATGATGGCTTAAGTTGCAAAGTTTAATACAGGTTGAATGTACTATCATCTTGTCTAGTTTGTACATAAAGAATTTAAGCTGTAAGCGAATGATGCTTATTAAAAGAGGAGCAGCTTGCTACTGCGATTTTCTGCAATTTATATATTATCCAATTGCTAGTCGATCTAACATTACTAACAGTAGTCGTGATTAGTCGACTAGCAAATTAATCGTTTGTTGCAGCCCTAGTAAGGAATCATATTTTCTATGGGTCTAACTGTACACTCGGGTGTATTAATACGTTTCGGTATGGCATGTTCGGTTTGGTCCACTTGCGTTTGGTTCGGTCCACTTATTAGAGCGAGCATACGCACGGACGCTGACTGCTTGCATGCGGGAGACGAGAGTGGCGGCACAAAAGAGAGAGCCAGCAAAGAGCCAGAGCTCGAAGGTGCCCGCGTACACTGCGGTCTCCTGTTTGGGAACATTCTGTCTTTCCTTTTCCCCATCGCCGATGGGGAAAGGTGCGTGGATAAGTCCGAAAGTTGTGTGCCGACATTGCTACATGAAATTGGCGGCTATGTTGCGGCTGGCGGCTATGTTGCGGCTAGCGGCTAGCCCGTCAAACAACACGGTATCATCCGACTGTGAATATTTCTGAGACGAGGAAGCTGTTTGTTATGAAGAGACTGAGACAGCAGCGTGCGTTCAAGCGTGTCTGTATTTCCTTGTTTTCACATCACGTAACCCATGCCTCCCACCTGCTACTGGAGCATACCTTTACAAGAGGGGGGGCAATACCACAATCCCTAACAGAACCAAAGAGTATTTTTAGCCCAAAACGTCAAACTTAAATAGCGAGATTTATCATATTGTAGCGTCTTCCAGGAACACACCGTCAGACGTAATTTAATTATCACGTTTTTATTAACCCAAGTACAACTGCTCCCGCTCTTCTTCCTCCGCTGCTCTACTCGCTTGCCGTACGATGCATTCATGAACCTCGGAAACATCACAACTCAGCAACACCCAAGTCCAACCACAACACAGATAACCCAATTCGTGACAATATGCTGTTGAACATTCATAGATTTCAATGCCAAAAAAGTGTATACAATTTCATAAAGACTTTTTTAAAGTGTTTTTCATTATAAAAAGAGTTTTAATATAGTTAGCAATAATTGTAAATGTTATTGTGTGTATTTTTTTCATCACCAAAAGTCTATACATGTATACATTATGGCAACTTGTCTTTAACTTGAATACTTAGATGTGTCATTGCTGCTGAGTGTTTAGATTTCAGTGTCTTAGTAATTTACAAAATTAAGAGATCTTTATTGGTTAGTGTATTTTTTATTATGGTGTAATTTCTTAGAATATTTATTTTTTCTAAAAAATGTACCATTTCATCTTGTCGTGTTTTCAAAATAAACATATATATTTTTTTAAATCTGTTTTTTTTGTACCGAAAATATACCGAACCGAAATGTGATTTAGCGTAGCGTTACACCCCTAATATTTTCATTGTCCAATTTTTCCTTATAACGGAATTTCCCTATGTGGAAATGAAACATGTCCTGTATAAACCTGCAAGTATGTTAACAAAATATATGTGTAACAAGTTAACAACACAAGCAATATAATGCAAAAAAAATATTTTCCCAAAATATTTTATTAAACAAAAACTGCACTATAAATTACAGGTATATGAACAAAATACAGTACATTACAACAAACATGGTCCAAATACTGTTGAAAAAAATACTGTCACACCAATGCAGTACAGTACTGTACTTAACCACAGTAAACTCTACTGTATTTTAATGTTGATTGATTGAATGTCTTGGGGGGAGAAAATGAGTCTATTTTGATTTGTTGTGTTGGCGTAGAGGTAATTGTCATGGCTTGTTAGTGCTGACCTGTATTCATGATGTTTTGTCTCCCTCTGCAGCTTGACGCAAGCTGTAAAATGGCTGTAAACACGTCAAGCTAACATGTCGCTTAGCAGACTAAGTGAACTATGAATTGGAGGTGGTGTGATTAAGTCTGCCAATAAGAAGACAAGTTAGAAATATTGGGGACAGTCAATTATGCTAAAGCACCTGCAGAGGGAGACAAAACATCATAAATACAAGTCAGCACTAACAAGCCATGACAGTAATAATGTGTTAATAATTTCACACATAAGTCGCCCCAGAGTATAAGTCGCACCCTGGGCAAACTATGAAAAAAAAATGCGACTTATAGTCTTAAAATACGGTATGCTGGTCCGTAAACAGTTGGGGTATGACATTGCAGATTTATTTGTTTCCTTCAGCCTTCCCTAGTAGCTGATTGTAATTGGGAGTGTCACATGTCTCCAAATTCTCAATTGGATTTGATTTTCCATTTAGTCACGATTCAATTCATTTCTAATTTTTTTGTTTGTTTGTTTGTTTTTTTTTGTTTGTTTTTTTTTTTTTTTGGCAGCAGCTCAGAGGCCTATGCCATGTTTAGGCTGGTTGGTGAAACATGGCCTATGCCATGTTTAGGCTGGTTGGTTTTATTCTTTGAATTTAGACTTAGACTTTAATATTTGTAAGAATAATGTCTAAATAATATTTGCCTTTTGTCTCATTTGTATCATGCAATATAGAAATTAGATCCTTAGTCTTGTTCTAATCTCGGACTAGCCTGCTTTGTGTGCCTTGCCTTCACACATGCATAATAATGTTACACACACACGCACACACATAGACAAAACAAGCTCAGAGTTTTCCAACTGCTTCCGTTACCCTGAGAGCTGGAACACCTTTGTAGTCAGGGACCCCTAAGAAAATAAAAAGAGAGGAGGCGGAGGGGCTGATCAGAACGCTGTGAGGAATTGTAATTGTACAGTTCAAAAAGACAATATTGTGTTGAGTGTCTTCTCACCTCATTGTGTGTGTTATTTATCAATGTCTTCAGTGGTGTGAACCTGACATTAAATTGGTCCTTCGAGCCGGATCCCTTTATACCTGAAGTTTCCATCTGCTGAGTCAACCTCCAGGTAAAGACCATGGCCACGGTACTAAGACCCTTTCCGGGACTTGTCCTCGGCTCTGCTTCTGGGAACTGAAGGTTGACCGAAAGCCGGATGAGTGAAAATACTCATGTGGATGAGTGAATTGCGCGTCTAGGTAACCGCTGGTAAAACCTTGATAATACTAGTCCCTATCAAGTAAATGCAAGACAGAGTAAGTCTATAAAACCGTGAAGAGACTGAGTAAGTCTATAAAACTGTGAAGAGACTGAGTAAGTCTATAAAACTGTGAAGAGACTGAGTAAGTCTATAAAACTGAAAGGGCGACGGTGTCCTGTACGTACTTAAACTCTGTGATAAAATGCTGCTAAAAGTGTGACTGTGCAACCTGTGTGAGTGAAAATAAACAGGGTTATAAGTGGCAACTTTGTGTGGAAGCATTGGCAAGAATCCTCCGCCACTTGTAGTAGAAGCTTGAGGATTGCCACCCTGATTATCACCCTGTTTTAAGGTAAAAGTCGGGTGTCCCACAACTGACTCTACATAAAAAGAATGGGGATATCTAACAGTAAAACCGTTGATAAAAGCGATCCTAACACTACCTTGCATATAAAGACTAGAAATTTGTGGAGCGTCATTGTCCTTCCAAAATAAAACACTTAAACCTTTGAATAACAAAATAGAACTTTGCTGGCCATCTTAACACACAAAACTGAACAAATCTGCAGGATAAAATAAGAACTAAACGCAAAAACAGTGAAAAGAAAATGGAAAACGATGGGTTTGAGGACATAAGCTATTGATAATTAATGGCACAAAGATGTGAGAAGGGGTCAAGTAAGATGGACAATGTTATGTTTCATAGAGATGACGACGAGACAGGACCAGTGGCAGTAAGAGAACAGAATAAGAGAGACAGGGAAGTAAAACTAGAGACTTGCTCACAGACCTCCATTTATCCCGCTTTACCCTTAAACATAGCACCACCTCAGTTTGAGTCAGAATCACGAAGGGTGTTGAGGTCTGAGGGATTTCGGACAGGAGTGGTCACGCACATTAGGGAAAATGATGTCACCAACTTCAGAAGTAACTCAATTTGACTGTAACCAGGCAGATACATATTCAGTGATTGAAGTGGCTAACCCAAACATACAAGACGGACAACGGCCAACCATGTTGGTCCATAGAACATGGACACAGTAAGATGTGAAAAAGGCCGTAGAGGGCGTCACGTCTCATTTAGATGTAACACCTGTAAAACCTTTTTAAGGAGTACAAGTACACATAATAGGATTCCAATGATTACTGTGAAAAAGCACTGAAAAGACCTGGAAAAAGATGCAGAAAACTGGATGTTTTCGTGAGCCGGGAACGCCCACTGGCCGCGCCGGTGAGTTTGACCCAGTGCGTGCTGACGTCACTGAGCCAATGTGGTCAGCTCAGAGCGATGACAAGCTCTCGGTAAGTATTGGTCACTCCGTTTTTATTGTTTAATTAAAGAGGTTTCAGAGCACACAGTAGCCAAGTCATACTGCCATCTAGCTTTTATTAAATGGTAGCAACATGATTGGAGAGAGGTTAACCATCTTGTAACATATTTTATTGATTGAGAGTGTCATTTTCCTCATTGTGATAGAAATGTTAATTATTCACAAGTAGTAGTATTTTTTTATGAAGTAATGTTGAATATACATGTCCTTCTACAACAAAATGGCATATTGTGATAAAGTTCATTATCTTCCATAATGTAATGATAAAAATTAAACTTTCATATATTTTAGATTCATTGCACACCAACTGAAGTAGTTCAAGCCTTTGTTTTAATATTGATGATTTTGTAAAATAAAATCTCAATTCTCAAAAAATTTGCATATCATAAAAAGGTACTCTAAACGCGCTATTAACCTAATCATATGAATCAACGAATTAACGCTAAACACCTGCAAACGATTCCTAACACTTTTAAAAACTCCCAGCTTGATTCATTACTCAAAACCACAATCATGGGTGAGACTGCCAACCTGACTGCTGTCTAGAAGGCCAACATTGACACCCTTAAGCAAGAGAGTAAGATACAGAAAGAAATCTCTGATCGAATAGGCTGTTCCCAGAGTGCTGTATCAAGGCACCTCTTGGGAAGTCCGTGGGAAGGAAAACATGTGGCAGAAAATGCTGCACAGAAGAGGTGACCGGATCCTGAGAAAGATTGTGGAGAAGGGCCGATTCCAGACCTTGGGGGAGCTTTGGAAACGTTGGACTGAGTCTGGAGTCGATACATCCAGAGCCACTGTGCAATAGGCCTGTGCGGGAAATGGGCTACAGGTGCCGCATTCCCCAGGTCAAGCCACTTTTGAACCAGAAACAGCGGCAGAAGCGCCTGACGTGGGTTACAGAGAAGCAGCACTGGACTGTTGCACAGTGGTCCAAAGTGCTTTTTTCGGATGAAAGCCAATTTTGCATGTCATTCGGAAATCAACATGCCAGAGTCTGGAGGAAGACTGGTGAGAAGGAAATGCCAAAATGCCTGAAGTCCAGTGTCAAGTACCCACAGTCAGTGATGCTCTGGGGTGCCATGTCAGCTGCTGGTGTTGGTCCACTGTGTTTTATCAGGGGCAGAGTCAATGCAGCTAGTTTAATGCAGATTTTGGAGCACTTCATGCTTCCATATGCTGAAAAGCTTTGTGGAGATGAAGATTTCATTTTTCAGCACGACCTGGCACCTGCTCACAGTGCCAAAAGTACTGTTAACACTAGAACTTCCTTAGCCGGGTTTTTTAATCCGCCTACCTTGCGCTTCCATTCGGGATTTTTTTAACCCAGGGATAGTGGGTGTGTCAAGGGATTAACCGAGCTATTGTTATGTTAAAGTGTAGTAGCCCGAGAAGCCACCCCCTACTTTGCAATGCAATTACATCCCCCCCCTCCCACCACTTCATTGACCATTTGTTTGGAAGAGAATCCTACATTTTGTAAGCTTCCCAGTAGTAGTTGGGTTTGTTCATGCTCCTTCTGCGATGTTTGCTTTTTGCATTCTTCCCGAGTTTACGATTTTGCAAGAAATCATCGCATATTGGAGTTTTGGTGAGTTTTATTGAACACAGAACAAAAAACATATCCACGCAACAAAAAATATACTTTTTCCTCATGCAGTGTGTGTGTGTGCGTGCGTGCGAATGTGTGCGTTATAGAATGACCACTGTACGCATTCCCACGGCATTTCTGTTCTGCATGTTCCACACGTATTTTTCACAGAGCACACATTGCTTGGTGGCATAATTTCTGTTTTCATTGTTTTCATATTATTTCCTATTATTTCGTTTCCAGCAAGAAAGTGTTGTTATCTTTTTATTTCGGGGGAGATTTTAGACCAGGGGTGTCAAAGTGAAATTAACGGCGGGCCACATAAAATAAAAAAAAAAAATTACAAGCCAAGGGCTGGACTGATCGAATGTTCATTGAAAATTTGAAATTTGTCCAGATTTGATCGGGTCCTCCTTCTTGCCTGCTGATGACGTCACGCTTTACGATATATTTCTCTAATATATTTCTTTGTCACTGTGTTTGTCATCCCGTCTGCTGTGTTTGTATGTTCTGAGTTACGATTGAAAAAATTAAATTACAAAACGGACAGTATTGCCACTTTGACGAGAATCTTCAGAGTCGTTGACGTGCCGACTGAAGACGAGCTCGTACGTCACTTCTGCTAGTGACCCGAGAAGAAGCCGTTGCCTGTTTTGTGACACATCAGCGGAATGATTGCGTTTCCCCTGCCGAATTGGCAAAAATGGCCTCCATGCCATGCCGCATTGAAGCAGTCATTTCCAAAAGGATTACCGTCCAAGTATTGAGTGCATAACTGAACATAATTATTTGAAGGTGAAGGTAGACTTTTTTTTGTATTAAAAACACTTTTTTTTTAATTGGTCGGATGACATACATTTTTTGAGATAGGGATTTTTGTTTTTCTTCACTTTTTTGCCAAAATCATCAATATGAAAACAATAAAAGGCTTGAACTACTTCGGTTGGTGTGCAATGAATCTAAAATATATGAAAGTTTATTTTTTATCATTACATTATGGAAAATGAACTTTATCACAATATGCAATTTTTTTTAGAAGGACCTGTACATGTACAGTATACTGTATGCATAAATGATAATAGAAATATAGATATGGTATCAAATGTCACTGTGTGTTTAATATGCATCAGACATTCCCTCCAAGATTTCGTAGGCATTTTTGGCGGTCTGAAATGCCTGAATTCGTGGGCAATTTTCCTAAAAGTTAAAATTTTTTTCTCAAAACCTTATTTGTTTACAATTAATCCATGAAGGACGGGAGTGCATAACCGCTTTTCTACCACTAGAGCTGGGAGCGCTGTTGCGTCTTTCTACCCTTAAAGCCGGGAGAACGTACACGCCATTTTCTTTTTATTATGTAATTATAGGTCTCTTAACCAATAAAATGCATCAGAATATACACGTGGCGGTGCCGTAACCCAGTGGAGGATGTTCCGGAATTCTTGTGAATCATAATGGTGGTCATCCGTTGATCGCAGGAGCTCTGAAATGAATAACTGCAGTGATATAGGCAACGCGCTTGTGGACTTTGAACCAGTTGAACGTGATATATAGTTCAGATATGTTTGTAGAAAATGACAATATCGATGTCTTTGTAACAGAATAGACGATGGAAATTACCACTTGATTTGTTTACATTAAAAATACTCCTTCTCTTGCACTGACAATTTATTTTTACATCTTCGATTGAAACCGTAAAGATCAATAAACTCGGGCCTGTGTGCAAGCCACATGTCTAAGGTCTCAAATTCTTTTGGAATTATATTTCTGTGTGCTACAGGGGCTCAGGTATTAATTATTATGTAGGTGTTGAATTTTTGGGAAAACTTCAAGTTTCAAGGGTAATTCCAAAGATGACCTCAGGTTTTGGGGAGCTGTTGAGCCAGGCGCTTTAGGCTTTAATGGGCTAAGCAAACATTTTCAACAAAGTTTAAGAAGATTTTTACAAAAGATGTTTGAAATAGCAACAGTTAATTTACAAATGTGTATATTCTATATTGAAAAATGATATCAGCACACATTTCCTCTCAGCTTCTGGAGTTGTATCAAATTCATATCTGCAACAGTCCTTTTCTCAATGTGGCTCCTCAGTGCCTCTTCTTTCAAGTAGACTGCATATAAATATACCGGTACATTTTTTTTAAGCTAATGATAAGCCAGAATGGCTCCTGCATTGATGACTCTCTCTTTCGGGGATCGTCTCATAAGGCCCTGATACACCAAAAAGACGCTGGCCAACAGTGACAGACGCTTACCCCCTGTGGCGTCCGGCCGGCTGTCGGCATGTCACGCTGGAGGAATACACCCGCAACGACAGACAGCGACGCTGACCATTAAAGTACCTTCTGCGAATGCATAATATGTAATACACTTCCATATCATCGGTGGCGGTTGTCACCATCTCATGGTTAGAAAACTCCAACCGGAAAGCTGTTGACCGAGGGCGGATTCTAAAAACGTAAACGATGCATTCAGCTCTATTCGCTCACGATGAACTCCCACGCGAAGCAAACCATCACGTTCTCGACACGGTATTGTGAAATACTTACAATGTCAACCCTCGCTCTTGTATTTGTAAGATTAAGGCAGCGAAGGCATGCTCACTGTTTTTCCACATTTGTCATTTCACATTGGTGCGCTGCGCGCTGATTTGCTAGCTAACAGCCAATCAGAGTGACCAAATGTCACGACTGGCGACGCCGATTCAACGTGGGTAAACTCCCCCAAGGTGCTTACAGACGGGTTACGACACTACGACAGTGGTGACTACACTAATCAGACGGTGCTTAAATACACCACGACGCTTAACGACCTCCGACGTCGTTTTGGTGTATCAGGGCCTATAGAGGGGTGGTCACTAACAGTGGGATGTTGGAAGTTTCACTGATCTGAAAAGAAAGGGACAACTTTTAGCACTCTTAGATGTCTTTTTTCCCCAACTGTGTGCCTTGATATAATGTAATATCACATCATCAGTGAAATAACTACAAGTGGGCAATATATCAAATTCTTAAAACAATTTTTGAATGTTAGGTGCATGTGGAAACATGTAATAGTACATTTACATGTTTTTAGTGTGATGATAGTAAAGTAAGGTGTTGTACCAAAGGGAGACGGTGCAACTTCTTCAGTTGATAATTTTGTACATATTTCAAATTTGTCTGATGGTAAAACTTCAGCTAACACATTTAAAGACAAGTTTAATGGTTGATTTACGTCAGCATATTGCCCAACTCTCTGCTTAACTTAAGTTATTCACATACACATTTTATATTACTAAGTTTCTCAAGTTAATTCGTTCGCTTCCATCGCTTCCGTGAGTATTTCTTCGTGACTTCTGCTACCGCTGCTATTTCCAGGAGGGTGCTCGTGGAGCCATTTTAGTCAAAATAACCCCAGTTATGTGAAATGTTCATTTTTAAAACGCAGTTGTTGCGGGAAAGTTGCGGTGTTTAAACAACAGTTGCGGGAAAGTGCAATTTCGCTGGATTTTCTTGATTTTCTTGATTTTTGCATTAATAGTTGCGATCGCAACTTCGCGAAATCCTGGAGGGACTATAGTGTGTCAATATTTTACTCTGGGCCAGTGTCTGTCCCAGTAGCCATTTCCAATCAAACTTGTGATCATATAACACTTGTCTAACCAACTATTTTCATTTTCTTTTGTAACTTCTACGTTCTCTGAGCAAATCAGCCCAGCTCCGGTGGCATCTCAATATTCTCAGAGTCCCCGGAGTCACTCCAGCATCATTGTCAAGTCTCATCCATGGCTGTCATCACTGCATGTCCATCTCCACCTTCAATTCTGCAGCTACTCCTGAAAATATGATGACAATTATATTGTTTGAGATGATGGCATAACCTATGTAAAATAATCCTGTAATTAAATTATTAAAATAACTAAATGATAACATTGATGAATGTAGCTCTGAATAAAAAACATTAAAAACAAAAACAAATCCCAAGTATTGTTGGCTGCATATAGTATGTTGAGACAAGAACATGAATTAGTGTTTTGCTGCTTTATAATAGAAAAAAACAAATATTTCCAAAACCAAAGTTGTTGAAACGCAGTAATACTAATACAGACCCTTGTAAAATACAGGCCCTTATAAAGGTGCCTTGTGCAATTTTTTTCTTAAAAATATACCTGGCAAATCACATGCATGTGACAAGTTTGACAACAAGGTGGAAGGCTAAATATTTTTCTCAAATCCATTAAAACCTTCAATACAGAAATACTGACAGTTAATGAAAACAGTTCGGTACGCTAAAGCATTGTAAAGTGGTTCATTTTCATTGACTGTCAGACAATAGCCTCTATTAATTTTGCATCAGCAGTTATATGTGCATGTGCAGTATACGTTCTCTCTTGCATGATGGTGGCTGTGATTGAACTGTGTGTGTGTGTGTGCGTGCGTGTGTGTGTGCGTGGGTGCGTGTGTGTGTGTGTGTGTGTGGGGGTGTGTGTGTGTGTGCGTGCGCGTGCGCGTGTTACTAGATTTTAGTTGTTACCTATTTTCAGAATGGCTTTCAGAAATGGTTGTCTCAAGTGCTTTATAAATACAACTGAGTTGAGTTGCGTTGCGTTGCGTTAGGATGCTTCTGCCCAGCAGGTCCAATGATGTCTCCCTCTTTTTCCTGCAAAACCACATCTTTCGGGAACCGAAACAGGCTCGCGCTGTCCTCCCGTCGGTTCAATCAAAAGACACCAACACTACGTGGCTGCATAATCCCAAGTGAAACAAAAAACGAAATGACTCAGAAGAGAAAACACGATGTGCACAGTTCACCGCTGCCAGCCAGCAAGTCAGACATGGGGTTCAGATATGTCATAAGCACCGCCCCTTGATTTCGTAGTGAAGACGCCCAAGCGTAACGCTAAATCCATAAAATACTATGTCAATTTGTATCAATAAAAAAAAAAGGATTGCGAGATGGATATTTTATGGTTTAATACAACATATTAAAATGTGTACAAATTGTGTCACACACATTTCAAGTGACATAAACAACAAGTCTGCTTCTCTATGGAGTGGAAATATCCAGTTTACAAACCCAGAGGCAGAGTACCAGACGTCAACTCAGTACACACTGTAGGAGTTTCCAGAGACAGAGTACCAGACATCAACTTTGCACACACTGTTAGGTTGAATGTGACATGTGTTTCAGGACAAAATGGTCTTTTAACAAAACATTACGTACTGTACTTTAAGTTTTAGTTTTAGACAAAACTTCATTTGACCAAGTGTGCTTATACCTTTCAAAATAAAGTTCTTTAATCTCTCCATTGTATCTCGATTTATTCCTGTAGATAACTGGAAGTGAACATCAGCAAAAATGTTTTCCATCTGCCCACTCCAAACAGTGGCCACGCAAAGTATTCATACCCCTTGAAATATTTCCCTTTCTGTGTTATTGCAGCCATTTGCCAAAATCAAGAAAGTTAATTTTATTTCTCATTAATGTACACTCAGCACCCCATCTTGACAGATAAAAAACTGAAATAAATGTATGAAAAAAAACTGAAATATCATATGGTCATAAGTATTCAGACCCTTTGCATCGGTTTGGCCATTTCTTCTGATCCTCCTTGAGATGGTTCCGCATCTTAATTGGAGTCCAGCTGTGTTTAATTAAACTGATTGAACTTGATTAGGAAAGGTCTATATAAGTCCTTACAGCTCACAGTGAATGTCAGAGAAAATGAGAATCATGAGGTCGAAGGAACTGTCCAAGAGATCATTACGGAATTGTGGCAAGGCACAGATCCGGCCAAGGTTACAAAAGAATTTCTGCAGCACTCAACGTTCCTAAGAGCACAGTCGCCTCCATAGTCCTCAAATGGAAGAAGTTTGGGACGACCGCAACTCTTCAGAAAACTGGCCGTCCAGCCAAACTGAGCAAACATACAAGAAGAGCCTTGGTGATAGTGGTAAAGAAGAACCCAAAGATCACTTTGGCTGAGCTCCAGAGATTCAGTGAGAGAAAGTTCCACAAAGTCAACTATCACTGCAGCCCTCCACCAGTTGGGGCTGTATAGCTGTGTGGCCCGACGGAAGCCTCTCCTCAGTGTAAAGGCCTAGATCATAGGTGTCAAACTCAAGTCTCGGGGGCCAGGTCCAGCCCGCAACCTCATTTTATGTGCAAATCATGTGCCTCAACTTCACGTTTCTTGCAAATTGTTTACACTTTTAACACCACTGAGACATTAGATACTGTAATGTTATCTGTTACCAATCCTCCCACTTTAAATAACTTGGAAAATAATCTAACAAACAATTACTTACCGGCTTCTAGTTTCAAAACCAGCCATCCATCAATTTGTTGTGTATTTGTGATCATATAAGGCGATTATACATTTACATGGGTTCAGAGTCATAATGGCCCTCCGTGGCACACCAAAACTACTATGTGTACGACTGGTTGCAATTGAATGAAAGATGAATGCGGCCAAGTACAGAGATATCCTGGAGGAAAACCTCTTCTAGACTGCTCAGGGCCTAAGACTGGGCGGAAGGTTCACCTTTCAACAGGACAATGACCTGAAGAACACAGCTAAAATAACAAAGGAGAACAACTCTGGGGCCAGCCAGAGCCCTGACGTAAACCCGATTGAGCATATCTGGAAAGACCTGAAAATGGCCGTCCACCACTGTTCACCATCCAACCTGACAGAACTGGAGAGTATCTGCAAGGAAGAATGGCAGAGGATCCCCAAATCCAGGTGTCAAAAACATTTGCATCATTCTCAAGAAGATTCATGGCTGTACTAGCTGAAAAGGGTGCTTCTCAATACTGAGCAACACATGGTCTGAATACTTATGACCATTTGATGTTTCAGTTTTTCTTTTTTCATATATATGCAAAAATGTATACATTTATTTTTTTCTGTCAAGATGGGGTGCTGAGTGTACATTAATGAGAAATAAAATGAACTTTTTTTATTTTGGCAAATGGCTGCAATGACGAGAAAGTCAAACATTCAATTGATTAATCTATTCCATAAACGTACCATGTCACCACCATACCTTACTTGACATGGTAAATATGTGTGTATGTGTTTCTGCCATTAATGATCATGTTTGTTTTCCCTCAGCTGTAGTGGATATCACATCCACCCTCTTGCTGCTTAATCCTGACTTCACCACTGCATGGAACGTCAGGTACAGACACAAATCATTGATGGCAGCTGCCATCCTCAATGGTACATTGTCTCAAGATGAAACAGCTCACAACATTCATGTGATTGTGTCATTGTCATGAGGAATGCGCTGAAACCAACAAACGAAAGTAAACCAAGGCCAAAAACTGAAATGCCAAAATGAATTATAATACCTTAAAAACATAACAAAACAAAAAAATCCTTAAATTTTGATGTGCACGCTTTCAAGGCCGCCATAGAGGCAGTCCTCTGTGACCTGGCAGCTTTCCCTTCCCGGGCCACTGGCCAACTGCACCGGGTATTTTGGGCTCATTTCACTGCCGGGCATGTATGAGGGGGCAGCCACAAATCTTGAGGGGGCAGCCACAAATCTTGAGGGGGCAGCCACACATCTTGAGGTGGCATTGTGTTCCAGTACCTTTTATCATGTCTAACTGACAAAGCTGGCCCATTTGCAAACTGAAGAGTGATTGGAAGTTGGGTCTCAGCTCACTGCAGACAGCTATCCCTCACATCAAGCAGGCAACAGGTCAATACTCTGAGCATAGTGAAGAGAGGAGATGGAGCAGGGTCGAGAAACATGAGATGAGAAACAACTTTTATTTTATAATTTATATTAATTTTATATTTTAAATTAAATATATAAAATATATATATTTTTATTTTATATTTGAGACAGCAAGCAAGACATTAAGAAGTGGAGCGGGGGAGAGAGGAATGAGATAAAAATATGCGAAATATAATATATTTTGGGGGATTTAGTTTGGGGGAGCACAACATATATCTGAGTGGGCCAGGCCCCCTCTTGCCCCTGCCCAGACCCGGTCCTGTGCCCATCACCCTTCAGTTCAGCGGGCTGTCGACGCCACTGCCGGATCTTTTTTTCCCGACGCCTCTTTTTCTTCTAAGTCTAATCTTACCCCAAGCTCCAAGGCAGTGCCCTTCGTCGCCCCAGCCGTTGCAGCCAGCAGGCATTCTAGGCATTCTAAACAGTGAAAAAACCTGGTCTGCTTGCCTGGTTCTTCCCCCCTCTTTTTTTTAAAAAAAAAAAAATTTAAGTAGGGTTCGGCGATATATATTGTCATTCTTGCTTTCACGATGTGTAATTTTACATTATCGAGTATTAATACTGCCTCGAAAAGCATAACGAGTCAGTCGATGGCCGCAAAGTATGAGGAAATGCTGAAACGCTCATGCGGCGTGTGCATTGACGGGAGAGGAGGAAAAAGTGATAATCATTCTCCAAATCAGCGGGCAGGACCAAGTCACGTGCCCCTGTCCGCTCTGCAGCAGAGCTATGTTTCAAGTATGGAGGAGTATCCAGAGGGGATTCATAGTAATGCGCGAGTCCACGTCTGTAAACGGTTTGAGCTTGACAAGAGTGACGTCGATGGGAATAACATTGTTAGATGTGTCAAAACGGTCACTCTGAAGAGCAATTCTGTTCCACCACGAGCCATATGGATTACGAGGAAAACTTAGCGCAAGCACGCTAAACAAAATCTTAGTAAACACACGCACTGAGAAAACAGTCACTGATGAGCCCACAAACACAAACGCGCCGCACACACAGTACTTTAGCGAGCAAGTCAAACGTGACAGCCTGGATGTTCGGTTAATTATCAGTTTACACGCTTTTAGTCCGCATCATTCATTTAACTTGACTCAGACCATCCAATCTTATCGAAATTTTTCATATTTGATGATAGCCAAGGGCTGAAGACATCTACAAACTTATTTTTCATCCTAGTGGTAGTGCCATCTAGTGGCTGAAGGATATTCATGTTTTTTTTCTTTGTTTTTATCCTACCAGATTAACCAGGTCCACCTCACCTTTGCTTGGAAGAGTGTGTAGGTCTTCCTGATGTTATAATATGACGTTTGTGATTTTTCTCTATAAATAGCTGTCGCCATGGCAATAGACTGTTTACCCGTAAAACAATGCAGATTTTGATGGTCTAAACATGCACGAAATCTCACGAAACTTTGCACACACATCAGGCCTGGTGAAATCATCAATTTTTCAAGTTATCGTGATTTTTTTTTTTAAAAAATAGCTCGCCCCATAGATTTTTTTTTTTTTTTTAAAAGCAGCTCCCGTTTTACTGTTTACCTACCTCTGCGACAATTTGGTGGTATATGTAACAAGTCAAGGCCTACAAAAAGTATCTTGGAGCCATATGCTAAACCTAACAGGAAGTCCGCCATTTGAATTTACTTTACAATTCGGCGTCACATTGACTTTAAAAGCTGATATAACGTGATCCACATGATATCTTGGCTAAAGGAAGTACATGTTTTATTCTTTGATGTTTTTCTCTTGGCTTGTTAACCAGATCTACCTCATATTTGCTTGTAAGAGTATTTAGGCCAGGGGTGTCCTGCCTGTTGTCCATCTATCCCTGCTGCAACGCACCTGAGATCATTATCGTTATCAAGCTTCTTCAGAGCTTGCTGATGTAACGAAAACGGGATGCCAGATCGGGTGAACCCAGGGCTTGACCCCCGATCCTCCATAGCCAGACCAGGAATACACATATTTGGCCCTTTTGAAGTGCCAGCACCCAGCCTTTGGAGCGACCTGCCGGAGCCAAAGAAAGGCCAACGCATGGTCTTTCCAATTCAACCCCAGATAGCATGGATGTGCTATCTCAGCAGGAGGGCACAAAAACTCCAGAACTAGCATAAAGACGCTGGACCCCCTGGGTCTTTATACAATCAAGCCGTCTCTGGCGGAGCTGGACGAGACATCAGACCCACAGGCGTCCTGTGGGTCTAATGTCTGATGGGCTCCCTTTGGCGCCGCCACCAAGGAATATGCATTTCAACCTCCAGACTGCACATTTCTAGAGCATGTGCGACCCTAGTGGTGAGTGTGAAGATGGACTGGCCCGTGTCTGCAACTGGAAACTAATTAAAGGGACACGTGGGTAAGCTTAACATTGGTACTTATATAATAGGTTTGCATGTAAAAATGAAAACCACCAAAAGACTCTGTAGTGATTTAAGGTCTTTTTTTGTGATTAGATTTACGACAAATTGCCCCGCCCCTTTTTGGGGCGTGGCTTATGTTATGTTTTTGGTCTCAGCGGCCTACGTCACGGGAGGAGGCAAGGTGGTAATATTGCTCGCTTTGTCAGTTCTGTTGTCTAAAACGGCGACCGATCGCCACCAAAATGCAAATGCACATTGCTACTCTTGTCCACTTCATTCTTTGAAAGTATAAAAGTGTTCTGTGCAATAGTTTGGATTTATTGACATAAAACGTGATCTCATCATGATCACCTCCACAAAATCAAAAATAACATGACGATTGCTCATCCGCTTTCACAAGCTGAAGCGGACAAGAGCATGAATGCGCACACAAACCCCGACTGGTTATATTTCGGATATTTAGCGACGCTAAACTCGTGTCAACTCTCAGGAGGGAGACGGCGGCTTGCAACAAGCAGCAGGCAGAGTGGAACTTTACGCCCCCCTCTTTCCTCCGCAGCTAAAGGTATGATAATAGGACGGCTAATAACAACAACTAGCTTCAGGTCGTTAAAACAAAAGATGTGAGCACACCAACATTAGCTCCTTACTCTGCGTCCAGCCTGTATCAATCTTCATGTCGTGGGGTTGCCTCCCAAGCAGTCGCGTGCGTTGTCCGACATTGCTTGCAGCCCCCAGAGAGTGAGTTAAGTCCTCATCGAACAAGCGTCAATGTTCAGCTAATAAAAAGTTACAGCGAGGCTGACTCCACAACAGAGTGTGGCTGCATTGGAACTTACCTTTTCGGCTGTTTATGTTCCAAATTGGACGGCGTGTTGTTGGTCAAAAAACTGGGGCCATTCCTCATCCAAATAAATGTGCACGTCTACTCATTTCCACTTCAGTCTCTGTAAATATCCTGACAGGTGTTTAATGCCTCGCCCGTCACAACCGTGATCAGCATAAATATGCAGCTCTGCTCACTTTTCCTCATCCTCATATAAATCAGCCACGGAGAGGTTAATCCTTTTGATATGTTGACGTGGGCATTAGTAGAGATGTCCACATAAATTTTGGTTCAATTGCGCGCCGTCTTTGGACGTTATAAGCAATGAAAGTACAATGATTCCCAATGGAGAGTTTGGAATCGGTTACTCCCGTGACTCCGGCCGAACAAGTATAGAATGGTAGGGGGCGCGGCCATTTGCCTCATTAACAAGAGGCGTTATTCATGGAGTTACGTATTTCCTAATTTCTCCAAAATGAATGGATAAAATAGATAATGGCAACTCTTTTCATTTTCCTGATCAAAAAATAGATAAAGTAAACTTGTTAGTGAAAACATGACCATCCCGGCCCCACCGTCCCTTTTAATTTGCGTCCAATGTGTTTGTGTTGATCTGCCTACACACGACATATGAAAACAACACCCAATGCATTATATGAATTATATTGCAGTTGTCGTTGTGTTCAATTTTTGACCACTTGTGCAAGAAAAAAACGACAACAACTTTATTATGCGTTCCATCATCCCGTAATGCGACCGACCTGTTGTTCAGTGATTTAAAAAAAAAAAAAAAAAAAACACAACAACTGGTATTTGAGCTTTTCTGCTTACGTGTGCCAAGCTCTGAAAATTTTTTTTCACAACTTTGGGAAATCGCTTTCTTCAGCCAGCGTCCAGACGTGGGGGATGACGCAGCCAGCTTCATTAACATGCAGGGCCCCTATAAAGGCTGTGCAGAATTTTTCCCTCTCTCTCTCTCTTTTTGGAAACGCGCCCTCTTGAACCTCGCTCTTGAAAGAAAACTCTTTTTTTTTTTTATTCTCTGGAGAGCCTCTCGTGAACTTTCTACACCTTTTTTTAGCGTGGCTTTAACTCTCCTCTGTCACCAGCCACCCTCTGATCCGTCCCGGGGTCAGAACATTTGCTTCTTTTTGTTACTTTTTGAGTCGCCCGTCGAACAACCATGGCACACGTGGGGACCTTCAAAATTTTGTTTGGTCTGATCCGATGGTTCTAGCCTCCACCTAGCCAGCACAGTGCGGCCACATCCCCAAAAGGTGCGCCACTTCCCTCAAAACGGGAATCACAGTGTGCGTCCGGCAAAAAAAAGCAGAATCGCTCTCACGACCAGCATCCGTGCACCAGGAACGGGTACACCACCTGGTCCGAACCACGCCGCGTGCTGAGATGGAGAACCTCCATGGCCGTTGCAATCAATTTCCTTTGGTTGAACTCGAGTTTTCCTTCTTCCCCTTCTTGCTCCCCTGTGACGTCACTCTCCGCGGCAACGCTTCCTCCCTCCTCGTTTGAGCGACAACACAACACCCATAAGTGCAACTTGCAATTTCCTACAGGGTATACAGTTGGTGCATAATTCAATTGGGAATCAACATAGCTTTGCACAAGTCAGCTAACCTTAAGTTGGTACGCCAGCTCAGCCCTCATCACATGTGCCTGCACGCCTAACACACACGCACACACATCGTCTGGTCCCCAATGCCCTTTTTCTCAGAGTCTTAAGATATTCATTTTTCTTCATTTATTTAGACTTGCCTTAGTATAGAATTTCTCTATTGTGTTTCTATTTCTGTTTCTGAACATTGTAGTGTGTTTCGTCTAGATTTTAATAGCTGTAGAAAATAAATCATTGTCATTGACAGAAATCTAGTGTGAATTGTTTGTATTTGAGTCAAAGTTTCAATCACTGATCTGGTAAATCAGACTCGCATATTTTTTATTTAGCGCCTTCATGTATTAAGACTGAATTACGAGGACCTTTTCGTCCGTTTTGACCAAAGAATCAACCAAAACGGGCGTGGTGCCCCCTAGCCGTGATCGAGAGTTAGTGCAGGCATTAACCCCAATCGCCGTCCATTTATTAAATTAATATTTAATACTAAACAATCGCTACACTGATGAGCTGATCATTTAAATCAGGTGTGTTGCAGCAAGGAGAGCTGGAAAACAGGCAGAAAAGCGGCCCTTGAGGACCGAAAAACCCCTGATTTAGGCCTTCATGGTATTCAAAATTGAAGTTTGAGATTTTTGCAAAAAGCTGTTGCCAGGGTAATACCAATTTGTCAAAAACAATGCAGATTTCGAACATGTAAGTTTGCATGAAACCTCATGAAACTTTTCACGCATCAGGCCTGGTAAATGAATCAATAGTTAATTACCGTAGTTCATTCTTCACACTTTTAAAAGATGGCTCGAGCCCCCCTAGAAAGTTTTGAAAAAGATAACCCAGTTGTACGTTTCACCTAGATCTACGAAAATTTGGTAGTTTGTGTAACAGGCAGAGACCTGCAAAAAAGCCTTGGTGCCATATCGTCGCTGTCATGTGAAAAACACCCGTCCAGTTTTTTTTCAAGTTTCTCCTACGTGAATGGTGTTTCCGTGTTACAGACATCACATTAACGTGAAAATTATTTTTTTGCCCAAAATTGGACATAAGTGTTTTTCACAAGACAGCAACAATATGCTAAGCCGAAAGAAAGTCCGCCATTTTGAATTTATTTCAATTTTGGGGCGTCACCTTCACTAAGAAAGCTGCTTTAACTTGATCTACATGATAAATTCTTCTAAAGATTTCTCATATTTGATGACAGTCGCAGCCTGAAGACATTTACTAGCCTAGTTTACCGTACTGGTGCCGCCACCTACTGGCTTAAGGAAATGTGTGTGGGTTTTTTTTGTTGTTGGTTGTTGTTTTATTACTGTATGTTTTTCTGTCAGTAGTTAACCAGATGCACGTCATATTTGCTCGGAAGAGTGTTTTAGCCTCCATAATTTTTCAACACGAAGTGATTTTTTACCAAAAACTGTTACCATGGCAACACTGTAAGCGCCAAGAAAACAACACTACTTTTGAGGGTCTAAACTTGCAGGAAAACTCATGAAACTTTGGAAAGCATCATGCCAGGCAAGAGCATCAATGTTTTATTAGGTTATTATGCAATTCTTAAACAATGGTTCAATGACCCACCCGCAACATTTTAGCGAAGCAGCCCTTCTTGTTGTACGTGTCGCCAAGATCTAGCAAAATTTAGAGGCACATGTGTCAGGTTCACACCACTTAGGACATTAATAAATAACACACATTAAAGAGAGAAGACACTCAGCACAATATTGTCATTTTACTCGCGAGGAGAGCCAGGGGAAGTGTACAATTACAATTCCTCATAACGCTCAGAACCAGCATCTCCGCCTCCTATCTTTTTATTTTCTTGGGTGGTCTCTAATTGTATACATAGAAATTGCTGCTTTAAATGGTGTAGGGAACATGTAGCATTGCGACAAACATTTCGAAAACTGTGTGTGGGTGTGGGTGTGTGTGTGTGCGGGGGGGGGGGTTCGTGTGCATGTGTGTGTGTGTGTGTGTGTGCGAAAGCTCGTTGTTATTGTTATATTCTGTCCCAAGGACTCAGCGTCGAACCACGGGATGCTCTTCCATAAGAGCATCAGTCTTATTTTGCAGCTGTGTCACATTCCACTTTCTTCACAAACGAGTTCGACTTACATGATTCAAACAAGTTTATAAGGCTGAATAAATGCCTCACAATACTTATAAGAGTAAATATGGGATAAACTATGCACAATTATTCGAACAACATGAAACAACCCAAGACCTACAAAAAGTCCATGAAGCACTTCACCTAACTGAAAACAAAGTCAGCCATTTAAAATTTTCTTTCACATTTTGCCACATTTTCGGCCTTTTGTAAAGGTCATATTTGATCAAAATTGCTTTTAATCTGATGTACTTAACTTTCCAAAAATTCCAATTCCAATGTGCGAGCCTCCTAACGTGCTGTACCCCAACTTTGCCGGGGCTGCAAGGACCCTTTATAGCTGCTTGCAGCTCTAGTTATTTTTGTATTAAGAATTTGAATAGAAACACTTGAATTGTTAAAAAATATAAATAAATCCTACCTGGTATAACCAGTTGCGTCTCAATAGTTTCCCATAGTTTGCCTTTCATCACTCGATCGGCGTAGTCTTTCTTGAATTTGAGTGATTAATTTGTCTTCACGCTCTTCTGTCCAACAAGCCATTCTGTCCATCAAGGAGATGTGAAAAATGAGCGAAGTTGATTTAGTTCTTGAGGAATAGCTTAAATTTTCCCCATCTGTCCACTTTCATCACTTCCTGTTCTTCTCCAGTGCACTGATTCGCTAGCTAACAGCCAATCACAGTGATCATTTGTCCTGACAGTCCGACCCGATTCTACATATTGAACACGCCCCTCAGACGCCCCAACAGTGGCTCCGACTTTACGACATTGCGTGCGTCACCAAACAGACGGCATGTACCGACTCTCTGATGGCCTTAGATGATTGAGGGGGCGAGATGGACGGAGAATTGTTGGAGAGGGTTGTGGCTGGGAACTTAGTTGGATGCCAACATAAACAAATCTTCATTTGGTCCTCTTAGGCAGTGTCAGCTCGTGGGAGTGGTAAGCCCTCATCTATTCTGTGATGTCCCACATAGGCATATCAGACGGAGGGAGTGTCAGCTCCTCTTAATGTTTAGGTGCCTTTCTTTTGTTTAAGTTTCCCTTGTATCTTGACCTTGGTTGAGGGAATAGGAGATGAAAAAACTGAAACGCATCTCCCTTACAAAGTTGTCTGCAGTCGACGAGAAAGTTAAAGCTGTTAGTGAAATGCGCCGAATTAATCACAATCAATTGAAACCCAGTTCAGTGCCAGCAGGTGGCTGAATCTTTCAACTCCTGCTCTAACTGGTGGCTGAATCTTTTAACTCCTGCTCTAACTGGTGGCCGGTGTCATAGATAATAATGATTGTCAGGTGGTCTAACAAGTCTACTTAAATGTAATTTATACACAGCCATAGTTTTGTGTGAAAGGTGTTGTGCATGTTATGTTGTTCTACTGTGATTTATGACTTACAGGAAGGAGTTGATTCAGTGTGGAGTTCTTAATGCAGAAAAGGACCTCTACCTAGGCAAGTTGGCACTCACTAAATTCCCCAAGAGCCTGGAGACGTGGATACATAGGTAAGATCTATGTTCTGTCACATGACTACTCCATGTAATTGTTGTCATGTAAAACTGAGCAAAATATAGCCTGCGGGCCACATTTGTAGCTCTCTGTCTCTGACTGGCCCTGACATTGTTAAAAGCGTTAAGTGTAAAATCCAAGGAAATGTAAAATATGTAATGCTTTTATTTTGAAAGTGGTGCTTTTCTTTGATGTACAAAATAAATAAAAAAAAGCAGCAGTTGCTGCTCTGGCCCTAATAATAATAATAATAATAATAATAATAATAATAATAATAATAATTATGCTGTAGCTTAGAGGAATTTCGCTTTAGGGGTTTGGCGGATGCCTTAACTACTTAATTACTTGTACCAAATTCAAATGAGGTGTAGAGAGAACGAGAGGGAACCAAATCAACAATTCGAATTTATTAACAAGTGAATATTAATGACAAACAGATTGAGTTGGGCGCCCAAATTAATACTAATAAAATGTTCTGGCCAACGTTGCCGCGGTTAATGGAGGAGAGAGGCGGGGAACTTTTCTCCGCCGGCGAGTGAGTGAGTGCACCTGCTGCCGAACGTCGGGAAGGAGCTCCACTGTTGAGGGTGGTCGACCGTTGTGACGACAAAGGACTCCGAAGACGCTGCCCAGTACAGCCGAGGCTCACAGCCTGCCCTTGCAGACCGTGACGCGCCACGAACGGCTGCGGGTGTCTTCTTGTGTTCGTGTTGTGAGCTAGCTGCTTCTAGCTAGCTCGTGATCGTGTCTGGTGGCCGCCGGGCAGAGAACGCGCTTCGAACGGCGAATGCTTTCACTCCACTGTGGTGAACAACTCCTCAAGTTCTTTAGAAAAGGTTGGAGGCACTCGGCAGCTAGTAACCTTGCTGGCTGTTAATTCTCTTTGGTCTCACTCGGCTTCTTGAACATGCTCCGTTCGGTGGGGAAAAATGTCCAACTTTTATCGCGCTCGCCGCGGGCGTACTAATGCTGTACAGGACAGTCGCATGACGTAACACCTCACTTAACCATCCGCATAACAAACTAGAACCTAGTATACAAACAGGCGTAACAAACTAGAACCTATTTATACAAACAATATGAAATATGGGAAATTATAATAAACTCCCACATAAATTGCAGACCCTTCAGCACAGCCGCCCCCTGATTCGTGGCGCGAATCAGCAACTACTTAATGAGGGTGTGCGGTCTAGTAGTCAGACGGTCAGGTCAGGCGGGTCAGAGTCAGAGTACGGAGGTAGCTGGATCAGTCGTGCCACTGGTCTGTGGTAAGATCTGCCTCTAGCCTCCACCACCGCTGAGCGGACTCTTCCGTCGTGCCCTTTCACGATGTTCATCACCCGTCCGATGAGCCAGCGAGCTCGGGGGAGTGCCTGATCCACGATCATGACTGCGGTTCCTGGTTCTAGGTTGCCTCTTTCTTTGAGCCACTTGCGACGGCCTTGCAGGGATGGGAGGTACTCCGTAGTGAACCTCTTCCAAAATTGGTCGGCTAAGGCCTGACTATACCTCCATTGTCTCCTGCCGATGATCTCAGTGAGGTTGTTCGCTGTTATTGGGTCGAGATCGGCCACATCGCTGCTGACGTACCCCAGTGGCTTGGAGTTCAGTATTGCTTCAATTTCCACCAGCACGGTGTTGAAGACTTCTGCTTTGGGGACCTGAGCTCCGAGCGCAGCTCTGAGGGCAGACTTCACGGACCTGACTTCTCTCTCCCAGGCCCCACCGAAGTGGGGTGCGTTTGGAGGGTTGTAGGAGAAACTGACCTGCTGACTGGCCAGCTCTTTCTTCAACTCCTCACTCATCTGGTTGTAGCTCCTGATGAGCTCAGCTTCTCCTCCACGGAAATTCGTCCCGTGATCGGACCAGAGGGTATGGGGTCGCCCTCTACTTCCCGTGAATCGGCGGAACGACTGGAGGAAGCTGTCTGCTGTCATTTCGGCCAACACCTCGAGATGGACAGCTCTCGTGGTGAGGCACTTGAATATGATTCCCCATCTTTTAGCAGTTCCTCTCCCAACTTATACCCTGATGGTGAATGGACCGAAGCAGTCCATACCTGTGTTGTAGAAGGGCGCTTCTTGGAGGCGCAGGTGGCAGGGTGGAAGGTCAGCCATTCGTGGCATGATGGGCTGAGCTCTTAGCTTCTGGCAGACTGTACATGACCGTTGGTATCGTCGCACAACCACCCGTCCGCGAAGAATCCAAAACCTCCTCCTGAGCTCAGCAAAGAGCCGCTCCGCACCAGGGTGATACAGCTCAGTGTCATGGTGGCGGATCACCAGGTTGGTCACTGGATGTTTCGAGGGGAGTAGGATGGGGTGTTTGCTATCCTCTGTGAGGCCCTGAGCCCGTCGAAGGCGTCCTCCCAACGCGTATGACGCCCTTATCGTCCAGCTCGGGGGCCAGTAGTCTCAGTTTACTGTCTCGTGGTAGCTCTACCTTACGTTCGAGACATGCAATTTTGGCTGCGAAAGCCTGCCGCTGCAACCTTTGCAGTAACATAATCTCAGCTGTGGCGTAGTCGTCGGCACTGAGGGGGGTCGTGTCTCCCAGGTCAGGGTTCCTATGGTGGAAGGTCCGTTCCTGGAGCTCCTCCAATGTATGGCAGTCATCAGTCTTTGGGCCATCGGTCTGAATGTCTTGGAGTCCTGTGAGTCCGCAGAAGATGGACTTCTTTAGTTCCGCTTCCACCTCTGCGGTATCAAAGTTTGGGGGAGGAGGCCACTTGGTTTCTGTCTTGCGGAGGAAATCTGGTCCTTGGTGGTAGAAGTTGGGATGGGGCAACTGCTCGAGGGTTGCACCTCTGGTGATCGCGTCGGCCGGGTTGACATCGGTTCCTACGTAGCACCAACAGCTGGTTCCCACGAGCTCTTGGATCTCTGTCACCCGAGTCCCTACAAAGACCTTGTATTTACACGAGGTTGACTGGATCCACTGGAGGACAGTTGTGGAGTCGGACCACATCCAAACCTCATACAGTGGCGGGTGGAGCTCCTCCTTTAGCATATTTCCCATCTGAGCTCCAGTCTGGGAATTGACTGTTGCCTTTTGATAAGATAAGATAAGAAGGCCTTTATTGATCCCACAGTGTGGAAATTTTCAGTGTTACGGCAGCAAAGATATAGGTCACACACGGACGGCGGCATATTGTAGCCATTAATGTATAACATTAACGGCAAAAATTCAGGATCAAACCTATGTATATATACGCAGTAACATGCATATACACCTGTATATATACACCTGTATATACACACCAACATACATCTACATAAAAAGTATGAGGAACACTCATTTTAGCCTGTACATAGTACGGAGGAAAAATAAGTGACAGTGCTGCAGTGCTGTAGTAAAATGTAAGGGACAGCATTGGATAAAAATAAAACTAGACTAACAGTAGTGGGGAATGTTGAGTATTGCACGGTATTACAGTAGTGGGGAATATTGGGTATTGCACGATATGAGCTCAGGTGCAGGACTGCACAATTGCACTAATGTCCGCCAGTTTGTAGAGACTACACAATGTTCTTGTTAAAGAGTCTGACAGCAGCAGGCAAGAAGGAACGGCGGAATGTCTCCTTTGCACAGCGAGGGTGTAACAGTCTGTCACTGAAGGAGCTGTGGAGTGCTGTTAGGGTGCCCTGGAGGGGGTGGTCCGGGTTGTCCAGCATTGATGACAGCTTGCCCAACATCCTCCTGACCCCCACCGAGTCCACAGAGTCCAGGGAGCAGCCCAGGACATAGCCGGCCCTCCTGACCAGTTTGTCCAGCTGCTTCTTGTCCCGGGCCGAGACGCCGCCTGCCCAGGTGACCACTCCCTGGAAGATGACCGATGCAACCACCGAGTCATAATAAAAGTTCCTGAGGAGTGTCCCCTGAACCTCAAAAGACCTCAGTCTCCTGAGTAGGAAGAGTCTGCTCTGACTCTTCCTATAGAGGGCGTGGCGTCTATGTTGTCGCTCCAGTCCAGTTTATTGTTCAGATGAACACCCAGGTACTTGCAAGTTGAGACTCTCTCAACATCTGTTCCCCGGATATTCACTGGTGCAGGTGAAGAGTGCTGGCGCCTACCGAAATCTACCACCATTTCTTTGGATTTCCCCGCATTGATCAGGAGGCCGTTCTGCTGGCACCAGTCCACAAAGCCCTGAGTAAGTTCTCTGTACTCCCGATCATCTCCGCCTGTGATGAGGCCGACAATCGCAGAGTCGTCAGAGAACTTCTGTAGGTGACAGGTAGGGGTGTTGTAGTTGAAGTCCGAGGTGTAGAGGGTGAACAGGAAGGGAGCCAAGACAGTTCCCTGTGGGGCCCCCGTGCTACAGAGGAGCAGGTCAGACACACAGTCCTGTGTCCTCACATACTGTGGCCGGTTTGTGAGGTAGTCCTGGATCCATGTGGTGAGGTGGTGGGCCACCCCCGCCCGCTCTAGCTTGTCTCCCAATAGGGTGGGCTGGATGGTGTTAAAAGCACTGGAGAAATCAAAGAACATGATCCTCACAGTGCTCCCCGCCTTCTCCAGGTGGGAGAGTGAAGTGTGGAGGAGGTAGATGATGGCATCATCCACACTGATGCCAGGCTGGTATGCGAACTGGAGTGGGTCCATTGAGGAGCTTTTGGGCGCAACTCTTGAGCGTGCGAGGATAAAGGAGACGTGAACTCTACCAGCGGGCTCTTCCGCACGCAGGTATGCTACTGCACCATAGGCCATCTCGGATGCGTCACAGAACACGTGAAGGGAGATCCTGCTGCTGGTCAGACTCACCCCAGGAGGAAAGTAGCTCCTGGGGAACTCGACCTGTTGGAGGGTGTGGAGGTCTTCCTTCCATTCCTTCCACTTCGTCCCAAGTGACTCAGGTAGGGGTTCATCCCACCCCTTTTTCTCTGTCCAAAGCTCTCTGACCAGAACCTTGGCGCGGGTCGTGTAGGGGTTGATGTGACCCATCGGGTCATATTGACTTGCCAGTGTTCATAGATCGACCTCATGGTGACGTAATGACGAGGCTCAATCTTCCTGTGCCGGTAGCACAGGGTGTCGGATTTGAAGCGCCAAAGGAGACCCAGCGTCATCTCCTGGGCGTTGTCACTGGGTTGGGAGACCCAGGTCTCACTACTGTTAGACTTCGCTTCATCCGGGAGGTCTTGGATGACCTCAGGGTCATTACTGGCCCACTGTCGGACATCAAAGCCAGCGGTGGCCAGGAAGGTGCGAAGATCATGCACCAGCTTGTGTGCCTCTTCTGCTGTCTCCACGCTGTGGAGGCAGTTGTCCACATAAAAGCTGTGATGGACAACATCGGAGACCCCAGGGGGCGCGGTGCCGCCGTTGACATGACGCTGGAGGGCGTAGGTGGCACAACAAGGGCTGCAAGTTGTTCCGAAAGGCAGCACCTCCCATTGATAGATGGGCGGTTCTGGGTCATCCGGATTTGTTCTCCACAGGAACCTCATGAGTGGTTTTTCTTCGTCGAGCAGACAGACCTGATGAAACATACGCTTTATATCACCACTGACTGTGGTCTTCTGCCTTCGAAAGCGCACCATGACGCCGAGGAGAGATGGGGTCAGAGTGGGGCCTGGCAGGAGGTGGAGGTTCAGGTTTTGCTGGCGTACTTGGAAGCTGCAGTTAAAAACCGCTCTGTTCTTTCCGTTGTGCTTGACATGTGGTGGGGAAGGTACCATGACTCAGCACTTCTTTCTGCCTCCGCAGGTTCCAGCTTCCTGACGAGTCCCGACTCAATGAGTTTGTGCATCTCAGCATAGGCAGTAGCTGTCTCTGGGTCTTTGCTGAGTCTTCGTTCTGTGCTAAGCAGGCACGGCATCGCTATGCTAGGGGGAACTTTGAAGATTGGCATGGGCTCTCTTCTCATGAGCGGTAGCATATCTAAGGACATCGCGCACCCAGACACGCTTGGTTCTCGCTTGTAGAACATCCATAGCACTCTTGTCTTCCTTGGAGCGAGTGTGCATCTTCTCGTTCTTGTATGGAGTGATGTCCATCTGCCACAATTTCTGGACGTTCTCCATCAGGGCTCCGTCTTCATGTCCAGCTCCTATGTAGAGGCGGTGGGTCCGACGGGTGTTCCCATTTCTTAGATGGATGAGGCCCTGGAGGGTCCAGCCCAATGGGGTCTGCAGCGCAACATGACATCCGGGTGGACCCTGAATGATGTGCTTGGGTAAAGTGAGACGCACGTTTTCAGAGCCGAGCAGAAGGGTGGGCTTCACCTCCTTTGCAGAGTCGATCCCCAGGTTGCAGAGATGAGGTACCTCTTCATCAGAAACTCCATGGGGTAGCCGTACTGGGAAAGGCACAACTCGGCGGCAGTAAACACGTGACTCACTTCGTAGGCTTCTTTAGGCCGTCTGACCGGTGTGATGGTAAGGGCCACACTCTCTTCACTGATGGTCATGCGCCCTGGTTGGATGGTGAGAAGATCCATATTCTCTGCTTGGCCCCTGAGTCCTAACGCAATGGCAGCCTCACGCATGAGCAAAGTGCGCTCTGAGCCATCGTCAATAACTGCATAGGTCTCCAGGGTCTTGCCACGGTGCTGAATGACCACTGGCACTATTTTCAACAGCATGCAGGGACGGCTACCCCTAACAGGTTCCACATAGTAGGTGCGGATCACTTCTGGTGGCTCACTTTGGGCTTTCACGGCGTCAGGTTTGGCTTTGTCTTCCCTGATGTTGAGGTCGTGGAGGGCTGTGAGGTGGGTCTTCCCACATCCAATCTGTCTGCAGGGTCCCTTTAAGGTGCAGTCCTTCGCTAGGTGCTCACGGGCACACTTCCAGCACCGTTTATTGTCTAGTATCCACTGTTTCTTCTCCTCTGTAGTCTTCTCTTTGAATACGGGACAGTTGTCCAGCCAGTGGGTCTCGGTACAGCACTGGCACTGGGGTGGAGGTCTCTTCTCTCCTTTCTTTGAGGAGCCGCCCTGTTTGCCTTTCAGGGTCTTTCGTTGCTCCTTTACTGGGGTTTCAGGGATGGTCGTCAGTACCCGTGTGGACCATCCCTTGTTGCTTGAGGTTCGGTCAGACTTGTCTCGTCCACAGCGCCTCGCCTCTTCACGCTTGGGGAGGCGGATATGCCTCATCTCAGACCTCAGGAACTCCGAAAACTCCACGAGGTTAGACAGCGGTTGGTTGGGGTAGAGACGCTCATGTTCCCGTCTGAACCTTTCTTCCCTCTCTTGGAATCTTCCTAACAAAGCGTTCTACGTTGGAGCCTGCGTACAGCTCTCTGTGACCGGCGTCCCCCTAGAACTTCAGTATGCTCACCAGAGCCTGTATCTTCAGGGAGTACGCGTCCAGACCATGGTCGTTCTTTATGTCTGCCATTTCTCCCAGCTCATAGAGCTCATCCAATATGTGGTCCCACGGGCGTCCCCAATGCTCGTCAAGAGCCTGTATGGATGAAGTGTAGGGAGTGGGGGAATATGCGTTTGCAATGCATATGAGCTTGGCTGCTGGTAATTTACTGTGCATGGACAGCGCGAGGAACTTCTGTTGCTGGCTGTAGTTGGCGCCACCTAAGAGGAACTCAAGGCACATTCTCATGTCGTGATACTGGCTCCTAGAATCATCTTCAAAATGTGGGATGGCGCTCCCTGGAGGGAGTTGTGGGAGTGGGTCGTAACTGGGGGCCACTCGGGGCTTGAGCTGGCCATAGGTCTGATGAGGAGCCGCTAGTGTAGAGAAGGGGGGGGCACCGTGACTTGATGCGTACCACTCTTCTCGCAGGCAAGCCAGTCGCCCTTCCAGGTCTCCAGAATCGGCTTGGTCCCCCGTTGGGGGTCTGGGAGACCTCGCCGGCGGCTCCTCTCTTTCATGCTGGCAGCGGGTAGGTGAGTTTTCTCTGGTGGATGCTCTCGATGTTTGCCTCAAAGCAGAGGCAAATTGCAGTTGTGCGGCTGCGAGCCGTGTATTCTCCAGGGCTTGGGCTGCCGCTCGATCGCGCTCCCGCTCCAACGCTTCTGCGGCTCCCCTTTCTCTGTCGAGCGCATCTTGCCGAAACCGCTCCTCTCTTACGAGTGCGTCCTCGCGTTGTTGTTGCAGGAGTTGGGCTAGGATTTCGGAGCTTGTGCTTTTAATGCTTGATTTGCTTGAATGCTGGCTGCCACTGCTGCGTCGGGATGAGCAGGACTTTCTGCTGGGGGGCCTACCATTTCGATGGGTGTTTAGGAAAAACTCGCCTGGTTGGAAGTGATGGTAATCTTCCCCCTTGTGTGGCTTTACATGGTCGGGGGGAAAGGTGTCTTGGCTGCATTCTGAATTGGTTCCTTCTGAGTCACTCTCCTCCCTTTCTTCTTTCCTAAATTCAGCTTGGTTGGCAGTGTTCAGTGGCAGGGGGTTAGTAGAAGTTAATCTGGTGCTATTAGTCTGGCCTGCCATCATTTGTTGCTCATCCTCTTAAAGCAGCTGGGAAGTGTTAGTAGTCATATCTACCTGCGGTGTGGTTGTAGCACCCTCTACTGGTTGGGGTGTCTCTAACATCAGTGTGATACTGAATGTCACTAATGTCTGGTCAGCTGGTATGTTTAGCACACGCTGGTTCGCTCTCTTGGAATGCTGTTTGTCTCTTCGTCTGGTGTGCTCATGACATAGTCATCTAGTCTCAAGGGCTTTCGGCGCTCTGTGACAGCGCGTGACTTAACTTCAGCAGGGGAAATATGGCATTTTACTGAACACCTTTCGCTCTCTCTACACATCCTAATCTGATAAATCCGGCTCGAAGGACCAAAATTGCGCTGTAGCTTAGAGGAATTTCGCTTTAGGGGTTTGGCGGATGCCTTAATTACTTAATTACTTGTACCAAATTCAAATGTGGCGTAGAAAGAACGAGAGGGAACCAAGTCAACAATTCGAATTTATTAACAAGTGAATATTAATGACAAACAGATTTAGTTGGGCGCCCAAATAACAATAAAATGTTCTGGCCAACGTTGCGGTTAATGGAGGAGAGAGGCGGGGAACTTTTCTCCTGCGGGTGTCTTCTTGTGTTCGTGTTGTGAGCTAGCTGCTTCTAGCTAGCTCGCGATCGTGTCTGGTGGCCGCCGGGCAGAGAACGCGCTTCGAATGGCGAATGCTTTCTCTCCGATGTGGTGAACAACTCCTCAAGTTCTTTAGCAAAGGTTGGAGGCCCTCGGCAGCTAGTAACCTTGCTGGCCGTTACTTCTCTTTGGTCTCACTCGGCTTCTCGAACATGCTCCGTTCGGTGGGGAAAAATGTCCAACTTTTATCGCGCTCGCCGCGGGCGTACTAGTACTGTACAGGACAGTCACATGACGTAACACCTCACTTAACCATGCGCAGAACAAACCTAGTATACAAACAGGCGTAACAAACTAGAACCTATTTATACAAACAATATGAAATATGGGAAATTATAATAAACTCCCACATAAATTGCAGACCCTTCAGTACAATAATAATAATAAATCATACACAGTGGTTGCTGCTCGGGCCCTACCTGATGAACTACCTGACAGACAGACTGACGGGCTGACGAATGGACTATTACAGGTAGGTTCAGCTTGAAAAAATGACGGATTGAAGAATGACTGACGGGGACCCAGGCTGCTGACGGATGACGAATAACAGACCAGCAAAATTAAGTAAAATGCCCACCCCTGCTTATTAGTTTGTTGTAAGGAGACTTTAACTGTGTGTATCCCTACTAATTACGGTATTATTTTAATTTTGTTAATGAGGTAAATTGTGATCACCAACGTTACTTAATTCGACAAATGATAACCAGTAACTGATGCCTTGTTGCAGACGCTGGGTGCTGCAGCAAATCCTGAGAAGGCTCTCAGCTGTGGATTGCGGTGGAAAGCAGCAACAGGGTGAAGCAGAGCAGGCAGATGTAGAAAGGAGTCAGCAGTTCAGTTTCCATCTCGCTCAAACACTCCATGAAGAGCTAAATGTCTGCTCTGACGCTGCATGTAGTTATCCCAGCAACTACAATGCATGGTCTCACCGCATCTGGGTGCTGCAACATATGGCCAAAGGCAATGTCAAGGTAGGTAGAGGCCTCTTGTCAGTCTCCTGGAGTTGTCCAAAATATTGTATGCCGAAAATGAGAAAAAAATGACAAATACTTGATCGTTGTAAATTAATGCTAAATGTGTTGATATTTGCATTACAATCACCAGAGCTGGACAGTCCGTCCCGGGGGCGGAACGGTCCGCTCCGTCCTGGACGGACGCCCATTTTTGGGGCGGAAGACAGGGGGTGACACATTTTAAAATAAGGGGCGGACTAAGCAAGGACGGATGTGGATTTTAGTCCAGCCCACTAATCGTCCCTCATGCGTGTGACATGGTCACAAGGCGGCCAAAGTTCATCTCAACCTACTCGGCGAAAGGCTTCTTTAGGCTTATTTATACTCCTGCGTTGGTGCGGGCGACAACTGCCGCATTGCATCACGTGACCGACACATTGTGCTGTGAGACATGTTGGCGACAGGTCTGTTACACTGTTATACGTGTATACGACGCAGTGCGTATTCTTTCTCGTGATCGATCAGTTATGTGACATGCTGTGATGACGTACAGTTTCCCCTGGATCGGCCTGGCAATTTATTTGTTGGCACGGAGGAGAGGATCCACCACACAACTTGTTGCTGCTTCGAAGTAAACTACCGTATTTTCCGGGCTATAAGCTCCACTGCTATATAAGCCGGCATCACTCTATTTTTTTTTTTTTTTAGAAAATATTGGGGAAAAAACGTATATAAGCTGCACCTTTATATAAGCCGCACCTATCTATGTTGAAGACTTTTATATTTACTGCATTTACAGAACGATTATGAACTGTAAATGTACATGTATGTACCTGAGCAGATTCTTTCCTAACAGTGCCTTTTAACACTGCAGCAACGTTGCTGGTTGAAACGGAACAGAACCAAGAGAAAATAAACAGTACTTATCGTCATTTCACTGCTGGCTGCCGCTCCAGTTGGTCAGCTAATGTCCACCAGACTCCACCATCTATTGTTCTACTACATTCTACATATGCACCTGTCTTGTATTATGTTAATAAAGTCAGCCAATCTAACACACGACGTGGTGCCAACTGTACTAAATCAACAGCAGCATTTCACATCGAAACAACCGAAGTGTAACATGAGCCAATCGCATGTGCACTTCAGTGACCTCTCGGAAAACATAGAATCAAAGAATTACAGCACCTAATGCAATAACCTAGTTCATAGCGCCCTCGCCTGTTGAACCTCTCCACCTGCAGTCACATCCAGTTAATGGCTGGGCAAATGTATTGTCTTGAATTGTACTGTAATTCCGGTTTGAGCGCCCTGAGCGGTGGAAGAAAAATCCACAGAATAGCCGCACCGGACTATAGGCCGCATGGCTCAAAACGTAGGAAAAAAGTCGTGGCTTATAGTCCGGAAAATACGGTTGTTAGGCAGTGGCGTGGGTGTTCTGTCACGAAGGTGTGTGTAAAGAAGCTACACACGCATGTACCACCTTCGCCGTCGCCTTCCAGATCGTTTTTCGCAATACAATTAAATGCATCGTCTAGTCATCATTTTTTTAAACGGACGGCATCAACCCCAACAATTTAGACAGCCGCATGCTTGCAGCTAATATACAGTACACTGTCTGCTTCACACATACACACAGCCCTCTCTTCATCTACTCCGTCACCCCTAAACCCTGTTTCTTGTGAAGTCCCCGCCCCCCGCCCCCCCCACCTGGCGCACATGTCACTACAACCCCCAGTTCCTACTCAGTCTATCTCTGACAGCTCCACACATAGTTTTAAGTCTGCAAACAAAGGCAATCAACTCTACAGCCCACCCAGTTATCCCCATAATGGCTTCCAGCACAAGTTCATCCACCACTACCACTCAAAAAAACTCCATCCCATCATTTTGGTCCCAGCGCCGCGTAATTTCCCACCACACTAAACAGCATGTTAACCCAGCCAACCTCCGAATGTTACCCAAATCCTCCCAACCCACCAGAATTCCCAGAATGAAGCTCGCCCTGTGTCTCTAAACACGAAAAGTCTCATCCTCCATGAATTCAACATGGACAATAACCTGGATCTTCTCCGTCTCACTGAACCCTGGCAGAACCCTCTCAATCAAAACACCCCTGTTGAATACTCGTACATGGATAAACCACGCACTTAATCCCGTGGTGGTGGGATTGCTGCTATTCACAGACAATCCATGAGAACCACCCTCATCACCATCCAGGCCCCTTCAGACTCTCCGGCCCTAAACCTCTGATCACCTCAATCATCTATCGGCCCCCCAAACCGAACCCAGCTTTTCTCTCTGACCTGTCCGAATTTCTCACCCAACTTTGTTCCACTTCACCTTCCATCCTTCTTCTTGGGGACTTCAATATCCACATCGACTCCACTGACTGCAAATTCACCACTGAATTCTTAGACATTCTGAACTGCTTCAACCTCACTCAACAGATCACCTTTCTTACCCATAACCATGGACACATCCTGGACCTGGTGTGCACTACTGGCATCACCATCAACCACCTCTCTAGCTCTGACCTCACCATCTCTGACCACCTGGCTATTATCCTTGAGATTAACATCCCCATGCCCAAACTCAAGCGCACCATCACTTTCCGCAACATCAAGTCCCTCTGCCCCTCCTCACTGTCAGCCTTCTTCACTGATAAACTATCCATCCTCACCCCTCTCTCGATCACATCCCCCGTGGACCTGGTTAACACCTACAACAACACACTGTCCTCCTGCCTCGACCAGCTCGCCCCCCTCAAAACCAGGTCTGTCCCTTTCACCCACACTGCTCCATGGTACACGCCCGAACTCCGTCACATAAAAACCACGAAACGTCAACTGGAACGACTATCCAACAAAAACGGACTCCCAGTTCACACCATAGCATACAAGGACTACATTCAGCAATATAAAGATGCCCTCATCTCTGCACACTCCTCCTACTACTGGACGTCACCCACCACTCCTTCTCAACTGACAAATGCAACTCCTTTATATCATTCTTCCTCGTCTATAACCAGCTGGCCACTTCCACCATCTCCACCCTCAACCCACAATCCGTCACTGCTCCATTAACAGACCGGTCACTCACCCATTTCTCCCCAATCACCCCTTCTGAACTCGGCACATTACTCTCTGGTATAAAGTCCACCACCTGCACCCTGGACCCTATCCCCTCCACACTAGTCAAAGCCTGTCTCCCTGCTCTCACCCTACTCATTCTCTCGGTAATTAACTCCTCCCTGTCCCCCCTGCCCTCAAATTCGCCTTTGTTACACCTGTCCTCAATAAACCTGGCCTTGACCCCGACATTCCACAAAATTATCGTCCCATTTCTAATATTCCCTTTCTGTCTAAAATACTTGAACGAGTTGTCGCCTCACAACTCAAAAGCCACCTTGACTCCAATAATCTCTATGAGCCATTTCAATCCGGTTTCTTTCAGATCCCATCACAGCACAGAAACAGCCCTTCTTAAAGTCACAAATGACCTCCTACTGTCCTCCAATACCCACTCTCTCAATATTCTCATCCTACTTGACCTTAGTGCTGCTTTTGACACCATAAATCACTTCATTCTCCTCACCCGTCTCGACTCCCCCTTTAACATAACTGGCACTGCCCTCTCCTGGTTAAAATCATACCTCACTGACCGCCACAGTTCATTAGCATCTATAAATCTCAGTCTAAAACTGCCCCAGTCCCCCAAGGTGTCCCACAAGGCTCAGTGCTTGGCCCCCTACTCTTTATCCTCTACATGATTCCCCTTGGTCACATAATACACCTCCATGGTCTCAACTTCCGCTGCTATGCCGATGATACCCAGCTCTATATTTCCACCAAATCCATTACTGCTCCCACCCACTCCACTATCATAAACTGCCTGCTTGACATAAAAAACTGGATGCAGACCAACTTCCTCAAACTCAATAGCGACAAGTCAGAAAACCTCATTATCGGCCCCAAAACACTTCGCACCTCCTGCCTCAACTTCTCTCTTTGTATTGACAGCTCCACCACCTCTGCTTCTACCCACATCCGTAACCTTGGCGTCATCTTCGATCAGTCTCTTTCATTTGAAACCCATATCAACCATGTCACAAAAAAAGCTTTCTTTCATCTCAAAAATATCGCCCGTATTCTCTCCTCTCTCTCCCCCTCAGCTGCTGAAACACTGATTCACGCCTTCATTTCCTCACGACTTGATTACTGCAATAGCATCCTTTATGGCTTACCCACCAATACCCTCAACAAACTTCAATACATTCAAAACTCTGCTGTCTGTCTCCTTACTTACTCCTGTACCTCTGACCATATCACCCCAGTCCTCCACCACCTTCAATGGCTCCCCATCCAACAGCGGATCCAGTTCAAAATCCTTCTCATCACCTTCAAGGCCCTTCACAACCTCACCCCCTCCTACCTCACTGACGTCCTTCACCACCTCACCCCTACTTGCAATCTTAGATCTACCCATGGTAACTTCCTCACCCTTCCCATCAGACCTCAGTACCGGACCTGGGGCGATAGAGCGTTCTCCATTGCCGCCCCCTCCCTCTGGAACTCTCTCCCTCATCACCTCAAACACATTCACACTCTCCCCACTTTTAAAATGGCACTAAAAACCCACTTTTTTAAATCTGCTTTTAACCTCTAACACACTATCATCTGTTTATCATAACCTTTTCTACACTATCGCACCTACATAGTTTTTTTTAAAATATTATGATTGTCTTACTCTATTTTTGTTGTATGCTTCAGCTGTTATTTATTTTTCACTATGTAAAGTGCCTTTGAGTGTTTTTAAGTCAAATGTATTAGTATTATTATTATCTAGGTCCCTTTATTGGAGCAGGCATGATATCTATTGTTGTCGCTGTCTTTTTAATCATTGCTCGACAGTAAAAACACAGACCAGAATTAGTCATAAAAGGCAGGGGAAATTCCGCCCTGCGGTGTCCTCCTCAGTAGGTGTAATGACGCCCGCCCGACTTGGAATGAAACTGTAACGTAATGACGTCCCCCCGACTTGGAATGAAACTGTAACGCATGTGCAAAACAACGCGCGTGGGTTGTGCGCAAGTATAAAGGCAAACTGCGCGCAGCACTGTCGCAGTGACGTGCTCACAGATGTCGCATGCGGGAATAAAAAGAAGCCTGAATTGGGCAACCGACAAAAATGGCCTCTGAACGCTTCAAAAGCGCCACTAGTTACCCAACTGTTCTACCTTTTCCGGAGGCCGTGGTATGACGGATTACAATTCAAGGTCAAGTTCATGCACTTCTTCTGGCGTCTTCCCTACTAAAACAACCGACATGGCAGGTCTTTTTCTGCTTTGCTATTGAAATGCACCGTAGGAAACCAACTCAAAAAG